>NC_091981.1:62085559-62393059 GCF_044704955.1 Pristiophorus japonicus
TGTATTCTTTAAACAGAAAAGTCACTTTCTATGTGTCCTTGTGTAATTTCAGTCGAATGTTTTTGCTGATACCCTTTGATACGGTGTAACTGAATTGACAATAACTTATAAGTGAGTGTAATCTGCCAGTGTGTAATAAAATAACCAGAATGATATTTTTCTTAAATGTTCCCACTTTCTTCTCCACCTCTCCTGAAGATAATGACTCATACAAAGGTATGTAGTCACCCATATGCAAGTGCAATTTACCTTCTGGTACTTTAGCCAAGTGCCCATTTTTCATGTTTGAGCCTTTTCGTTTTGATTGAGGTTGGGCAAAGAGGGAATCACAACCTGGTCTTGCCCGATCGCTCACATAAACATCCCTTGCAAAGGGTGATTGATTAACTATCAGAAGAGGGAACCCTGGTTCTTTGTTTTCTGCCCTCATCCTGAGGTCAGTTATATAGGTGCCGCTGTCCTGACTGAGACCAGCTAACTTGGCATGACCCAAGGAATGAATCTGGGACCTTCCTGGACTGTGCGGCCCAGTCATATCTATCCATTAAGCCCATTCGGGGAGCCGAGGGAGCGTTTGTGAACCACACTTGTGTCTAGTTGCATTTCAAAAACTTGCTTGTTGTCTGCGCTGTAACATTTTGTTGCAATGATGGCTAACCTAGTCTGAGGATATCTCATGAGGAGGAGAGGAAATCATGCTCAAACTGTATAGAACTCTGGCCAGACCATACCTTGAGTACTGTGCCCAGTTCTGATTAGAGGCAAAGGGAAAATTTAAGTATTGGAGGCAGTGCAGAGAGGTGCCATGGAGGCTGATCCCATGTTTGAGTTATGAAGAAAGACTGGATAAACTTTGGCTGAGAGGTGATCTTTGAGATAACCTAGAAACATAGAAAATAGGTGCAGGAGCAGGCCATTCAGCCCTTCGAGCCTGCACCGCCATTCAATATGATCATGGCTGATCATGCAACCTCAGTACCCCACTCCTGCCTTCTCTCCATACCCCCTGATCCCCTTAGATGCATCTAACTCCCTCTTGAATATATCCAACGAACTGGAATCAACAACTTTCTGTGGTAGAGAATTCCACAGGTTCACCACTCTCTGGGTGAAAAAGTGTCTCCTCATCTCGGTCCTATATGGCTTACCCCTTATCCTTAGACTGTGACCCCTGGTTCTGGACTTCACCAACATTGGGAACATTCTTCCTGCATCTAACCTGTCCAGTCCCATCATAATTTAATATGTTTCTATGAGATCCCCTCTCATTCTTCTAAATTCCAGTGAGTATAAGCCTAGCCGATCCAGTCTTTTTTCATATGTCAGTCCTGCCATCCCGGGAATTAGTCTGGTGAACCTTCACTGCACTCCCTCAATAGCAAGCACGTCCTTCCTCAGATTAGGAGACCAAAACTGCACACAATACTCAAGGTGTGGTCTCACCAAGGCCCTGTACTACTGCAGTAAAACCTCCCTGCTCCTATACTCGAATTCTCTCGCTATGATCGCCAGCATGCCATTTGCTTTCTTTACCGCCTGCTCTACCTGCATGCCTACCTTCAGTGACTGATGTATCATGGCACCCAGGTCTTGTTGCACCTCCTCTTTTGCTAATCTGTCACCATTCAGATAATACTCTGCCTTCCTGTTTTTGCCACCAAAGTGGATAATCTCTCAATCGGCCATGCATTTGCCCATTCACCTTGTTGTGTTCCTGACACAGATGAGACTGCACACGGAGGTTAAAGAAACAGTGACCTCAGTCTTTACTAAGACACTCCAGAGTGAGGAACAGGCCTTAGGGGCCGGTTTATATACAGTGCTCCCAAGGGATGCTGGGATCCCTTGGGACTTCAGGGGATGCACTCCCTGGTGGCGGAACATGGGAGTGCATGCTTTACAGATACACAACACACCTAACCTGTCCAAGTCACCCTGCAACCTATTAGCATCCTCCTCATAGCTCACACTGCCACCCAGCTTAGTGTCATCTGCAAACTTGGAGATATTACATTCCATTCCTTCGTCTAAATCATTAACATATATTGTAAATAGCTGGGGTCTCCGCACTGAGCCCTGCGGCACCCCACTAGTCACTGCCTGCCATTCTGAAAGGGACCCGTTTATCCTGACTATCTGCTTCCTGTCTGCCAACCAGTTCTCTATCCACGTCAATACATTACCCCCAATACCATGCGCCTTAATTTTGCACACTAATCTCTTGTGTGGAACCTTGTCAAAAGCCTTTTGAAAGTCCAAATACACCACATCCACTAGTTCTCCCTTATCCACTCTATTAGTTACATTCTCAACAAATTCAAGAAGATTTGTCAAGCATGATTTACCTTTCATAAATCCATGCTATCTTGGACCGATCCTGTCACTGCTTTCCAAATGTGTTGCTATTGCATCTTTAATAATTGATTCCAGCATTTTCCCCACTACCGACGTCAGGCAAACTGGTTTATAATTCCCTGTTTTCTCTCTCCCTTTTAAAAAAAAAAAGTGCTGTTACATTAGCTACCCTCCAATCCATAGGAACTGATCCAGAGTCCATTGGAATTTTGGAAAATGACCACCAATGCATCTATTTCTCGGGCCACTTAATCTGCATCCCAGAGTACTTAATGGCCCTGAGGATTTATCGGCCTTCAGTCCCATCAGTTTCCCTAATACCATTTCCCGACTAATAAGGATTTCCCTCAGTTCCTCCTTTCCGCTAGACCCTCGGTCCCCTAGTATTTTCGGGAGGTTATTCGTGTCTTCCTTAGTGAAGACAGAACCAAAGTATTTGTTCAATTGGTCTGCCATTTTCTTGTTTCCCATTATGAATTCGTTGATTCTGACTGCAAGGGACCACATTAGTCTTCACTAATCTTTTTCTCTTCACATATCTGTAGAAGCTTTTACAGTCAGTTTTTATGTTCCCTGCAAGCTTACTCTCATACTCTTTTCCCCCTCCTAATTAAACCTTTTGTCCTCTGCTGAATTCTAAATTTCTCCCAGTCCTCAAGTTTGCTACTTTTTCTGGCCAATTTATATGCCTCATCCTTGGATTTAACACTAGCCCTAATTTCCCTTGTTAGTCATGGTTGAGCCACCTTTCTTTCCTGTTTTATTTTTACACCAGCCAGGGATATACAATAGTTGTAATTCATCCATGTGATCTTTAAATATCTGCCATTACCTATCTACCGTCAACCCATTAAGTATCATTCGCCAGTCTATCCTAGCCAAATCACATCTCATACCATCGAAGTTTCCTTTCTTTAAATCTTTGAATTAATTAACTGTGTTGCTCTCCATCTTAATGAAGAATTCTACCATATTATGGTCACTCTTCCCCAAGGGGTCATGCACGACCAGATTGCTAATTAATCCTCTCTCGTTACGCAACACCCAGTCTAGGATGGCCTGCTCTCTAGTTGGTTCCTCGACATATTGGTCTAGAAAACTATCCCTCATACACTCCAGGAAATCCTCCTCTACAGTATTGCTACCAGTTTGGTTAGCCCAATCAATATGTAGGTTAAAGTCACCCATGATAACTGCTGTCCCCTTATTGCACGTGTCCCTAATTTCCTGTTTGATGCTGTCCCCAACCTCCCTACTACTGTTTGGTGGTCTGTACACAACTCCCACTAACGTTTTCTGCCCTTTCGCAGCTCTACCCATATAGATTCCACATCATCCAAGCTAATGTCTTTCCTTATTATTGCGTTAACCTCCTCTTTAACCATTAAAGCTACCCCACCTCCTTTTCCTTCCTGTCTATCTGTCCTGAATATTGAATACCCCTGGATGTTGAGTTCCCAGCCGTGGTTACCCTGGAGCCATGTCTTTGGAATCCCAATTACATCATATCTGTTAACAGCTATCTGCGCAGTTAATTCGTCCACCTTATTACGAATGCTCCTCGCATTGAAACTCAGAGCCTTCAGTCTTTTTTTTTTAACACTCTTTGGCCTTTTAGAATTATGTTGTATTGTGGCCCTTGTTGATTTTTGTCCTCGATTTCTCTGCCCTCCACTCTTGCTTTTCTCCTTCCTACCTTTTGCTTATGCCCCCTTTTTACTTCCCTCTGCCTCCCTGCATAGGTTCCCATCCCCCTGCCATTTAAGTTTAACCCCTTCCCAGCAGCACGAGCAAACACTCTGCCTAGGACATGGGTTCCGGTCCTGCTCAGGTGCAGACTGTCCGGTTTGTACTGGTCCCACTTGCCCCAGAAGTGGTTCCACTGCCCCAGAAATTTGAATCCCTCCTCACGCCATTCCTCAAGCCACGTATTCATCTGAACTATCCTGCAATTCCTACTCTGACTAGCACGTGGCACTGGTAGCAATCCTGCGAATACTACCTTTTGAGGTCCTTCTTTTAATTTAACTCCTAGCTCCCTAAGAAGATAGTAAATGGTATAGAAAAAGGTAAATCTGGAAAATTACTTTAAACTAAATTGCAAGAGTGGGACACAGGTTCAGACTAAAAATATCGATTTAGGACAGATATTTGGAAGTTCTTCATGCAAAGAGTGATGGAGTAGACTTCCAGATAGATTTCCAGATAGACCAGCAGAGGTGAAAACCCTTGAATTACTTAGAACCAATTGGATGCAACAATGGAGGCGCCTCAGGGTCTTTCCGGATGGGTGAGCTAAGGTGAGCTGAATAACCTTCCTCATCTGTAATTATCATGCAAGCTACAGATAACTCAGAATGGCCACATCATTTAAATACCAATACATATAACTTCACAACATAGTATCAATCATTGATGAAAAACAGACCTTGTCATGATTTCAGTGTTACAGTCAACAACTTTATACATTATTGACTAAGTATAAATTTGAACTTAATTACAACCTGCTGCTGTTGAATGGTTAAAAATTTAAGACCACTATACCACTGTACTGTAATAGTGATATAGAAAATCACAATCCATTACATTGAAACATTCGTTAAGTTTTAAAAAAAAAAGAAATATCTTTTCAATGCCAGCATGTTTGAAATATTATGTTGATCTCTTAACCTGGTGAAACGCCAATGTGGTGAACTGCAGTTCTAAAGTGAGTAAGTAGTGTAGGTTATGGTACTGGGCTACGAATCAAGAGGTGAGGAGTACAAATCCCACAATGGCAAGTTGTGAAATTGACTTAAATAAATCTGGTACCAGATAAATATGACCTTGAAAGCTGCCAGACTGTCGTAAAAGCACAACAACCAATTCACTAATGTCGTTCCCAGTCTGGCCTATGTATGACTCTAGTCCAGCGGAGGGCAATTATTTGGGCTGGAGGGCCAAGTTTTGGTGAGCTGTTGATAGCCGTACACCAATGTTCCCGTTAAGCTGCGTGGCGGTCTGGCGGTTCCGCACAGGCCACCCAGCGGCTTTTAAATTAATAGCTGTGTAAGTAGTACAGTAATAAAGTGGATCTGCACTCCCTCAATAGCAAGAACCTCCTTCCTCAGGCTAGCAGACCAAAACTGAACACCTAACGAGCAGAGGGTGTTAAGTTGGTGAATAAATCTGTTAACTAATTTAGTGATTATCGGTTAGTATAAATAATCAGATTAAATTTGAGATAATTAAAATACTAATTGGTAAACACATCAATTCAATAATTAGTTAGGTGGAAATTAATAACTGGTTAACAAATATGATCCATCAGTCACCCCATCACTGGGGGTTGGACTCGGGGCTGGGTGGGCCGGTCCTGCACCCTCTCCAGTTTAAGGGCCGTGCTGCCGTTGGTGAAAGGCCCTCACCCGGGGGGGGGTGCAGGGAAGGTAGCATTGCCCAATCAACCACCATCTATCCACCCCCGCCGCCAGTCTCCGTATCTCCGCTTCTCGTCTCTAATGCCCATTGCTAGACTCCCCTGCTGCCTCGGAGATGGTGATCCATCTCCTGACGTCACATGGGGCAGAGGCAGGCTTAGGGGTTGTGTGTGGCGGACGTTGGCAGCTCGAAGCCAGGCCTTGGTTGGCCATATTTTGCCTGCCACTGCTCTAGTCCATGCTTCGTTGACTCTTTAAAAAGTGTTTGAAATTACCTACCAAGCCATTCAGTTGTAAAAAATAATTGTCACGTTCCAACTACAGATGGGCAGTAAATGTAGCCTTATCCATGTCTTCCACATCCTGAACTATTTTTTTTTTTACAAATTTGGGGAAGTAGGGGTGTGAAAGGACAGGGTTATAAAAGTAGTATCTGGCTTGTTCTTTGAACCATGTTGGTGCAGATTTGTATATTAATTGGACATATTCTTCATAGAAATTACAGCACAGGGAAGACCTTTTTGACTCATTGTGCCTGTGCTGGTGCTAACTCTTTAGGTGCTCTAATCCCATTTCTCCACTACAGAATCATAAAAATTACAGCATCATAAATCAACTAAGGAGCTCTGTAATGATGTACTCTGGAATGACCATTCTAGCAGCCCTGGGCAGAATGGTTAAACAGAACGCAGGGAATGGAATTGAAGATTGTAAATCTCTGTTCCAAAAGAGAGCATTCTATCACACTTGCAGAATCTGCCTATCTCGCTGTCCTTTGTGAAGTGATCAAATTTACTGATACTGAATTAGTCATTGTTTCTAAATCAAATTCTGTTCTGTATGGAAGGGTTCAAGGAGGGTTCCTTAAAATAAGACTGACTGCTCCTAATAATGAGAGCTTATTAGCAGTAAAGATGAAGTCATTGTCTTCAGGAGCTTCGGTTGTGTTACCTGTACGTCGCCCTGGTGTTTCTGATTACGGTTGCAGCTCAGATAATGGGGAGCACATCATTCTAATAGACAGGGAATAGAAATCCCGAACTTGGAGTTTTTTTGGAATTTCCACCCGCTGAGGCTCTTCAGTGTCCCATGTGGGTACCTGATCCCATGCTGAAGTGGCCATGAGATGTTCGCTTATCCTGCAGGGGGAGTCTGAGGCGGCCAACTAGCTTGTTCTTGATGACGAAGCCAATTCCATGGAGGCAGCGTTCTTCTTCTGGTTTTCCTTTCCAGAAGAAGGTATAACCTCCACCTTGTTCTTTGAGCTGGCATTCCCCTGCCTGCCGGGTCTCGCTTAGGCCGGTGATGTCGACGTCGAAGCGTCTTGAGTTCCCGGGCAATGATGGCAGCGCAGCGTTCTGGTCTGTCGCTGTTGGGGTTGTCCATGAAAGTCCTGCCATTCCAGGTCCCGAGTGGAAGATGCCTGTGCGTGAGTCATTTTAATATGGGGTGGCCGTTGCACACCGGCTATGGTCTACAGGGTAGTAGTGATACCCGCCCTCCTGTATGGCTGAGAGACATGGACCATATATAGTAGATACCTCAAAGCGCCGGACCAATGTCAGTGTTCTCGATCAGGCCAATACCCCCAGCATAGAAGCACTGACTACACTCGACCAGCTCCGTTGGGCAGGCCACATCGTCTGCATGCCCAACACGAGACTCCCAAAGCAAGTGCTCTATTCGGAACTCCTACATGGCAAGCGAGCCCCAGGTGGACAGAGGAAACGTTTCAAAGACACCCTCAAAGCCTCCTCGATAAAGTGCAACATCCCCACCGGCACCTAGGAATCCCTGGGCCAAGACCGCCTTAATTGGAGGAAGAGCATCTGGGAGTACGCTGAACACCTAGAGTCTTGTCGTCGAGAACATGCAGAAACCAAGCGCAGACAGCAGAAGGAGCGTACGGCAAACCAGACTCCCGACCCACCCTTTCCTTCACCGACTGTCTGAAGTGGTATTCTCCATTGTTTGACTTAACAGTTGTTCATGTGAAGGGATTGTCGCCCCCAAAAAGCATCAGCAGGCCAAAAATGCGTAGATTTAGTGCCACTCATTTGCACATTATTAAATTTATAGCTCCAGTTCGCATTTGAATGAATGGCAGAGGAAATGTGATGTGCAATTCTGATTGGTTTCTGTCTCAGTCTCTTGCTCTTTCTCTCTTTTGTGAAGTAAATTTGATATACTATTTTAAAGGGGTTCATTTCAGTTTGATGCTGGTACTAAATATTTACTTACAACTATTTGTTTAGTTTGCTGTTTTTGAAAGGAATATGACTGAACCAACTGATGTTAGAAGCATTGTCAACTGGGCTACACTTTTTAAAAAAAAAAGCAGCTCGGAGTTCATTACGACTGCCTTTTCAGTACATTGTCCCCATTCTCCCCCACCCCTCTGCCCCCTTTTCTACAGTATGGCATGGTTTTCCTTAAAACATTTAATTTAACTCATTACATAGAATTTATAGCACAGAAATGAGCCATTCAGCCCAACTGGTCTATGTCAGCTTTGCGACCCTCCTCCCACAAATGTTGCCCCTAATTTTTTGGGGGTGCATGGCCCATTCACAGTTTTGCACATGCGCACAATTTAACATTGGAAAAAGCCGGTCCCGGGCTGTGTAGGATTGGCAGTGTGTTGTGCGGTAGTGCAGCTTAGAGCCACGTTGCCTCCCATCAATGTTCTCTAAGCGCTCCAGGGATCCCACACAGCCAGCTTGCCGGCTTTCCAATGCAAAAACCACGTATGCACAGTATGCTGAATGCGCCCCAAAAAATGACGTGGGAACATTGCCACCCTCTCTTAATTAACTCTATCAACATAACGTTCTATTTCCTATCTAGCTTCTGCTTAAATGCATCTATGCTATTTGCCTCAACTACACCATGGTCGTAGCAAGTTCTACATTCTCAACACTGTAAGGACGTTTCTCCTGATTTCCTTATTGGATTTATTAGTGACTATCTTGTATTTATGCCCCTAGATTTGGACTCCCACACAAATGGAAGTGTTTTCCCTACGTCATGATGTTTTGTCTCCATCACATATTATTTTGTTCGCAATTTTGCGAAGAATCCCTTTGTTTCCAGGGTGTAACAGATGATCTTTCCAATGAAAATACAGGTTGAGCGTCTGAAATCCGGAGTTCCGAAATTCGGAATGTTCCAGAATTCGGACACCGGGCCGATCCGTGGCGGGGTCGTCTGGAATCCAGAAAATGTTCCGCCAATCTGAACATTTTTTAAAAACAATTTAACGGCTGAAAAATAATTTAAAAATAAAAACTTTACCATACCATTTTTTGCAGGTCTTCAACGCAGGTTTTTCATGGCCGCCGTCCCCTGACCCGGAATTGCCGACCTCTCCCGCTCCGACACTGCTGCCAACCTCCCCTCGCTGCCGGGCTCGCCCTCCCCGCTGTCCTGCCAGACTCTCACCCCCACCCCACGCCCTCCATTACCTCACCTCAGCCCGGGCATTTCTGGTTTCAGGACATCGGAAAGACGTTCCAAAATCTGGAAATACCCAAAATCCGGAACGGCCTCGGTCCTGAGGTTTCCGGATTTCGGACGCTACACCTGTGGTCTGAAATTCGGATTTCAGTGTTCCAAAATAGAACAGACTCTTCAACACAAATGCCACAAAAGAGACTGGTGCTCTGAAGAATTGCCCCACTTCTCTCGGCACAGATATGAACCTCAGATACAGATCTTAGGTGATTACTAACAAAATGTTCTCAGAAATTGCAAGGTTGAAAGGTGTAATGTCAGTGGGTTTGGCCTGAAATATGAGTAAGTTGGGGCAGGATGGTAGCTGGAGATTTGCTAAATGTGTGTGCAGGAGTCTACTTTGTCCTGTCTGACTTTCAGTTATCTTTCACACCAATTCGCAGCTCTGGGTTGTTAATCAGATTGTATCTAAGATGCGACATGTTCTCATCATCATAGGCAGTCCCTCAGAGTCGAGGATGACTTGCTTCCACTCTAAAAGTGAGTTCTCAGGTGACTGAAGAGTCCAATGCGGAATCTACAGTCTCTGTCACAGGTGGGGCAGGCAGCGGTTGAAGGAAAGGGTGGGTGGGGAGCCTGGGTTGACGAACACACCTTCCGCTGTCGATGCTTGGTTTCTGCTTGTTCTCAGCGATGGGACTCGAGGTGCTCGGCGCCCTCCCAGATGCTCTTCCTCCACTTTGGGCGGTTGTGGGCCAGGGGTTCCCAGGTGTCAGTGGGGATGTTGCACTTTATCAAGGAGGCTTTGAGGGTGTCCTTGAAACGTTTCCTCTGCCCACCTGGGGCTCGCTTGCCGTGTTCAAGCTCCGCATAGAGTGCTTGCTTTGGGAGTCTCGTGTTGGGCATGCGGACGATGTGGCCCACCCAACGGAGCTGATTGAGCGTGGTCAATGCTTCGATGCTGGGGATGTTGGCCTGAGCGAGAACACGGACGGTGCGTCTATCTTGCCAATGGATTTGCAGGATCTTGCGGAGGCAGCGTTGGAGGTACTTCTCTAGTGTTTTGAGGTGTCTGCTGTATGTAGTCCACGTCTCTGAGCCATATAGGAGGGCGGGTATCACTACTGCCCTGATGGTGCCATATTTGAGGTCCTGGTCTTCAAACACTCTCTCTCTTCCTCAGGTGACTGAAGGTTGCGCTGGCACACTGAAGGCGGTGTTGGACCTTGTCGTCAATGTTTGCTCTAGCTGACAGTAGGCTCCCGAGGAATGTAAAATGGTCCACATTATCCAAGGCCTCATCGTGGATTTTGATAAGACCAAGTTCCTCTACCAACCTGACTCCGCTGCTGCAACGTGGGGTCAGGTTGCTGGAGGACCTTTGTCTTACGGATGTTTAGCGTAAGACCCATGCTCTCATACGCCTCGGTGAAGGTGTTGACAAAGGCTTGGAGTTCGGCCTCTGAGTGTGCGCAGACGCAAGTTCCTTGATCTTGCTATTGTGCAGTTGAACACACCTTTTAACGTTTATGTTTCTGATGAATTCCTTCCAGTGAGTGCGGGAAGGTTCAGGATATCAAAGCCTCCTCATTGTTTTCAAGTGTGCGCAGATGCAAGTTCCTTGATGGTCCAGCTATTGTGCAGTTGAACGCACCTTTTAACGTTTATGTTTCTGATGATGATTCCCTTCCAGTGAGTGAGGGAAGGTTCAGGATAAGACAGTCGCTGTTGGGCAGAGGTTCTTCTGTTTACATTGAACATTTTTCCTGTCAAGTTTAGTTTCTGTACCGACCATCTTGTTGAACATGGCTTGTACTGCAAACATCAACTAGTATTTAATAAGATAAAAGAACTAGACAAGCGTTCTTCAGGCCAGGCTTTCGAGATCATTCTGAGCCCCACAGCTGAAGCAATTCCAGAATTTCCTCTTTCTCCCAAGAAAGATCGGTCAATTGAAGATATTCAAATGAAAATGGAAGCTGCAGAGAACAGACGAAAGTCACATGAAGCAGAAGTGCTGAAGCAGTTGGCTGAAAAACAGGAGCATGTAAAAGAAGTGCTTCAGCGAGCTATTGAAGAAAATACCAAATTCAGCAAAATGGCAGAAGAAAGACTGATCTCCAAGATGGAACTCATTAAGGAGAACCGTGAGGCACAGTTAGCTGTCAAGCTCGAGCGTCTTCGTGAGAAGGACAAACACCTGGAGGAGGTGAGAAAGAACAGAGAGAGCAAAGAAACCAAAGAATTAGTTTAACCTTGTTTTTGAAATTGAGGGTTTTCAAAGAAAATTATAATAAAACTCTCTTACAGTGCTATAAAATATATGTAACCAGGAATAAGAATACATTTTGAATTGGGGGGGCAAGGACACTTGTGATTTCAAATTGTCAATTTTCTATCTTTTTTTCTATTTTTGCATTGCTGGTACTAAAATTTTAAAAAGATATATAGTTTTCATCCTGTTTCTCCAATAACAGCTGTACATGCTAAATGTTACATTTTTAGTCTCAATGTGTAGTTGTCCAAGCATGCCTAAACTATCAAAGTCTCCTCATTGGTTTCATTAAGTTCATGTTGCTCAGAGTAGATCTTCCAAGTCTGTTCAGCATTTTGCTGTTTATTTGAATGTGAACATGAAGTGTTAGCTGGCTCATTCAGCTTTTCAGAAAATGATTTTGTGCTGTGCTGCCCTACTCTGCCCTGCCAGCATTTAGGGCCTTGTCAGCCAATAAGCATTAAGCTCTCCCTAAAGCTGAAATGGGTGCTCACCTAAACTTAAAAACCTAATCTCAAACGGATATTCTGCGAGGGAGTTCTGTTGGGCATCTTGTACTCATCTCCTGCTAGAGACTCCACCCAAGAGCAAGGGGTTTGACCAGTGTAAAACTTGTTTGGAGTATGGAATTGATGGCTTGGAAACAAATTAAGATTGTTCGTGTACCTTGTACAGTCGTATTCTTAAAAGATGTGGATTACAACGTGCCTTTAGGAACTCTAACAAATTGATTCTGTGCTATACATCCCTCCCCTGGGTAATCATGCTGCCTGCTGTTGTACAAAGCCATATAGACAAAGCAAGGTTTTAAAAAAAAAAAAAATGATCAAATGTTGGAAATCTCATACAACAGAACATTGTGGAAATGCACAACAGGTCAGTTAGAATCTGCAATCCGAAAACGGGTTGATGTTTCAGGTGTAACCTTTCATCAAAGCTTGGCATTCTTGCAGCCAAAAGTGTTAGTCTGATTTCTGAGGAAGAGTGTTGTACCCAACATTTATTTTCTCTTTACAGATGCTGACTGATGAGCTGTACATTTGTAACATTCTCTGTTAGACTAGGAAGTTTTCGTCTCGATCTCTGATCTGTACTGAGATAGCTGATGTGGCATTTTGCATTCTACACTTTGGTTACAGGACTGAGGCTTGGGAAAGACTATTTGAGTGAGGTCCAGTGTTGATAAACATTTATCTCCACATAAAGCGCTAGTTATAGGCTAGGAGGGTGTGAGGAAACAATTAAATTGACCCACTATTATCTTTTTGTGAGATCTAAAAACTATTGGCACAGTTCATAAAAATAAAATGTTAGTCATATCCAGTTATTAAGTTGAATAGATTATTTCCCGTGGCTCTTTATTTTGCTATGATCTTGTTTTATCTGCCTGGAACAGGCTTATTGCATTAAAGGCTTGCTTCTGCTGCCCCACCCTCTTTGCTCTAAGGGAGTGTTGTAGGAACGGATTCTCTCAGACCTCTAGTTGTTGGTACATAGGGCCTGCTCCAATTCGATCAGGGTTAGAAACGAAATAGCAGACTTGGGCAGTATAAATTCCTATCAGATCTCAGGTTCTCGGTTATCTTTTGTTCTGTCAGATAGTTAAGTTGTACTATTCAAGGAAGCTTGTAGCAATTTGTGTCATTTATTCCAACTAGTTAAAGAGATCCAGTCTCCATTTTCCACTTTTGGAAACAACATCGAAAAAATTATGTCTTTTGGCATTACTCATGGGTAATTAAAAAATAAATCTCTGTAACTCTGCTTGTTTTCCACTCTTAATTTTTTCCACCTGCCCCTCTTTCTTTGTGAATCTTTTCCACTTAATTTCTTCCCCTGTGGTTGTTAAATCTCTGATTGTTGCAGAAATGATTAAATCTGTCCCTGGGTATAAAGAATGGAATGGAGGGGGTGGGCTGAGGCTGGGTTATGCTGCATGGTTTTCCTGTCACAGTCGCGCCTGAATCCAACACTGGGCGCTACAGCCCGAAATGGTGCGCCCAGTACTGCAACATTTGAGAGCGAGTAGGGAGGTGGAGGCCCTGCTGGGTTTAGGGCAGCGTGTATTTGAAGGGTTGAGAGGACTTGCAGAATACGTGACATTGCATGGGGCTGCCTGGATGTGGGAAGAGGGATTGGCCAGGAAGCTGAGGCTGCCTGGGCCAGGGGGATGGTTGTCTCGTTGGAGGAGGGGGCAGGAAAGAGGCCAGAGAGTTGAGTGAGAGCAACTATACAAGTAACCCCATTCTGAGGTTACATAGTTGGGCCATTGGCCCCCAGTAACAACATGGTAACAGATGTTTGGAAATAGATAATTAAAATAAGATGTATGATGCAGTAGTTGTTCATGTCATTATCACTGAGGAAAAGGCTGCACAGGTTTTTCCTTCTCCCCAAACAAAACAATATTTTGAAGATTCTTTGAAGTTCGTGACCTTTTGGCCTGTTCAGAGGCTGCTGTTGAATCAGTAGCTCCACATGCAGCAGCTCCTTCCATTGATTTACTATGCCCAGTTGGTATATGTAATCTCTATACACTGTATATGGCACATTACAAACTCTTATAATTTGTTCCCATAGTTGATTCAATAGCAAATATCTGTATAGGAAATTCCTTTATAAAAGGATGTTCTGTTTAAGAATCCAGTGATTCCTTGATTTATTGCCTATTATCATTTTGGTATATTGCATCCACTAGTGAACACCTTGGTAATGCAAGAAGGTTTTAAACCAAAAATAACTTTGTTAATTCTTTTAGTTGATGGTTGCTCAGCAACACTTGGTCTTGTAATTCTGAAAGATTTTCCATGGGGCTACGAACCATATAGAATCTTACGGGGCAAAAGCAGGCCATTTGGCCCATTAAATCTGTACTGTTGCATTTCTCCACATGGGTCACCTATGTCAAAACAACTTTCTTTTGACATTAAGAAACCAGTCATAGAAATATATACAGTACAAATTTTTAGTTTCACGTTATTTTAAATTCTAGTTTCTGAATATTTGTAGTGTTTTACCACTGAAAGTTGGTACCTTTTCAATTATTGATGCAAATTATACATTGGTACACTGCAGTAATCTCAATGGACTCTTAACTCCTTTCCTATGATGATTGTTGTGTGTTTTTATATGAATAGAGAAGAAAGCTAGCTTGCATTATGTGCTGAAAAGCTGTACCTCAGCCTCTGGTTCATGTCATCTGAGCTCCTTGATTATGTTACGCCATCGTAACACACTCCCGTCCAGGTGCTAAGGCTCTTTTGCCGAATGCTTTTCAAAAAAGCATCAGAGCTGTGATGGCCAACACCACTTGGAAAGAAGGAACTATAAAAGAGCCATCCAAGAATCCTATTGTTAATAACAAAAACCAAACTACAGGTTTTCTTTTTCCTTTTTTTTTTCTTGGGGGTGGGGCGGGGAAGTGGGTGGAGATGATGAGCAAAAAAAACCCTCTCATTTCACAACAAAATAGTGGAGGGGAGGCCAGCGTCTCACTTTACCCCTTTGCCAGGCCTGCTGTTTTGGAGCTCTGCCAGTCTACAGGACTGTAGCTATATGTTCTGCCTGACTACAGCCTGACCAACTTTCTCTGGCAACACATCGTACAGGGACAGACATGATGGGTTCCCTGCATGTTTTTTTTTACTTTTGCCACCATGACTATGAAAGACAATGAGACCAGAGGTTTGAGGATGCTCCGTATTTAAAAATCCTGAGGAAAAGCCTATATTTTTGTGTTTCGTTATCTGGGGTAGTGCAAGAGACTTGTTTCATAGAAACATAGAAAATAGGTACAGGAGTAGGCCATTCTGCCCTTCGAGTCTGCACCACCATTCAATAAGATCATGGCTGATCATGCAACTTCTGTACCCCTTTCCTGCTTTCTCTCCATACCCCTTGATCCCTTTAGCTGTAAGGGCCACATCTAACTCCTTTTGAATATATCTAACGAACTGGCCTCAACAACTTTCTGTGGTAGAGAATTCCACAGGTTCACAATTCTCTGAGTGAAGAAGTTTCTCCTCATCTCGGTCTGAAATTGCTTACCCCCTATCCTTAGACTGTGACCCCTGGTTCTGGACTTCCCCAACATCGGGAACATTCTTCCTGCATCTAACCTGTCCAATCACGTCAGAATTTTATGTTTCTTTGAGATCCCCCCTCATTCTTCTAAATTCCAGTGAATATAAGCCTAGTTGGTCCAGTCTTTCTTCATATGTCAGTCCTGCCATCCCGGGAATCAGTCTGGTGAACCTTCACTGCACTCCTCAATAGCAAGAATGTCCTTCCTCAGACTAGGAGACCAAAACTGAACACAATATTCAAGGTGTGGCCTCACCAATGCCCTGTACAACTGCAGTAACACCTCCCTACTCCAATACTCAAATCCCCTCGCTATGAAGGTCAACATGCCATTTTGCCGCCTTCACCGCTTGCTGTACCTGCATGCCAACTTTCAATGACTGATGTACCATGACACCCAGGTCTCATTGCACCTCCCCTTTTCCTAATCTGTCACCATTCAGATAATATTCTGCCTTCCTGTTTTTGCCACCAAAGTGGATAACCTCACATTTATCTACATTATACTGCATCTGCCATGCATTTGCCCACTCATCTAACCTGTCCAAATCACCCTGCAGCCTCTTAGCATCCTCCTCACAGCTCACACCGCCACCCAGCTTAGTGTCATCTGCAAACTTGGAGATATTACACTCAATGCCATCATCTAAATCATTGATGTATATTTTAAATAGCTGGGGTCCCAGCAATGAATCTTGCGGTACCCAAGGATCATCCTTCCTTTACAGCTTGCAAAACTATCACAAAAAGCTTTAAACAATCTATAATATATTAAATATTTTTCTGCAAGTCTCACACATTTACTTGCTGTTAACACCCAGTTATTATAAGGCGCATCATAGAATCATACAGCACTGAAGGAGGCCATTCGGCCCAACGTGCCTGTGCTGGCTCTTTGAAAAACCTAACCAATTAGCCCCACTCTTGCCCTATAGCCCTGCAAATTTTTCTTTACGTATTTATCCAATTCCCTTTTCAAAGTTATTATTGAATCTGATTCCACCACCCATTCAAGATCATATCACACTGCAAAAACATATGTCTCATCTCCCCTCGGGTTCTTTTGCCAATTACCCTAAATTCTTTGGTTGCGTCTCTCCTGCCAGTGGAAACAGTTTCTCCCTATCTACTCTATCAAAACTCTTCAAAATTTGAACACCTCCATTAAATCTCCCCATAACCTTCTCTGCTCTAAGAAAAATTCCAGTTTCTCCAGTCTCTACACATAACTGAGATCTCTCATCCCCGGTACCATTCTAGTAAATCACCGCTGCACCTTCTCCTAGGCCGTGAAATTCGTTCTCCAACTCAGTGAGCAGCATTACCGGAGAGTCTGCTGGGATTCCGCATACATGCAATGTGGAATATTATAAATTAGTGTAGTATTATGAATATTACCAATACTTTTTCAACAACATTGTTTCATGGTATCTTATGATGGGACTGGAGAAGCTGGGGTTGCTCTCCTTAGTTCCGAGCAGGTTGAGAGGAGATTTGATAAAAGGTGTTCAAAATCATGCATGGTCTAAAATCAGAGTAGTTAGAGAACACTATCTATGGAGTTGGTAAATTAGTGTTCTTGCTGTGAACACTAATTTACCAACTCCCTGTAGAAATGCTCGGTTAGATTTTAACCCTAATGAAACTTTGGGTCCATTTTTAAAAAAAAAGGATTTGCCTTTAATGGTCTTTCCCCTGCTAATCATTAAAGTTCTACTTTGTATTTAAAAGCAGTTTTCTTGTAACTTAGTTTCCATGGGCCCGAACTTGGTCAAAGCTAAGGCCTACCCAAGAGGCGTCCAAAGGGAGACCTGGCGGTACTTTGGCAGGGAGATTGCTCAGAAAGATCTGCAAAGACTGCCCGGGGGCAAAAAAATGACTTGCGCCCTGAATGTGGGCGGCAGCGGGCGGAAGCTCCCAATCTCGGCGGCAAATGCAATGCTCGCCAAAGTGCCACCGAGGATTGAGTCGGGCCCAGGAAAGGGGGAGAAAAAAACAATTACACACAAAATCCCACTGGAAAACCTTCAGGGGATCCCATCCACATGAATCGCTGTTTTAAAAAAAAATTAAAGAAGTTTACTAATCTTTTTTTGCCGGTCTTCATGCTTACCGTTGAGGTTAGACCTGCCTCCACGCATGGTCCTTCTTCCTGCTGCCGCCGACTCCCGTCCGGAGCAAACTGGCAGCTCGGCGGGCAGGAGGGCACTTGCGCGCCTTGCATGCTCGCAGATGTCAGCCGGCGGTTCCCAGCGGTCCTCCCCTCCCGCCGGGAAACTGGCACCGAGGGGAGACCGCCCAAAAAACTAGGCGGCAGTGGGCGGTGAGTGCACCAAGCTCGGGACCCATATCTTTGCCAAATATAAGTGATTGGCTCTATTTTAAAATGCCTGTGATGAACAGCATTGGTTTAGTGTAAGCTATTTTAGTGTAGGTTTACCGACCTCAGTCATTTTAAAACCTGGTCACAAATGTCTTCCCGGTAGCAAATCTGGCAGCTTTATATTGGAGTTGTTGCTGGGAGTGGATGCTCATGTGTCAAATGGCTCTCTGAGGCCAATGTAAAAGAACTGCTCTCGTGTACTTAATCTAGTGTCTCTCAAAAAGCAGAATTGGCCTAAGAAGTCATCATCATCAGCTGCCCATAGTCTCTACTGGGAAATGGTATTTGAGGATGAGAAAGTTAAAAGTGAGAGATTTTTAAAAATCCATCTCTGGAATGAAAACTCATAAAAGTCTACGGCAGTGATGTTCACTGGCTTGAGCTTGAGTTGATTGTAATATCTGGATTGGAGGGACTCCCACACTTCACTCTGTTCTGGTATGGAGGGAGTGGCTTTTGTACCTTGCTCTCCCTCGTTTAAATTATAGTCATCAGGTATTGATCTAGAAGTGGATAAACAAAGATGAAAAATAATCCTGAGTCTTTATTTGTTGTATCATTTAAGATCTCTAATTTTGAAGAAGTAAATTAAATTAAAGGTTCAGGGTTTGGTGTGTTGGTATCTCGTAATGAAAGCCTGAGACAACGGGCCCATGGAACCTTGTTCAAAAGCAAAATACTCTGGATGCTGGAAATCTGAAATTAAATCAGAAAATGCTGGAAATACTCTGCAGGTCAGGCAGCATCTGTGAAGAGAAAAATAGTTAACGGGGCCAAAATTCAGTGTCCCTGGTGGGACCGTTAACGTGGGTTTTCGGCGGCTGATCTGAAAAACTATTGTCTGCCGCGTTCCAGTGTATTGTCCCTCCCCCAAACCATATTCAGCTCTGGGGGGTGGGGTTCCAGCGGTGCGCACTTCTGCCAAATCGGCGGGGTGAAGTCGTGGTAAAGGGATTCGGGCTGCTATGTGGCCACCCCACCCATATTCAGGTGGAAAAAGTGAGGTTTTTTTTTTGGCAATGACCCCTCAGGTTTTTGTGCGGTCCACTTTGCCGTGGAACGTGACACCACTGGACAAGGTCAACGGACTATTCCCGCGATCGGGGCGATTTTTGAAGAGAAGTTTTGTTTTTTTGCCTGCATTGAACCTGCTGAGTGGTGGTCATAGGTTTTGTGAGAGTTCTGAGGACTTTCAGCTCGCAGTCTTTAGTGGAGGCCTGTAGGCCTCATTCTGTGCTCCAGAGGCCTGCTTGGCAGGGTGCAGCTTGAAAAAGAATGGGCAGGGGTACACCTGGGCAGACGCAGGGCGACACACAGGAGAAGCCGTCGCCCTCAGCGATGTCTAGAGAGACAGCGAGCAAGGGAGGCAGCAGCCATGGCTGCCCAACAGAGAGAAGGGCCTGCAGATGTGTACAGACCTGAAGCTAGGGTGCGAGACCAGGTGGGAGATGGTGTCAGGAGGAGGATGAGGTATGCCGACCTCCCACCCTCCAACCAAATAATGGGCCAGGAGCCTTGCCAGCAACAGCCTCCAGAGGCGCCCGAGAATCATGAGGACCAGGGAGATGGGCATTATCCAGCTGCCAGGGAAGGTGGGCAATGCAGAGGTGGGGGAAGGAGGCCCTACCCTCAAAGGGTCTACAGACCTCAGTTCTCCTTTCTCCAGCTCAGTGATGAGCAATGCCTGCAAAGGCTAAGATTTAGGAAAGACGTACTCTGGGAGCTCTGCACTGTCCTGCGAGAAGATCTCCGGCCTCACACAACGCTGAGGAGTGCACTGACCATAGAGACCAAGGTCACCATCATGTTGAATTTTTATGTCATGGGGTCTTTCCAGTCTGCCACTGCAGACATTGGCAAAATCTCGCAATTCTCCGCACATCGGTGCATCCGACAGGTCACTGATGCACTCTACAGGAGAAGGGTGCAGTACATCTCCTTCCACATCACAAGGGACAAGCAGGTGGAGCAGCAGGCTGGATTTTCCCGAATTGCAGGCTTCCCGAGGGTGCAGGGTGCCCTCGACTGCACGCACATTGGGCAGAGGGCGTTACTACATCACGTCGAGATCTTTGTGAACCGCAAGGGGTTCGACTCGCTGAATGTGCAGCTCGTGTGTGACCACCATCATCGGATCATGGCAGTTGATGCGAGATACCCAGGAAACAGCCATGATTCCTTCATTCTGCGCCAGACCAGTGTGCCTGCCCCCTTCACAGGCCCAAATCAGGATTGTGGATGGCTGCTTGGGGACAAGGGATATCCCCTGTCCACTTGGCTACTTACTCCACTGCAGAACCCCAGGACAGCACCAGAGCATGCCGATAGTGATGCTCATTGTGGCACCAGGTGCATCATCCAGCACTGCAGAGGTTATGTTGCTTGGACCGGTCTGGTGGCGCCTTGCAGTACTCTACTCAACGGGTCTCCATATTCGTCGTGGTCTGCTGCATGCCGCACAACCTGACCATGAGGGGACAGCCGCTGGTGGTCGAGCCGGTAGGACCACCTGATGAGAAGGAAGAGGTGGAGGAGGATTCCTGTCGCCACCGAGCTAGGAGGCGTTGTCCCCAGCGCAGTCTCATAGCTCCTCGCTTCAGATAATCCCATCCACATATGACCTTTCATCTCCCACTTTCAATGGCCATCGCAATCTGCATAATCACCCTCTCCCAAGTGAAACACCTGGCCAGATATGTGCCAAAAATAAAGATTTATCAAAATATTCAATTCAGTGCAAAAACACAACGTAAACAAAAAGACTACCATGAACTAACACCAATAATCATGTCTTATCCTTGTGCATGTCCTTATAACACCTCTTACGCGTTCCTACCCTAACATGGAGGGTGTAGTCTGGCTTGGCTTGGGTGGAACCATGCGTGGAGGCACTGGCGGACTGACAGGTCTGGGGCCAGGAATGCTGCGATCCTGAGGGAGTGCATCATCAGCATCTTGGTCCAAGGAGCCTGCATCACTCCCCCGGGGCGAAACCTTAACGCCATCACCAAGCTGAGGGAGATCCGGTGCGATGACGCAAGACCAGAAGGCCCCCGTGTTGGACCCAGACGCAAACTCAACACTGAGGTGTCATGTGGCATCGAGCTGAGAACAGCCAGAGTCTCAAATCCACCAGAGATGGCTGCAGTTTGAAGCTCCATGGCAGCACTAAGACACTCCGTGGCCTGTTGCCCAGAGAGCATAAGAGCATTCTGAGCTTCCAAGGCCGTGGCCATCCTCTCCATTCCAGCACCGATGCGATCGTTCGCTCATGCCTGTGCCGAAGTGGCAGCTTCCACATCACCTGCAGGTTGTAGCATCACAGATGGATCCTCACAGACACTCTGGGACTCCACCATTGCCTGCACACTGGCAGTGATGGGCTCCATGGTGTGTGCAGAGTTGTCGACTATACGGGAAGCTGACTCCTCCACACTCCTGACTACTTTCAGCAGCCTTTCTGGCTTCCATGTCAGTGGCCGCAACATCTGGCAATGCATGGCCTCCATCCTTCTCTTAAGCCACCACGTCGATGGTATCATCTGAGTCCTCGACGGCAGAACTCCAGTGCGGACTCCCCCCACCCCCGGAGAGGTGGCACCTGAGCTTGCCTCACCCCGTCACCATGCTGCAACCCACTAGTCCCTGGTGCAATACCCAGTGCCGCCCCACCAACTACAGACCGCGCACTGCCACCAGTACCTGTGGTGTGGGTAGAAGCAGTGACACCCGTGTGTCATCTGTGTCCTCTTTCTCATCAGTTGTCTGGATGAGCCGGGGATTGCTGACAATGCTCTCCATCACTTGAGGCCTTAATCTCATCATCAGTGCTTATCGAGATCGAAGGGCTTCTGTCCACAGGCCTGTGCTTCAGGCCTGCAGCTGGTCTCTCAGGTGGTGTGTCCATTCCATTCTGTGCTGTATTGTGCTGCCACTTGGTGTTTCATCCACAAGCATAAAAGGGACAAGGGCTGCCGTGAGGGGAAGGTGGGGTATGAAGGCATGGAGGATGCAACTAGCAGACTTCCATGAAGGAAAGGAACAGTTGGCGCTAGCGCATTGAAGGAGAGAGTGCATTCAAGGAGGGCCTTTACTTATCCATGTCGGCATCAGCGCGATCGTCAACCACAGGGAATGCAGCATAGCTGCCGACCAACGCCTGAGCCCTCTGCTCTAAAGGTGTGAGCACCTGTGTGTCTGTGTCGCCGCCCCCGGTCATCCTTAGCTCGGCCAGTTTAGCCTGCAAAAGAAAGCATGGTTGGTGAGTACGACTGTGATGGTGCATCAGAAATGAGTGCACAGTGTTTATCCATAACATGCAGCTGAAAGTGAGACATGAAAGGGAGCCTCCATTGCGAGAACACACTATATATTATAGGCGTGAGCAATGAAATGCTGCTTGAGTGACTAAACATTGAGTATGGGAAATAAGAGCATGTTGAAAGAGAGTCTCGCAGATGCAAGGTCAGCAGTTGGTGGAAGAGGTACTCACTTTCATAAGCCGGATGATGTCGTGGAATCTCTTCCTGTACTGCACTGGAGTCCTCTGATATATGGAGGTGCCTGACACCACCTGTGCTATTTCATTCTACACATTATTTATGACCTGTCTGCTTGGTCTCCCTGTTTCTCTGTGGGAATTCCGCTTCAATTAAGACAGCCATACCGCTGAAAAATGCACTTTGGAAAGGTTCCTTAGTGCTGGAACCTGTTTTTTGACTTTTGGAGCTGAATATGGATCAGTCCACCGGCGCAAATTTTTTGGCGGTAATGGCCCCAAAAGTTGGGAGGAGCGCCAGGTTTCCAGCGGTGCTGAATTTCGGCCCCAACATTTCAGGTCGATGACCTTTCATCCGAACCAGAAGAAGTTCGAGATTTGGGGAAGTCCAGAACCGGGGGTCACTGTCTAAGGATAAGGGGGTTAAGCCATTTAGGACTGAGATGAGGAGAAACTTCTTCACTAAGAGTTGTGAACCTGTGGAATTCTCTACCAAAGAAAGTTGTTGATGCCAGTTCATTGGATATATTCAAAAGGGAGTTAGATATGGCCCTTACGGCTAAAGGGATCAAGGGGTATGGAGAGAAAGCAGGAAAGGGGTACTGAAGTTGCATGATCAGTCATGATCATATTGAATGGTGGTGCAGGCTCGAAGGGTCGAATGTCCTACTCCTGCACCTATTTTTCTATGTTTCTATGTTTAACTGTTTTTAAGCAAGTGCAGAGCAAAGGAATAAGGGGGTGGAGGAGAAGAATGTGACCAGCTGCTTGACTGTGTTTCCAGTATTTTCTGTTTATATTCTCGTTTGCTCGTTTCCCATGTTTATCCCCTCTGGATTTAGCACCGACTGACATTTGTCATGCCTGCACTGTTGAGGCTGTTTTTAGTCTTGCACTTTTGTTCTGTTCTACCTTCCCCATCAATGTCTTTGGGGTGGAATGGGGAAACACTCAGAAGTTCCCACCTTCAAAGAGTTTAGGAGTGGCAGGTGAGATGCTAAAGAGGATGGTCATGCAGATGTAGCATGGATTATGCAGCAATTAAAGGAGTTGTTTGTAAAGCGGGGGGGGGGGGGGGGAAGAGCGGGGAGGGGGAGGGGCGGGGGTGGGATGGGGAAAGGGGGGAGGGGCGGAGGGAGGGAGGGAGGGAGGGGCGGGGGTAGTGGTGATGGGGTGGGGAGATATGGGGAAGAGTATAATTCAATGGATGCCAGCAGTCCTATACCTCATCCAAATGGTTATTCTTCGTGTGTGAGCCTGTATGCAATGAACGTTGACCATCTATTCAACTGTGTAGGACATCACAGATGATCTCAATCCTACCGTACCTCAGGAAGCAGTAGGGAGTGTGCTGAGATCAACTAACTCACCACAGATCAAGAATCAACCAGCCCACTTGACTTATTGGTCCTAAGCCACCAGAAAATTGTGTAATGTCCGTAAGTGGGCAGCATTTCAAATGTGGAGAATCAATTGGTGGCGAATGAGCAAAAAAAATATGGGAGAAACCAAAGAAATACGGCTGATTTAAAATAAACAGTGTAGTCATTGACTTGTGCACTTATGTGGGGCCAAAAATTGAATAGCTTAGCGCCACCTGTAGCGCTCGCGAGGGGCGGTAAAGGTTTATCGCCCGGGCGCAGTGATATTAGCGCCGCTCACAAACTTGATTAGGCTTTTATTGGCGGCGCTAATGCTTAGCGCCAGGGAAGGTTGCGCCAATGTGCAACACCACAGAAGCCAACTTGAATGTTTTCCGCCTGTCTTACCGCTTGGTGCTAATGTTGTCAGAGAAAGCAGGCGTGCAGAGCTGTCCCAGGGTACTAATGAAAGGTATTGGTGTGTCAGGTAAGTTTTACAGATTTTATTTAACTTTATATTTGCATTGATTTTACTTTATTTGAAGTTCCTGATGTTTAAATTAGTTGAATTTCAATTTAAAAAAGAAAGTTTTTATGTTTTCCAGCTAACCTCTGAGCGCCAGGATGCAGGTATTTTAGCGGCAGAACTTCAGTAGTGCTAACGGCTTAGCATCCTAAGCGAAGTGTGGAATGCTTCCCTCCGCGCTCCACTCTTGGGGTGCTAAAAATTAATATGGGTATCACCGGTGCTAAAACTCTCCTGGCGCTAACCATGGCAACCTAGCAATATTAGCGCCTCAAAACCGCATATATTCAATTTTTTTCCCCCATGGACAGTTAGTTGGACTTTATTCAATGTTGGACAGCTCTGCTGAGGCAGTGTTTTTCTTCACATGGGCCATCTAATCTAATCCCATATTCCTGTGTGCTTCTAATATCCTGTAATCTTTTTTTCATGCAAATATCAAATTATTTTTTATAGTAACTTATGGACTCTACTTCAACAGTTATAAACACCATCTGTGTAAAGAATATTTTTCTAACCTCTAATTCTTTTTGTGATTATCTTAAACTTATGTAGAGATGCTGTTCCCTTTATTTAAAAAAAATTAGAGTGCGGCAATAGCAGCATGTAAAATTCAATAACTGGGAATCTTTCCCGGTTCATGTTTTGCTCTATTTGTAGAATCATTGTAAAACAGAGCCAACATAGCTCCAGCAAAATGGAGTGTTTTCCATTGGAAAGCCATCTGGCAGTCTCCTGTTTAAACTGCACTGATGTGCATCTCTTTGTTTTGTGTACTGTATGTGCCTTTGTTTTCTGAAACATTGCTGCTAATCCTCGTTATCCAATACTGACTGCATAATGCTACTTTCTTCCTTCTTGAGGAAGTATATCTGTGAAGCAGGTTGTTCAAGTTTCGTTCTGATGAAATGGATCAACCTGTATTTGTGAAAGGTAAAAGCTAAGTTTTGATAACTTTATAATGCGGCTTTAATAACATTCTAGGTTACAGATGCAAGATTTGGTGTTCAATTAGGCTGAGCATAAAGACTGTATTGCAGAATGCTTGGCTTCATTCATCACAGAAAATCAGTCCTGACTGACAACTCTTTTAAGTAAACCATCTGACCCATGGAAGAGATGGCAGCTTCCTATAGCAGCATTGCTTTAAAGGCCACCTGCTCTCAATATGACTCATACTTCCCTGTCTTAAGTGTGCTGCTAATCCTGGTGATCATATTGGATATTTCTTTCCTTAACTCTTTGAGGACTAACCTGCACCTACTTGCGAGGAGATGAATACACTTGTAATTTATGTGTAATTTGACTTTTAAGCGTTTTGTCATGTTCTGCTATCCCAATGGATTGAATTACAAACGAACTGAAAACCCTTAGAATTTAATTTTTATAATTATTTGGGTGAAAAGTATAGTAATGAATGGACATGGTAGTTGAACCTCGTTTACTGCTTTACAACAGGAGTCTGTATGGATGGGGGCAGAGGGAAGGTACTTTTTCGGTCACTGATGTTGCTTTGACTCCTTTACATCATTTGGCTTGTGTTAGGGTATTGAGGTTATCTGGATAGTTACAGTATTGAATGTTAAGCATTCTGTGCAGTGTGTTTAATTATGTTTTGCAGGTTTAACTTTCTAAATGCGCAGAAGCTACTATAGATGATGGAAATTAGAAACCGTGTGTGTTTGGTTTATTCAAAGCCAAAGAGGAACATAAGAACATAAGAAATAGGAGAAGTAGTAGGCCATTTGGCCCCTCGAGCCTGCTCCGCTTTTTAATAAGATCATGGCTGATCTGATCATGGATTCAACTCCACTTCCCTGCCCGCTCCCAATATCCTTTTATTCCCTCATCGCTTAAAAAATTTGTCTATCTCCGCCTTAACTATAGTCAATGACCCAGCGTCCACAGCTCTCTGGGGCAGAGTATTCCACAGATTTACAACCCTAGAAGAAATTCCTCTTCAACTCAGTTTTAAATGGGAAGTCCTTTATTCCAAGACGATGCCCCCAGTTCTAGTTTCCCCTATGAGTGGAAATATCCTCACTGCATCCACCTTGTCGAGCCCCCTCATTATCTTATATGTTTCGATAAGATCACCCCTCATTCTTCTGAACTCCAATGAGTATAGGCTCACCCTATCTTCATAAGTCAACCCCCTCATCTCCGGAATCAACCTAGTGAACCTTCTCTGAATAGCCTCCAATGCAAGTATATCCTTCCTTAAATACGGAGACCAAAACTGTACACAGTACTCTACGTGTGGCCTTACCAATACCCTGTACAGTTGTAGCAGGATTTCTCTGCTTTTATATTCCATCCCCTTTGCAATAAAGACCAGTATTCCATTTGCCTTCCTGATTATTTGCTGTACCTGGATACTAGTTTCATGCACAAGGATACCCAGGTCCCTCTGTACTGCAGCACTTTGCAATTTTTCTCCATTTAAAAAATAATTTGCTTTTCTATTCTTTCTGCCAAAGTGGATAACCTCACATTTTCCCACATTATACAACATCTGCCAACTTTTTGCCCACTCACTTAGCCTGTCTATATCCATTTGCAGATTTTTTTATGTCGTCCTCATAATTTGCTTTCCCACCCATCTTTGTATCATCAGTAAACTTGGCTACATTACACTCGGTCCCTTCATCCAAGTCAATTATTGTTGAGGACCCAACACTGATCCCTGCGGCACTCCACTAGTTACTGTTTGCCAACCGGAAAATGACCCATTTATCCCGACTCTGTTTTCTGTTAGTTAGCCAAGCCTCTATCCATGCTAATATTACCCTGTGAACTTTTATCTTGTGCAGTAACCTTTTATGTGTCACCTTATCAAATGCCTTCTGGAAATCCAAATACACCACATCCACTGGTTCTCTTTTATCCACCCTGCTCGTTACATCCTCAAAGAATTCCAGCAAATTTATCAAACATGATTTCCCTTTCATAAAACCATGCTTGATTGAACTATGCTTTAACAAATGTCCTGCTACAGCTTCCTTAATAATGACTCCAGCATTTTCCCAACTCCAGACGTTACGCTTACTGGTCTGTAGTTTCCTGCTTTCTGTCTGCCTCCTTTTTTAAACAGGGGTGTTACATTTCCTCCTGTTTTCCAATCTGCTGGAACCTCCCCAGAATCCAAAGAATGTTGGTAAATTACAACCAATGCATCCACCATCTCTGCAGCCACTTCTTTTAAGACCCTAGGATGCAAGCTATCAGGTCCAAGGAACTTGTCCACCGTTGGTCCCTTTTATTTTGCCAACTACTACTACTTTAGTGATAGTGATTGTTTTAAGTTCCTCCCTACAGTTAACCTCTTGATTATCCACTATTGGGATGTTTTTAGTGTCTTCTACTTTGAAGACTGATACAAAATATTTGTTCAATGTCTGCCATTTCCCTGTTCCCATTATCCTCTAAGGGACCTACATTTACTTAAGCCACTCTTTTTTTTTTTCCTTTTTATATACCTGTAGAAACACTTACTATCTGTTTTTAAATATCGTGCTAGTTTACTTTCATCTATTTTCCCCTTCCTTATTTTTTTTTTTTAGTCATTCTTGGTTGGCTTTTAAACATTTCCCAATCTTCTGACCTCCCATTAGTTTTGGCCACTTTGTATGCCGTTATGTTTCCAATTTGATACCATCCCTTATTTCCTTTGTTAGCCACAGATGGTAATCCCTTCTCTTACAGTCCTTCCTTCTCAGTGGAACATATTTTTGTTCAGAGTTATGAAATATCTCTTTAAATGTCCCCCACTGCTCATCAACTGTCCCACCCTTTAATCTATTTTCCCAGTACACTTTAGCCAACTCTACCTTCATACCTTTATAGTCTCCTTTATTTAAGATCAGGACACTGGTTTGAGATCCAACTTTCTCACCCTCCAACTGAATTTGAAATTCAACCATGCTATGGTCACTCATTCCAAGAGGATCCTTTACTAGAAGATTGTTTATTAATCCTGTCTCATTACACCATTACACAGTACCAGATCTAAGATAGCCTGCTCCCTGGTTGGTTCAGCAACATACTGTTAAAGGAAACTATCCCGGGTGAACTCTTCCTCAAGGCTACCCTGGCCAATTTTATTTGTCCAATTAATATGACGGTTAAAATCACTCATGATTATTGTCGTTCCTTTTTTTTTTATAAGTCTTCAGGAAGGAAGTTCAAACATGGCGGGTTCAATTAGTGCTCCTTAGGTATTTTCTGAAAAGTGCATATTCGCAGAATTTGAAATGCAATCATGCAAGTTCAGCAAATTGGAAGTGAAATAAAAAACCTTTGATTTGCTACATATCTGAAGGAGCATTTCTCATTTAACCTAGACATGAGAAAAGAAAACAAGACATACTGTGGGCCTGCTTGGCAGTAAAACATTAATGGTATATTTACAAAAAATTACATCAACCTGTGCAGCTTATAGCAGCCCTGCTCTTCATTCACTGTTCTACTTGCATTGTAAAATGTTTTAGCGAGTCATGCTGTACTGAGTGAAGAATGGGGCAGAGTGAGTGAAACACCACCTATCAGTGATGTATAGTGTTCAAAGGGAATCTTATTTCCAACTGAATGGTGAGCAGCAGAATGCCCCTGGTGAATAAACAGGCAGGCTCTACCGGGAATAACTTGCAAGAAGTTTTTGATCCAAATTTGTTTGTGTTACTTTCCTTCTCTGTTGCAATCTCTCGCCTTAGCCGCAGCCACTAATTCAGTTCAGTGGTAGCACCATTGCCTCTGACATAGAATATTATGGTTGGAATCCCTCTATGGACTTAGACTAATATTTCAATGCTGTTCTGAAGGAAGACTGCATTGTAGGAGGTGCTGTCTTTCAGATGAAATGTTAACACAAGACTGGTTAGCCTGTTCAGCTGGTCGTCCAATATCTCACTATTTGAAGAGGAGCAGAGGAATTCTCGCCATTTCCCATCATACACTTGTCCATAGCCAACACCAAAAACAGATTAGCTGGACATCGTTGCATTTGCTATTTGTGGGGATCTTTCTGTGTGCACATTGGCTGCCACATTTGCTTATACAGGAGTCAAAATTGGATGTTTAACAAATGAGATTCTGGAATTTGTCTCTCTTGGAGAGAGATTTTGAATACTGCTCTCTAACCTGTGATTGAAACTCAATGACATATAGTATATATTACAGCTTTCAGAGGGTAACTTGTACCATTTTAAATCTCTCCTCTCCTCTTTGACTAACATTGTAATATAACCTTGTATTAAACTCTGAAATACCTATATGATTAGAGTGTTTGAAGTCCGTTCTGACTTCACAGGTGCCATTTTAATCGAGCAGATTTTTGCAGCTGCTGGAAAAGCTGAACAGAATGAAGCAAGTAACTTTGTACTGTTGCACTAGACAAAAGGTGCTATTGTATCATTCTTCGACTGTTATGCTTCTGTAGCCCAGTTCTCCTGCAGATAGTTGCCAGAGAAATGTAAAACTGCCAAATTGCTTTTTAGATCAGCAGCCAGGAAGACCCTTATTTTCCTGGGCCTTGGCACATGCCCCTGGGCTAATTGTGGTCAGCAAAACTTCTGCACTGGCAGCAGTGAGACCTTTGCGGTGTAAGCACTTCCTTCATTTGCTGTTTGTGGGACTTTTTGTTCGGATTGGTTTGCTTACAATGAATATATTTCAACAAAATAATTTAGTGGCTATGAAACACTTTGGGGTATCCTGAGGTCTTAAAATGTGCTACATAGATGTACCTTTGCATTCCTTTTCCTCCTTTGCTCCTTCTCCATCTCCACTCCTCTCTCCTCATTTTCCCCTACCCCTATCTCTCCATTTCCAAATCGCCAAAATTGACGTATGTTGAACTCCTCATCGTGTCTTCATCCTCTGGCAACATGAGTATCAGCAGAAGGCCAGTGGATATGGGTCAGGGATACTTTTTTTAAATTCCTCTTTTCCTTAAATTGGGTTGTTGAGTTCAGTTGTATCTCCTCTATCGCTGCCCTGACTGAGCTTGGAACCTGGAGCTAGACAATTTTTTTTACCTGGTTTAGTTGACTCGTTTCTGGGGCCGCTTTGTTAGTTGCAAGTGTATGTTGAGCGCACTTATGTGTGTGTTTTGCACAGCTGCAGTCAGTGATGCTGAATTGCTGATCAAGTTTACTGTCTGGACAGGATTGCAGATTAGTTTCTGGGCCAAAAGTCTTGCATGAATTTTGCAACACTGGGATTGTATTTTGTTTTTATTTAAAATTGTACACTTATCAAATGCCTAATTGTGGATGTCAGGCACAATTCTTACTGCTATATTCAAGCAATAATGATTATGGAGATTGATGGGGAGATTGTGCAGCAAGTTAACAGACAGATTGTTGGACACAGTCCAAAATGACCTATATGATACAGTTTTGAATATGACTAATGTACTGGAAGTTTAAGCTTGACCATATCAATCTGCTGAGTGCTGGAGTGTAATTACTGTGGAGCCGGAATGGTTTAAACAGGCGCAGCACTCCTGAACTGATTGACTTGCAGCCCTTTCCCTTTAAACAAGTGTGCCTGCTACAGTTCAGCCATGGGGCCTACTGCTTTGTGTGGGGCTCAGCAGTATCCTTGCAATTTTTCAAACTTGGCACAGTTTTGATTTCATATTTTCTTCAAAATTATTGCATATTTAGAGTGAGGAAGCAAGAAAAATAAAGACTTTGCATTTATATAGCAACTTATGAAATCCTTCAGGACATTCCAAAGTGTTTCAGCTCCAGTGAATTACTTCTGAGGTGCATTCACTGTTTTGTAGTGCCTTTTTTTAAAAAAAAGGGGGGGACAAGTCCGACTGCAGCAACTACAGAAGAATCTCCCTGTTATCAGCCACTGGGAAAGTCGTCGCTAGAGTCCTCCTCAACCTCCTTCTTCCTGTGGCTGAGGAGCTCCTCCCGGATCTCATTGCAGATTTCGTCCTCTTCGGGGTACAACGGACATGATTTTTACAGCGAGACAGCTGCAAGAAAAATGCAGGGAACAGCACCAGCCCTTCCTTGTACATGGCCTTTTTTCGACCTTACAGAGGCCTTTGACACTGTCAACCGCGAGGGACTATGGAGCGCTCTCCTCCGTTTCGGCTGCCCCCAAAAGTTCATCACCATCCTCCACCTGCTCCACGACGACATGCAGGCCGTGATCCTGACCAACAGATCCATTACAGACCCAATCCACATCCGGACCAGGGTCAAGCAGGGCTGCGTCATCGCGCCAACTCTCTTCTCAATCTTCCTCGCTGCAATGCTCCAGCTTACACTCAACAAGCTCTTCACTGGAGTGTAACTAAACTACAGAACCAGTGGGAACCTGTTCAACCTCCGTCGTCTCCAGGCCAGATCCAAGATCGTTCCAACATCAGTACGCGGACGACGCATGCGTCTGTGCACATTCAGAGACCAAACTCCAAGTCATCATCAACATCTTCACTGAGGCGTACGAAAGCATGGGCCTTGCACTAAACATCCGTAAGACAAAGGTCCTCCACCAGCCTGACCACGTCACACAGAACTAGTCATCAAGATCCACGGCGCGGCCCTGGACAATGTGGACCACTTTCTATATCTCTGGAGCCTATTATCAACAAGGGCATGCATCGATGACGAGATTCAACACCGCCTCCAGTATGCCAGCGCGGTCTTTGGCCCTCAAATCTGCCACCAAGCTCATGGTCTACAGGGCTGTAGTGATATCCGTCCTCCTGTATGGCTCAGAGACGTGGACCATATACAGTAGACACCTCAAATCACTGAAGAGATACCCCAACGATTTCTCCGCAAGATCCTGCAAATCCCCTGGGAGGACAGACGCACCAACATTAGTGTCCTCGACCAGGCCAACATCCCCAGCATCGAAGCACTGACCGCACTCGACCAGCTCTGCTGGGCGAGCCACATTGTTCACAAACCTGACACAAGACTCTCAAAGCAATTAGGAACTCCCACACGGCAAGCGAGCCCAAGGTGGGCAGAGGAAACGTTTCAAGGACACCCTCAAAGCCTCCTTGATAAAATGCAACACCCCACTGACATCTGGAAGTTCCTGGCCCAAAGACTGCCCTAAGTGGAGGAAGTGCATCCAGGAGGGCGCTGAGCACCTCGAGTCTCATCACAGAGAGCATGCAGAAATCAAGCGCAGACAGTGGAAGGAGCATGCGGCAAACCAGTCCCACCCACCCTTTCCTTTCCATCTGCGACAGAGACTGTAATTCCCGTATTAGACTGTTCAGTCACCTAAGAACTCATTTTTAGAGTGAAACATAGAAAATAGGTGCCCTTCGAGCCTGCATCATCATTCAATATGATCATGGCTGATCATTCACCTCAGTACCCCTTTCCCGCTTTCTCTACCCCTTGATCCCTTTAGCCATAAGGGCCATATCTAACTTCCTCTTGAATATATCCAATGAACTGGCATCAACGACTCTCTGCAGCAAGGAATTCCACAGGTTAACAACTCAGTGAAGAAGTTTCTCCTCATCTCAGTCCTAAATGGCCTACCACTTATCCTAAGATTGTGTCCCCTGGTTCTGGACTTCCCCCAACATCGGGAACATTCTTCCCGCATCTAACCTGTCCCATCCCGTCAGAATCTTATACGTTTCTATGAGATTCCCACTCATTCTTCTAAACTCCAGTGTATAAAGGCCCAGTTGATCCAGTCTCTCATATGTTGGCCCAGTCATCCCTGGAATCAGTCTGGTGAACCTTCGCTGTACTCCCTCAATAGCAAGAACATCCTTCCTCAGATTAGGAGACCAAAACTGTACACAATATTCCAGGTGTGGCCTCACCAAGGCCCTGTACAACTATAGTAACACCTCCCTGCCCCTGTACTCAAATCCCCTCGCTATGAAGGCCAACATGCCATTTTCTTTCTTAACCGCCTGCTGTACCTGCATGCCAACTTTCAATGACTGATGTACCATGACACCCAGGTCTCGTTGCACCTTCCCCTTTCCTAATCTGCCGCCATTCAGATAATATTCTGCCTTCGTGTTTTTGCCATCAAAGTGGATAACCTCACATTTATCCACATTATACTTCATCTGCCATGCATTTGCCCATTCACCTAACCTGTCCAAATCACCCTGCAGCCTCCTAGTATCCTCCTCACAGCTCACACTGCCACCCAGTTTACTGTCATCTGCAAACTTGGAGATATTACACTCAATTCCTACATCCAAATGATTAATTTATATTGTAAAGAGCTGGGGTCCCAGCACTGAGCCCTGCGGCACTCCACTAGTCACTGCCTCCCATTCCGAAAAGGACCCGTTTATCCCGACTCTCTGCTTCCTGTCTGCCAACCAATTCTCTATTCACATCAGTACATTACCCCCAATACCATGTGCTTTAATTTTGCACACCAATCTCTTATGTGGGACCTTGTCAAAGGCCTTTTGAAAGTTCAAATACACCACATCCACTGGTTCTCCCTTGTCCACTCTGCTAGTTACATCCTCAAAAAAAATTCCAGAAGATTTGTCAAGCATGATTTCCCTTTCACAAATCCATGCTGACTTGGACCGATCCTGTCACTGCTTTCCAAATGCGCTGCTATTTCATCCTTAATAATTGATTTCAACATTTTCCCCACTACTGATGTCAGGCTAACCGGTCTATAATTCCCGTTTTCTCTCTCCCTCCTTTTTTAAAAGTGGTGTTACATTAGCTACCCTCCAGTCCATAAGAACTGATCCAGAGTTGATAGACTGTTGGAAAATGATCACCAATGCATCCACTATTTCTAGGGCCACCTCCTTAAGTACTCTGGGGTGCAGACAATCAGGCCCCAGGGATTTGTTGGCCTTCAATCCCATCAATTTCCCCAACACAATTTCCCGCTTAATAAGGATATCCTACAGTTCCTCCTTCTCACTGGACCCTCGGTCCCCTAGTACATTCGGAAGGTCATTTGTGTCTTCCTTCGTGAAGCCGGAACCAAAGTATTTGTTCAATTGGTCTACCATTTCTTTGTTCCCCATTATAAATTCACCTGAGTCCGACTGCAAGGGACCTATGTTTGTCTTCACTAATCTTTTTCTCTTCACATCTATAGAAGCTTTTGCAGTCAGTTTTTATGTTCCCGGCAAGCTTCCTCTCGTACTCTATTTTCCCCCTCCTAATTAAACCCTTTGTCCTCTCCTGCTGAATTCTAAATTTCTCCCAGTACTCAGGTTTGCTGCTTTTTCTGGCCAATTTATATGCCTCTTCCTTGGATCTGACACTATCCTTAATTTCCTTTTGGTCTCTTGGACTAGTTTTGATTGTCTAAGGGGGTCTGAGAGGAATTTCCCAGTTCTCTTTCCCCCCCCCCCCCCCCTCAAATGGGTCTAGGCTTTTATCTGTTTTTCTATCTTTCCCAGGAGACCACATGGTTTCAGATGGGGTGAGGAGTGTATATATTGTGATGCACAAAGGTATCATCATATTTGTGTGGGACAGACCAGAAGGCCTTTTCCTATATGTCATTGTTCATATCTTGGATATGTGCCCTTTTATTACCATCTCCTCAACCAGTGGAAACAATCCATCACTATTCAACTCTATAACCCTTCATAAACTCAATCAGACAACCTCGTAATGGCCCCAACTGGATTCAACTGGATTTGCTCCTATTTTTTTGGAGCAACTAGCTTTTTTTGGAGTATCCTAGAAATTGCAATTCCCCACATTTAGTTTGCTTCAGTTTCAGTGAGTTAGTTTAGTTTAGTTTTAGTTCAGTTTTTTAAAAAAGGGGGCATGTCCAGCCACTTGCACCGTTTTGTAAGTTTGAACTGCGAAAAGTTACTCCAAACTAACTTAGAACGGAGTAAGTGTCCACTTTTGTAAGTTCTGAAAAACCTTACCTAGAGTCAAGTTCAGTGCAGGTAGCCAGAGACGGGGGTGGTGGGAAGCACTAAACACAAAGGACTAAAGCATTAAACACATCACTTAAAATTTTTTTTAAAAAATGGCCTAAAACCTCTTGCGATGATATTTTGCCTTATATCTGCTGAGTGAGGATAGTTGTTTCTCTTTTTTATAAATAAACAAGTATAGGCTCCTGGCTGAGGAAGACACTGCTGTCCTGATTCTGATCAGGGCTACATGTTGAGTAATGGGTTATCAACACCTAATTGTGGCTAAGTTGATCCTTCAGAAAACATCATACCCCATTAGTCCAACCTATTACTTGAATAACTCACCTCGGACTAGATTATCTCTCATTTGTAAGAACTAACTGTTTGGCATTAACATGCCTCTGTCAGGGACTGACTGTTAGAGTAACGTGGTTTAACCCACCACCGTTTCCCACAACCCCAACAGCACTCTTTCCCCCACCCCCCAACCCTTCGCTCCGTGTGTCCCTCCTCACTCCTACAGCCCCCAACACCACTCTCTTTTTTCGCCCCCCCCACCCAACCCCTCGCAGCCAGCAGCAGGACCAATCTGTGCATCTCAGATACTGTAGGGCAATCAGTCGCTGGCTTCCTCGGTCCACGTGACACCCATCCCACTGCAGCAGGAGAGATCTCCGAGCCACGACATGCCACACCAGCACGCCCCTCGGTCATGTTTAGGTGCGGGAGGCAGGCATGACTGAAGGGGTGAGGGATGTCTATCTTTTGCAGGTGTTCCTAAATGTTGTGTGATGATATGATAATAGACCATGATTCAGTTTTAATGTATAATAAATTTTATTGAAACGTTTGCAGTGTACTTTAGTTTAGTGCAATAATAAAAGCATTCTTGTAATGATTCAGTTTCAATGTATAATATATTTAATTGAAATCTTTACAATGTACTTTAGTGCAATAAAATCATGTATCAAAATTTAATTTGATATGACTCTTTAAGATTACTTAAAAACTCTAATCACTTATAAAGTTTTAAAGTTACAAAACTTAGTAAACAATTTCAATTTGTGAACAAGATCACTGAAAAACCTTTAACTTTTAACGCAGTAAATTTGAACAACTTATTAAATGTGAGAACATTTACACTCTAAGATCACTTAAAAACTCTAAGATCACTTATATACTTGTAAAGTTACAAAACTTAGTAAACAATTTCAATTTGAAAACAGTGGCATCAATAACTACATCATCAGCAGCAAAGAAAGGCTGCACCCAGCTCTCATCCCCATCTTGGTGAATGTGCACTGCCTGGAAGCTCAGTGGGAGTGGCATTTGATTGGTCGGATTGTGTGCCCTTATTGCAGCAGCTAACTCCCTGATTGCCTTTGCCATCGTTTGCGCTGCTCCTGATATTCCCGCCCTCTGTTCCTGTGGCATAACTGCTATTTCTCCAGACAGTGCTGTTAATTCATCACCAACCCCTCTGACGGTGTCCTCGAGTGAACGAGTAAGGCCATTGCTCTCCACACCCAATGCATTAACCTCAAGCACATCTGTTGAACGCTGCATCTCAGGAGAGCCTATTTGGATTTTCCTTCCTCTCGCCCCGGCTCTGCCTCGCGGCACTCCTCCAGTACGAGGCGCAGGGTGGGACGGTGGGGCCCTGGGTGTTCCACGCTGCATTCCACCTCCACCACTGGGACGCATTTCCTCTGACAGTGGGGCCCTGGGTGTTCCACGCTGCATTCCACCACCACCATTGGGACCCGCAACTTCGGAAGATGTGGAACGTCGGACCAGAACTTACACCACTAAACGCGGATGGGTATGTGAGGAGACGATGGCATACTGCATTAGAACTTAAAGCACTACGCAAGGATGGGGGGGGGGAGGCGCGCGGGGGGTGGATGAAAGAGTGGAATGTTGGACGAGAACTCATGGTATTGTCTGGGAGAGTGAGGCCCTGCACTATGGACTGATCCATATTACAATCAGTATTCTCCCCTGAACACACATCCATGCCCACCCCCCCCCCTCCCACCGCCGTCTTGAACGCACGCATCTGAATCTTCTGGATTGGCATCATGTTCTGCAAAATATAATCGACCGGTCAAATGGTTAGCAGCACAGGAGTGGGCAGGATGGGTGACATGAGTAGTCTCGCACGTAGCAGGCCAGGCAGCAGGTTGATTTGAAGGGTCATGATGCATTTTCAGGACTTACCCTCTCCCACGCCTGTGGGCCCAGCTTGTGCAGTACTGATTGCTTTTCTCCAGGCACAACTCATCAAAGCAGCGACCCTCTGTTCCAAAGGTGCCAGTGGTGCAGATTTGGCGGGCCTCCTCCTGTTCGAGTTCTTTCCCTTTTGTTGTGGGCCAATTGCTTCTGCAAAGATGAAAATATAACTTTTTAGAGAGGGTGCCTTTCTGCTGGGTGGGACATATACAGCTGGTCACATTTACAATTGCAATTCCATTGAGAAAAGGAAGATATTACTTACACGAACTACTTGACCAAGGTCCTGCCATTTCTTTTTACACTGGCTCCCAGATCTCCTGGTAGTCACCACTCCGCAGTATTCAGCTGCAACGAGGTCCCAGCGTTTCTTGATTTCTTTGGGTCCCACCCTTGTATGGCCTCTGTTGCTGGTGTCCAGCTCCTGTCATCTCCCCTCAATGACATTAACTAGTGTCTCCACTTCTTCATGCAAGAAGTTCTTTGTTCTTGCTGCATGTTCTTTGATTGCTGTACTGGATTTACACTGTGATTTTTAAAAACACGCAGTCCTTACCTTGCATGCACCTATGCAGCACCTTTGTAGCACTCCTTTGCACTTGAAGACTTTTCACTCCTTCCCTTCCTGCAGCCAAAAATAACATAGCTTGCTGTAACAGAGTGCCATGTTGTCCCTTTAAATGGCCGATTGCCAAGGTCGAAGACCCATTACGCATGCGCGCATGCTACAACGCGCATGCACAACACTGCCGGCAATGAAAACCACGCTGGGCCCTAGCCCCCCCCCCCCACCCCCCGCTGGCTGCGTGGACACAGCACTGTACTTGCTCCGCCCCCTCCCTCCGCTTCAGATGCGCCACGCCTCTCCTACATAGCTATCCAATTCTCCCTTAAACCTTTTCACACACACTGTCTCCAATGTGTCCCTGGACAGTGTTGGAGGAGTGACGAGAATTGCAAGGTAGGTTTTCGGTGTCCTTTTTTACCTAAAAAGGGCGACGGAACTGATGGAGGTGCGCCGTTCTAATCCTCAACTGAAACTTGGGCCCAATATTCTCAGCTAGTTTTTAAAAAAAAGTCTTAACTTCTTAACTCTCCCAACTGTAAGCCAGTCCATTAGGCCAGTCTTAAAACCTCAAATATTTCTTAACCTTGCACTCTCCTACATATCCAGCCAATTCTCCCTTAAACCTTTTCACACACACACTGTCTCCAATGTGTCCCTGGACAGTCTGTACTTTATATTCACTGCCCTCTGCTTCAAGTAGTTAAATATAGACTATACCTTCCCTTTTCTCAATTTGAGCCCATGTCCTCTGATTGTAGAAATAGTGGCTTGGGATGTGATGGGGAATCGTTTAACATTTAACGGTGCATCCAACAATGCAGCACGCCCCCGTTATCCCATTGAAATGTTTGCCCAAATTATGTGCTCAAGTCCTGGGGTAGGGCTTGACCCACAACCTTTTTACTAAAAGGCAAGAATGATATCAACTGAACCAAAATGACAGTACAAGCTGGATCGAGTAGTGGAGCCATTTACTGTCTGCATACTGTATGTAAATTAAAAACTGCATTAGTCATGGAAAGTTCTGGATTGCAGTGTTGCTGAGTGCCAGCTGGGCACTAACGTGCAATTCAAAACGACTAGACTGCCGCCCAAGTTTTATAGCTATGAAAATTGAATTTTAACACTGCTTACTGCTAGACTAAATCTTCTAAAAGAACATTGCTTTTACATTCTGTTGAAATCTTGCGAGATTAAGATACAATAGTGGCATTTAAAAAAAGAATTATGGAAGGCAAGAGGTGCTTAAATTACCATTTTTGTTGCTGTCTGCTGGTGATGGATATGTATTTTTTAATTTAGCTAGCCTGACATGGGATAATAATTCTGCTGGAAACACTCAGCAAGTCAGGAAGCATCTCTGGAGAGAGAGAAACAGTTAACATTTCAGGACGATGACCGTTCTTCCAGTTCTGATGCAAGGTCTCTCCACGGATGCTACCTGACCTGCTGAGTGTTTTCAGCATGTTTTTGTTTTATTTCAGATTTCCAGTACCACAGTATTCTCCTATAAAATAATTCTGCACCTTTTTTAAAAAGCCAGTTATTTACCTACAGTCCAGCCAAGGTGCAGTGGTGCTGTTTGTGGGACCTTGCAGTATCCAGACTGGCTTAATTCAGCAACCAATCATCCCACCTTTGTAGTGGCTCCCAGTCTTGTAGTTTGGTTGTAAATTGTTGGCATTTTTGACCCTATAGTTCCCATACTGCAGGACTTCATTAGAGTGCCTGCCCAGCAATGCATGGTCCTTGGTTTTGCCCACCTGCTCATACTTGGCTTTCTGCACAATTGCAGTTTTACTTTTCACAAGTGTCCAATGCAGGTACAACGTCCGGAATCCTCGGGACCGAGTCTGTGCCGGATTTAGGTTTTTCCGGATTTCAGACAAGAAAGTCAATAGTCTGAAATCTGAAATCTACAATCCTCAACTGAATCTGTGCTGGATTTCGGACCTCGCCGATTCCTGCCACTCCTCGCCGATTCGCGCAGGTTCTCTCCGCTCCTTGCCGCTCGCCGATTCGCGCAGGTTCTCCGCTCCTTGCCGCTCGCCGATTCGCGCAGGTTCTCCGCTCCTTGCCGCTCGCCGATTCGCGCAGGTTCGCTGATTCCCGCTACCCGCGTCCCCCTGGTGCTGCATTTTTTTTAACCTGTTTCCTCGTCCCTCGCTGCCTGATGTCGCCATCTTAACCGCCTCAAAATTTCTGGTTTTCAGAGAATGATTCCGGACGACTCCATCCACCATGCGCAAAAATATCCGGTTTTCGGACAATTCTGGTTTTCAGAGTTCCGGATTCGGGACGTTGTACCTGTAATTGGTTGTAAAGTGCTTTGGGACGTCCATCAATTTGACTCTTACCATTGCTTTTCTGTAACGTTAGATGTTTTTTATTCCGTTTAAAATTGACTTGGGAATCCAACGGTCTTTGTGGTGACTAATTTCCTTTGTACATGAGGTGACTTGAAGGCAGATACTTAAAAATGCAGAATTTCTTTTTGGAAGTACTCTCCTCGTGTTGCTATAAAATGTGAAGAATGCTTGACTTGTGTATTTTGAATCATAATGAGCCTGAAATTCTGATGTCCCCAGGCACTTACGAAGTTTCTACGGACCCGGGAAGACATCGGCAAAGCCGGTTTTCAGCGCGCAATGCGCATGCGCTGAAAACCGGCTTTTCTGATCTGTTAAGTTTCTGGCTTGAAAGATCTCCCGCATATTGGGAGCGAGGACATTTGTACGTGCAAATTTGTAATATTTACGCATACAAATGTCCTCATAAATCTTGCTCCTGAAAAAGCAGGCGAATAGCCTATTTTTACGGGCGCGAGTTTTTAAAAACACACAAAAACATATAAAAATAAAGTTATGAAAACATTTTATTATTTAAAAACCCTCCCCACAACGACAAGTTTATTTTAAGGCATAATTTTAAAAAACTTTTTTTTTTAAATTAGGAAAATATTTTTTAATCAGACATTAATAACTAATTTAAATTAATCTTAAATATGTAGTGTATATCTTTTTTTTTTATTGGGTGTTTGGGGAGATTTCTCATTCATAGTAATAGGCGTTTCAAACTTACGAAACTCCTTACTATGAATGAGACTATACTATACCTGATTGGCTACCTAGAGCCATGTGTCTCCAGCTCCAGGCCTGTGCACATCCCAATATGCACTCACTGCGATGCACAGCAAGAGGAGGCCTGTGCATCGGAAAATCGAGTGGGGGCAGCAGCTTCAGGTAGGTGTGTATTTTTTCTCTCAAATCTAGTCAAACACCCGCGTGAAGGAGAAAGCGGAATTTCTGGGCCATTAACTTTTGGGTTGATTATAGCAGAATTTGCATATTAAATTTGATCTATACATTTCCCAGGTGTCTGCGTCTAATATCTGATCTGCACAGATAATACATATTCTTTGGTTAGGCATCTTCTCCAATCCTGCATGTGTTTTAATGTTAAGTATATCTCTCAGTTGACTGGAAAATGCAATAAGTTAGACACAGCATTGCACTCTCATATTGGAGGTAAAGGGAGTTTAAATCCAGCCTAAATTGATGGGGTAGAACTTAATTTTCTCTTTCACTCTTGCTCTCTATCCATAAAACTCAGCTCATTGATGTAAATGAATCCTTGATTTTGGACGAAATTTCATTTGGGCCACAAGAATGGTTGGTGTGGGGAATTGGAGCGTCACACTACTGTAGTGGTAGGGAATGACTGCTGTTCTGAGGTTGAGCCAAGTGGGTTGTTGGAGCAGAGTAGAGGGATCACTATTTTGTATATTTTGCTTAATCTTTATCTGGCCTGAGAATTGACCCAAGAGCCCAAAGTGTTTCATTCTTGTCGTCCCTCTGTACAGAAGTACATATTTAGAATTCTATCCCAAATATTACATTAAATGATTCTAATGCACTTTTTTTCTATCACCTGCAAAGCACTTGTGTAGTACAGGGCCATTCTTGCACGAAGAGCAATAGTGGCTCATTGGGAGGATCTCCTTGCAGGTTAGTTTAAGTCTGGTGATTCTGATCAGTTGCCCAGCAGTATGCTAATGCAGGACCTGACGTGTCCGATTTCTAACTTAGTATCAGCCATGGTTCAGTGATGGCACTTAAACCAAAGCCCTGTCTACCCTCTAGGGTGATACAAAAAATCCCATGGCACTATTTTGAAGAAGAGCAGAGAGTTCTCCCAACTGTCCGTCCCAATATTTAACCCTCAGCCAACATCACTAAATATCACATTGCTGTATGTGGGACCTTGCTATGCAAAAATTGGCTGCTGTGTTTCCTACATTACAACAGCGACAACACTTCAAAAAAAAGTACATAATTGTCTGTAAAGGGCTTTGGGACATCTCGTCTTTTTTTAAACTCTTTATTCTCGCTGAAAAACTTCACATTGCAACTTTCAGCAAGAAACCTAATCAATTTCCAGAATATTGGTTCGTAGTTTCCCCCAAAAAGTTAAAAGCTGCAGGCTTGCCAACAAACAGTTGGAAACTCTTGGAAAAATGGGCTTTAATAGAAGACAACTTTCCACCAGAAATGTATAAGTTTTTGTATCCAACAATTAAGGAAAAGCAATTGGTATAAGCAGAAGGAATCAGCTCAGAAAGTGAGCAGATGCTAAAACCCAAACCCCTCTCTGCTTGCCAATGGGGCCTAAACATACTCACAGTATAAAGAATTAGGTTAGCTGCCTCTGCTGCAGCCTAGTACTGGTGATGCAGCGTAGATCTGTAACTCGAGCACAGACATTCTGCTCAGGGCTGCAAGTCTGTTCTCCACTTGTCAGGGGAATAGGTGACCTTTGCTGTGTCTTTTGTAGTGGCGGCCTCTGTTATCAGACCATATTTTCTACGTGAATGCCATCTTTGCAGCATACAGATTTTATGCCTCCCAAAAGCTGCCTTGTGGTGTTTGTGAATATTGTGCCTTGTTTTAGGAGGATTTTCAATGAAGATGATCTAGTTTTTCGGTAGAAGAATCTATGCTGCGACTTGATACCTCCATCCCCATCTCCCTCCCCCAAACCGTTCTACGTCACAAGGTCCTGCGTCACAAGGTCCTGCTGCTGCATCTTCCAAAATTGCTGCAAATGAGTTTTTTGGCGGGGGAGGGACTGCTTGTCCTACAAAGTACACCTCCTACTTGATTGTAAAATAGAACTGATAATGGTCAAGGAGATTCAGGCACATATTCCACTCCCTCTCCCACTATGTAGCACACTTTATTAAATTGGCTATATTAAGCACCTTTTCTAATGGTGCAAGGTTTATTTTGTTTTTTTCTTTCCCTCCCTAAGTTTGGACACATTCTCCAGATGAAACGTTGTCCAGAATCTGAAAATGGTTTGTTTCAGTGAATTTAGCCATGGTATGTACATGTCTATGTAGCTGAAGAGTCATTGCCAGTAATTAGTGCTGATGAGATTTTTTTTGGTGTATACTGTCTTTAGCAAATGTAATTTTATCTTCTGTGCGAGTTGCACCATCTGTACTTTGCTGAAATTCAGCATTTTGAAAGTGGCAGGTACCTAAAGCGAATCAGGCTTGCAATTAAATTAGTTCACGGCATTACTGGGAGGTGGGTTTAAAATAATTTGCTTACCAAAATACTGTTGGGTAAATGTCTTGCTGTATGCACACAAGTGAAGTGTATGAATGTACTTGAGCCTGCAATTGCCAATAGCAAAAATTGCTTTACAGCACTTGCTACAGACAAAGTTTATATTTTAGTGCCAAAAGGAAATTATATTTTACATCTGGTAATATGACCGTCAAAATCTGCTTGCTTTTTAGCGTGTTGTGGAAATCAAATTCTTTGTTTCAATAGCAAGTATGTGTGAGTTTTCTTTGCGCTGTCCTCCTCTCATCATCTTCTGTCTCTGGTGCAGTATTGCAGTCGCTCTTGCTATCTTTCCCAGCTTCACAACAATTGCTGGGCATGTGACTGAACTGGTTTCATGAAGGAAAGATATGTATGTGTGTGTATTCATCTTTCATGTCCTCAATGTCTCAAAGTGACATCATAGGCAATTAATTATTTTGAAGTGTGGTCGTGTATGTGGGCAAATGCGGCAGTCAATTTGTGCACAACAAGAGATCCCACTGCGATGATGACCAGTTTGATTGGTATTTGGTGGTGTTGGTTGAGAGACTAATGTTGGCCAGGGAGACTTCCTCTGCTCCTCTTTGAATAGTGACATGGAATCATTTACGTGCAATTGCACAGACAGACAGGATTCAGTCTAACGTCTCATCCAAAAGAAGGCACCTCTGACAATGCAGCACTGATGCTCCAGCCAAAGTCAAGTGTTATATGCTAAAGTCAAGTGTTATATGCTCAAGTCAAAACAATACCACTGGAAATAATCACATTTAAATTAGGGAGTAGAGGATCGATTCTTCTGCCTACACATTGAGATTGCTGCTGTCAATTTGTGAAGTGTGCTGTAGTTAATTCTATTTTGATAAATGGATCTCCAAGCTAGTGCTTTTTTTCGCTACTTCAATACCTGCCTTCTTTGAAGTCTTTAGTTTTCTGATGTGTTGTATTCTCGAAGTTCACCAATTTAAGATTGCAATAATTTTGCCGACTCCATGTTGATAGAGCTGTAAGCAAACTAGGAGTCGACTTTATACCCCACCAACAACAGTTTGCATTTGCATTGCGCCGTTAACATGTGAAATGCCGTGGGACATTTTCCTAACAGCACAAGCAGACAAAAATTGATACCAAGCCAAAGGAGGAGATATTAGGAGTGACTAAAAACCCGGTCAAAGTGATAGGTTTTAAGGGGGGTCTTGAATGGCGAGAGAGTGGTGGGGAGGCAGAAGGGTTTAGGGAGGGAATTCCAGTAGGCACGGTCATTGGGGGTGAAGGGATTGGGGTCAGCCAGGAGAGGATGGAATAGTCGAGCATAGTTTTAGCAGCAGATGGATGTGGAGACGGGCGATGTTGCAGAGGTGAAAGTAGACGGTCTTTATGATCGAGGATATGGAGTTGGAAGCTCTGCTTGGGGACAAATGGGATGCCGAAATTGCACACAGTCTGGTGCAGCCTGAGCCAATGGCAGGAGATTGAATTGATGATGAAGGAACGGACTTTGTGGCAGGGCTTTGGTCTTTACAATATAAAGATTTCCTTGCATGTGTGTTTTTTGTATTTACGTATGGAGACCTACCTGCTGCAACTTCACAGCAGTGCAAGGACAGAAAACATGGCTTCTATTTCATGTCAATACTGAAGCAATACCTGTACTACATCTATCAAATAATAATCTATCTGTCCATTGATTTCCCCCCCCCCCCCCCCCCTTTTTTCTATTTGCCTTCACTGTCTGTGCATGCGAGTACCATTTGCTTTCGTGCCTCTTGTTGGTGAGCTATTTGTTGATGGAGATTTTCATAAAGCGTTATGAATGTTGGGATAGCCCTGCTTAATGTTGTGGTCTTCTGGCTGCTATCACTCGCTAGTATTTACAAATCGCTCCGTGACCTTGCCCTCCCTATCTCTAATCTCCTCCAGCCCCACAACCCTCCCGAGATATCCGCACACATCTAATTTTGGCTTCTTGAGCATCCCCGATTTTAATTGCTCCACCATTTAGTGGCCATGCTTTCAGCTAAGGCTCCAAGCTCTTGCATTCCCTCCCTAAACCTTGATATATCTTTCCTCCTTTTAAGACACTCCTTAAAGCTGCTACTTTGACCAAGCTTTTGGTAATTTGCCCTAATATAGCCATATGTGGCTCAGTGTCAAATTTTGTTTTATAACATTGTTTTAGAAGCATCTCGGGACGTTTTACTATGTTAAAGGCGCTATATAAATACAAGTTACTGTTGTTGAAAACAATAAGAAACCACAAATCCAGGACATTACGTTTCCTCTTTCCTCTTTTCACTCCCCCCCCCCCCCCCCCCCCACCCCCATGAGCGCTCGTTCGCTCTCGCTCGCTCGCACTCCCTCCGCCTTGTTCTTTTGGTACACACTGCACCCAGATGCCTATTAATTTATTCTTGCCTCCTCTATTCCATTAATGGTACAATGAGACTGGGGGCTTGCCCTATGAAGCATTAGAGCTATGATTCTCTAGTTGAGAGGCACACCACCACAGAGCCCAGACAACTCAATCCGATTTCCACTTCTATTTATTTGTTGGTTTGTCCTTTTTGAATTTTGTTGGCCTGAGGTTTGCAAATGGTTGTTTTTAGCATTGGTAATTAAATCCTCAGTCAGAACTCCAAAGATCTGTTAATCTGTCAGCAATTTGAGATGTGTGCAAATGAATGAAAACATGGGTTTAAACTTTATATATGTGGCTCCTGTGATTCATTGATGCGCAACTGTGTGGCTCACAGACACCCCAATTAAAAAAATATGGGTCATCCTTGAAGGGCTCTGCTCCCTGTTCTCAAGATAAAATGGTGCTGATCCTTAGCTTGATAATATTGTGCAGTTCAAATTTCTGTGTGGTGAATTTGATCTGTGTACGGTGCTCTTGGTCCTTGGTGGAATCAGACCACCATTTTAGGAATCATCCATTTATCACCACTGTGGTGTTTTGGGGTACGGGGTTGGGGTGAAGGAGAAGGAATCTACTGTATTCAAATCCCATGAATTGCTTTCAATAATGTCATTGGTAGAAGCATTTCAATGTACAACATGAAAATATTCAAAATAATGTATAATGTATTTATAAATGTGCAACAACTTTGTTGCTCAGAAATGGCAACTTAGATTGGCTAATGAAAATAGCCCATTTGTTCATTATACCATAGTTTGTGATATAACATGCAGTGTTTATGGCTCTCATTAATACTGAGAACATATAAAACGCCCTCTGCAACATGGTCTTTGCTGTAACCTGTTTCTTGTATAGCTACTGAAGACAGCTTTATGGAGAAGGTTCTGTGTATTTATTGATATTTGACACGGTGGCTAGTCATGTGACGTAATCATGCCCTTAGTGGACAAGTGCAGAGAGAGACCTGCTTCTTGTTAACAAACCAGTTTGCTGAGGTTTAGTGGATGAATGCAGGGAAAATGCTGGGCAGGGATGTGTTCAAAGCCTGCATTGCAAACCGCATCCTCTGATGCAAACATCTTGCCAAGAGGCAATATAAAAAGCTCATTTCTGATGTACAAATTCAATTTGAGCAAAAGTGGGAAAGGTGGCATTTGTTCAGAGTGTTGCTTAAAAAGACCAATTGATGGGCTCTCTAATATCATCATCATAAGCAGTCCCTCGAAATGAGGATGACTTGCTTCCACGCCGAAAAGGGATGAGTTCACAGGTGTTTCAATGAAGGACCTAATATTCCGGATCCCGAACGATATCTTGAAGGGTAAAAGATGCCTGTGCTTGGATTTTTTTAACGTGGTCACCGTTGCACCCCAGCCACCACACGGGCTTGACCGAGCTAGGTCTTGGTCCAGTGGCAAGGATTAACCAAGACGACTGGAGACCTGCTCTGCTGCACAGACCTAGTGCGGCGCACATCGCAGTGTGGGCAGGCCCGTACTGTCCCTGGGCCCTCGCCTCTTCTGACCCCGAACTCTTGCCTCTCCTGGGCCCCGATCACATTCCTCTATGACCCCTTGACGCTCCTTCGCCCCGAACTCGCACTCCTGCTGTACCTGCCTGCGCTGCAATCAGCCGTCGCCCTCCTGCAGCAAGTGCTGCTCCCTGCAGTGGTATGCCGCCGCACGCTCCTCCCTCTAATGGCCCCGGCCTGCTGATGGTCTTGCAGGCCGGGACCGTGCCGATTTCTGTGTCTGGCCGCCACACGCTGCAGCATACACTCATACTGGGGGAGGGATGAAAGGGAGAGTCGAACATTTCTCCATGGTATTGCTTCCTCAATAATGTCTGTTTCAGGGCGGGAGAAAGCCATTGAAATTATGTAACCCACATGTTTCTCTATTTAGTATCTTTGCTACACAGGCGGATCATTTGATCATCATGCTACATACCTACTGTAGAATATCCTCATAACATCTACTTGCTGTAGTTGTGTGTAGCATGATGATCAAATGGTCCTCCTATGTAATAAGTTCCATTGAATGGTAGCTTGTAGCAAGCAGCTTGCGATTTGTGGAAAATCAATTATTTTCATTCTCTTTCCCCCCCCCCCCCCCCCCCGCAACAAACTGCCAGCCTAACATCCTAGGAATGTGAATGTTGATGCCAACCTTATAGACCACTGTAAATGCCACTTTCTCTCCTTTGTAAAAAAATATACGTCGGCAATGTCTGCATGAAAATTAGCTGACTTTCCAAATTCCTCCGATAGACGTTCTCTGGCACAACCAAGGCATTGCTGAAATAAATTTATGCACATGGCGTATAGCTTCCTTGGTCTATGCTCACATGTCCTTCATCTCCCTGGGGTGCTGGACTCCTGTAAGCTGCACTGCCTCCTGCGCAGTCTGCCTCCCTCATTCTAATATTTGCGCATCCACGGTTATCTACATTGGAAAAACCGGTGAGCGACCTGTGTGGGACCTTGCAGATAGATTACTGTGTGGCCGCGCAGCTTAGCAAAACATTGCTGGAAGTGGGAATTCAGTCTGATCAGTAACAAGTAACATGTTTGAAAAAGTTTGCATATGCACCTGTTTCAGTAAAATCTAATTAATGGGCTTGTTTTGACTTCAGTCTACGGTTTACATTCTGTTCAGGAACATTTAAGCAACCAAACGGAGCAAGAAAACTAATTTAAAAGCTGAGTTGCAATAGGGCTTTGAAACTCCAGGCGTTCTTCACATTCAGCCTTTGAAGCTTCATCTGCCATTAATCCCACCTGACGAGACAAAAGTTTGCTTTTATACTCCACTAAAGGTTGCAAATAGCTATACGGGTGTTTGGGGTTATAAAGCATGCAACGAGGCAGACCCTATAATGGTGATTTTGGGACAAACATTAAAAGCTTCATCAGTGTTCATTTTCAGGGTCCCATTACTGTATCTGTACAAAGGGATGGTGTCAAAACAATGTGTGTTAAAATTAATACTCTGTTTTCCTTCAGCTGTTTATAGCTTATTTATTTTTACCTCATACTTTTATAACCCTTGCATCTCCAGCAGGGGTTCCGGGGCACTATGGGTAGTGGGAACCCTGACTGACATTTTTCCCTTCCCTAGCTTACCTAACTTAGGTGCTGATGTCAATTGTAACCACCCTGGCTGAGATCAGGAAAGCCAAACAACAGACTGGAGATCACACATGGGATTTTCTTGGTCTGTATTGCTTGGAGATTCACTGGCTCAACTCCAATTCATTTATGGGGGTCTTTATATATGATGAACACAAATTGAACCTAGCATGTCTACCCATGCTCTCGGGCTTTCGAAACCTGGTGTGAAAAGGATTGCAATTTATGTGTATATATTTCAAAAAGTAGTCACGCTCTTTTTAAAAGCCTCTATACATCGTCAGATGCCAAAATCTATTCCTTGGTATTTGAAGTTTCAGTTTTCAAGTATAGAGTATGCCGCTCTAGCCTGTTTACTGTTAGAAACTTCACTTTTGGCTACTCTTGTTTTCCGTTGGTCCAGTTTTCTCCTTTTTCTGAACGTACAGATTGTGCTGGGAATGTTCTCCCTCATATTTTGGGGCCGTGTGGCCTCTTTTAACGGGTTGCTTGACCCATGCACAATTTCACGCATGTGCAGTTTTTCCATTTAAAAGCCGGCTCACCGGTTGCGCAGGACCTTCACAGTGTTACGCGGGCACGCAGCCATTATAGCTGCGCAGCTAAAAGGGTACGATCTCATTGGGAGCTGTAGCCCTCCTATACCTTGCCTACATAATGATTGTTGATGGGTTGTTCATTGATGCGGGGTGACAGTCCAACTTGATCTAACGCCAATACATGTGCAGCAAGAGTTACTGAATGGCAATTCGGGTACGGCCTCGGACTTGATTTCTCGCTCCCCTGTAGCTGTAGATATTGAGACCAATTAGCAAACTCCGCTCAAACCAGGCAGCCAACCTGGGACCTTTTTGAGGTGAAAACACTTCTGGCTCATTCACAATTAACACATGTAGTTCCTTTTAGGTAATGTCACCAACTTTGAGCTGTTCATCGTGGGAAGTTCCCAGATTCGACACCTAATCTCTGTTGGGTTAGCTGGGGTAATAGTACCTGTAGAAATTTAGTCCCAGACCATGAGCTCGGGAAGCGAAAAAAATCAGCCAGGCTTCCTGCTCTTAATTGCTGTACAATGATCCTTAAGGAAATCCACATGTACAAATGTTGGGTGAGGCAGATTTGGCATGCTGGGACTTGCACCTTAATAATGGCCACTTATTTACAAATGTCAGTTTCGCTCCGTTGTGCTGTCTTTCCTCAGTTGTGAGTTTGCAGCCACAGTCAAGGATTTGAGAGCACGATCTAGGCAGACACTTCAGTGCAGTAATGAGGAGTGCAGCTTTATCAGAGGTGCTGTTTTTCAGATGAGATTTTAAACTGAGGCCTTCAAGTGAGGAAGGGAGCAAAGTATTTTGTTTCAATGTGATCTATTCTTCATTGTTTTCTGTTTTAATCATTTCCCAACATGAAACAAGTGCACAGCAATTTCTACTTAAAATGACCAGCATTTCCCTCATCACAACCATATGTGAGGTGCATTTAATCTGTTTAAGTAGCTTTTTTTACTATTTCAAGCTCCATTATGATTCTGCTAGACTGAAACCAGTTTGTTTTTAGTAATGAACCAGTGATGCATGCCCATTACATCCTGCCCCGATGCCATTGATTCGGCGCTCGGGTATGTTTCCACTGGTCCTGATTTCCATCTTGCAACTTGTCCAAGTGGGCATTCTTTGGAGCCGCGACACTGAGGTTTGACAGCCTACTTCACCACTGGGGATAGCTTGGCTAGCCTTGATCCTGACATTCCACAGGGATGAGTTGTGATCAAAAGCAGGTACCTTGACTGTTTATTTTCTTCCTTCTCTTTCCCCCACCCCCCCAGGTCCTGAGACCAATTGTAGAAGTCTTGCTGCCACTGTGTCTCAGATCAGCTAATTCAGTACGCAGAACAAAACCTAGCACCTTCCTATGTGGCTTGGCTTCCAGCTGAACAATCAGAAGAGGCCGGGTGACTGTCAGTTAACACAAAAAGTGTATTGTATACAGTGAGAAGACCCTAAATTCAAAATACATAAAGAAAATCAGGAACAAAATGTTTTTTCAAATATGTTTAATGTAGAAATAATTAGAACCAGTATTTTCTCCTTCCTAATTTTTTTTCTTGCTCCTAAAACCTCTACATCGTGTGGAATGAAAGCCAGAGAATCTTTTTTTTTGATGGCCTGACACTTACCTTTTTTCCTTGGTGAATAGAATGGGTGGAAGTTGCGCGATTCCCAGGTTTTTTGATCAACACTGGCTTCAGGGGAGACCAGTAGATATACACAGATGGGAATGGGTTGTTCCCTCCCCCTCGTGTCTAAAGACAAATGACTGCACTCCACTCCATGAGTAGTCTGTTGTAATATAAGGAAACAAATCGGTTGAGACTCGAGGGCTTCCCGAATGTTTGGTATTTGAAAGAGCTGGATTCCAGGCTGCAGTTCTGACCAGATGTGAATTCAAAGCGGAAAGGTTTAGGAGCTGGAAGCAATCGAGACATTTAAAACTTCACAAGTATCCCTCTGGAAATTGATGACAGATTTTTTTTTTCCCTCTTCATTACCTCTCTGGTAATAGCAGCTCTGCTGTTTTTTGGGAGTTTAACGACAATCACTGTGCACAGTCATTGGTGTGTGGGTGTCTATTGAGTTGGACATCGGAAGCAGGGGAGGGGAGGAGGAAACTTAGTCGGTGGTCTAAATTACGGTGGCTCCAATTTACGTCAAATTATATTTCAACATTTCAAATTTCTCTTTTGGCAATAGAACGAGCAGCTCTTATACAGCTACATCTTTGCCTTTTTTGTTGTGGTGCAAGGTATTTACAGTGGCTTAGGTTAAGGGTGTGCAAGCCCTTACAACCTTCAAAGCCCAGACAATTCTGTTCTGTTTGGAGTTTATGTTCCATGTTCGCCAGTTTAACCTATTTGAATTTCGGGGGCTGGAATGTTTGGAAAGGGCGGTTTGAAGTATTGCTGCTTCATTGTTGAATAAACACTAAATCACAACCCTAAGATATGTTGGTACCAGCAACTTGGGATATATGTATATCGAAATGAACGTGGATTTAAACTTTATGGGGCCGAAATTCAGGGTCCGGATAAGGCCCAATACCCCCGTTTTGCAGCGGCCATGCGATGGAATCCAATGGCTGCCAATTTCTGGTCGAATGGCTGCCGCAAGCTAAATTAAGCAGGTGTTTTTCTGGTGGTCCCCACTTCCGCCCAGCTGTGCGTGCGTCATCAGTGTGCGCACTGCCAGGGCCACCTACTTCCATCCATGTTCAACCCGAAAAAGCGAATCCCCGCGAGCGGTGTTCCGGCCAGCCTTTTCTGTCGGTGCACTTTCTCTTCTAACTGCGAGCCCTGGCTGCGCAGTGGCCATTAAAGGCAAGGGCCCACTGCCACCGCCGCCATTTTATTTTTTTTGCCGGCCACCTTCCATGTTGGCCAGACTATTGTGCCCCTGGGTTCGGCCGGGCCACCAACAGGCAGCCTGGCTCTTGGGTGCCAGGCCACTGGCCCGGCCAAAACCCTCCCTTAGTAGCCCAGTGGCGGATCCTAAATATTCGCTGATTATCTCCCCTTTAAAGCAGGGGAGATACGTGGTGACACAGACGCGCAGTGATGTTGCCACCGCTCCACCGCTGAATGACAGTGGCGGAGAATCCGTCCTGTCTCCACTTCCGCCCCTCACCAGCACTTAGCGGCGCACTTCCGCCCCCTCCAGTCCGCTCCAAAAAAAAGAGGGGGCCTCTTCCAAAATGGTGGTAAAGCTCTTTTTTTTTAAAAAAAAGGTAGGGGAGCCAGCTTTCCGGCGGGACTAGATTTCGGCCCCTATATGTGCTCCCTGAGGTGACTAAAACAGCGTAGGGAATGCAAAATCAGCCCTTTTTTGGTGGTTGATGCTAGAGTTGTGTCTATTTCCTTTTAAACTTATAACTTGCACTGTTTTGGATCAGTCAGATTAAAATTCTCTACGGAGCAGTCTTGTTGTTTTCTGTACCCTTTCTAACTAATAAAATTGTAGCTTTTTTTGTGTTTGAGTAATGTGTTCCCTTTTGGTTACCACAAGTCTGGTCTGACCAGTACATAGTAAAACCGCAGTATAACCTCCAGACTGTGTACCACTATTCTGGCTATATACCCCAGCATTCTTTCAACTTGGTTCAAGTTTTGGAAGGTTGTGAAGAGTACATGCCTCACTTGAGGACTTGAGCATGTAATTTAATCTGGTGCCAGTGCATTACTGAGCAGGTGCTTCACTATCAAAGGCAGCATCCTTCTGATGAGACATTAAGCCAGACCTGTATCTGCCCTTTCTGGTGGCTCAGGTGGATGTACAATTTTCAACTTTTTTGTTACTTGTTCAGCGTGAGAGCCCAGTGGAAGGGGTTCCTCTATCCTGGGCGTCCTTCCCCATATCTCGTTCTTTGTCCACACACTTTTTGTGACTGCATTCATTTGTAAAATGTGCAACATATATGGCCATTAGTTGCACTTTTTGCACTCTTCATTTTTATCTAATTCCCTAGCAGTGGTTAAATCTTTCTAATTCATTCTGTCATGTTGTGCCATAATGGTGAAAATTACTCATTTTTTGGGTATTTCCGACAGTTGTCTCTTTTTGAGCAGACTTCACGTTAATTGGGGTTTTCAGTCCAAGAAACCCAAATTATGATTGTGTGTCAAGAGTTCCATAAAAGTTTAATTTTTAATTTTTTCGTTAGTTAACATTTTGAAATTGAAAGAGTATGTGATTCATGTTGATTACTGAAAAATTTGCCTGCACCATGTAACTGCTGTACTGTTTCTTTCAACTCAATCAATTGAGATTAATGGCTTTTTTCTAAAAAAAAAAATTAAAGTTCCTATGAATTTTTTTCCCAATTTTCTGTCCACTTCTGAAGGTGTTTACCCTCGGGGATATGGTTTCATTGATGTTAGCCTTCCACCACATCACCCAGGTCACCATGAGTCATGTGGTGGCAGGTGATTCGATGATTGATTGGTGGGGAGGGCAGCTAGGTTTGATTCTAACCTCATCTGATATTGCACATGCAGACTTTCCGGCAGAGGTTGCTGAATAGTGATCAGGAGTGGGATTCTGATTCCCCACAACACCTTGCTCCTCTTCAATCCAGTGACTGTCAGTTGTGTTGCTCTCACTGCTTTCCCCTGCTGAATGTGCAGCTCAGAAACTGAACAAGGAGCCTTTTGTGCCCTGTGTGACTTAGTGCCACAATGGGCAGTGTATTTACCCACTTAGCCATCAGGGGGAGCAGAACTGTTTGATTCTGAGCTACTTGATGGTACGAACGATTTAAATTCTCGCATTCGCTGAAACTAAAAATAGAAAATGCTGGAGTCACAGTAGGCCAGTCAGCATCTGTAAAGACAAAAGAGAGGTTAACCTTTCGGGTGCAGAATCCATCCTGAGAAAACCCAAAAGGTAGCCTGTATTTTTGTACAGATGCTGATAAACCTGCTCTGTATTTTCAGCATTTTGAAATTACAGGCACCAGTATTTGTAGTTTTCTTTTCAGAACTAGGCTGAATTCTTCACTGGCATCACTTTCCAGTTCTCCTGTCGAATAGTGACTTGGGTCTGCTCCTTAAATGCAATGCTGGTTACCTCCATCTACTTGACTGTTGTGTGTAAACTTCCCTTATTTTACCCGAACTGTTATAGTATAGATAGCAACAATTGTTTTCTGTTTTAGAAAATTCTAATTTTAACTACTTTCTGTACTGTTGATACAGACAGGTTCAGCGTCAAAAATCCAAAAGACTCGGGACTGAGGCCGTTTCGAATTCTGTGTATTGCCGAACTTCGTAACGTCTTTCTGACGTCCCGAATCCAGAAACGGCCGAGCCCAGGTTTGGGTATTTCCGGACTTCGGAACATCTTTCCGACATCCCGAGTCCGGAAACACCTGGCCCAAGGTGGGGTGGGGAGGGGAGGGATAGGTGGGAGGCGGGGGGGGGGCGCGGGGTGGAGGTCAGCCCAAGGCAGGGACGAGGTTGGCCTGAGGCAGAGGTAGGAAGCGAGGCTGGCCTGAGGCAGGGGAGAGGTCGGCGGCGGCCCGAGGTGGAGGAGTCCAGGGTCGGGGGCATTTTCCGGATTCCGGACGACCCCGCCACGGATCGGCCCGGATTCCAGAATATTCTGAATTTTGGAACTCCGGATTTCCGATGCTCAACCTGTACTACCAACCCGTGTACACAACTTCTCTTAGTGACTTACGGTATCTTTCATTTAGGAGCCAGAAAATGTAACTGACATTTTGCTCACTCATTGTAACTGTATAAATAACTGGAGAGGTCACACATTTTATGTAGATTCACCATCCTTATCCTGCAGCTCTGCATATATTTTTTATTTGATGCCACTGATCCTTTTAAATAAGCAGGACATCTGAAAGGTGGCACCTCATTATAGTTCCAGTCAAACAATTTTCTCGTTGAGAATTAAATGGTCCTGTGATAAACTAGGATTGTACCTGTATTTAGAAAGGAATGAACTTTAAGGTGGAGGTCCCCTTTTAGTTTGATTTTCAAAAACTCTTGCGTTCATATTTCTCAAAGCAATCCTTACTCAAGATGTCTGTTAACTAGCAATTTAAAGTCACGATTAAACTAAACCTATTGCAGATGATCTTAACCCTCTGCTCTTCTTGAGGGACAGTTTTCATGAAAAATAATTTCATTTATTTATGGCCATTGCAAAGCCTTGTGTGGCCACCACCACTTACTATTTGCATCATGCTTTTCCCTCAAATTGAAAACGCACTATGAACCGTCCTATGCAGCAGGTTGGTCAAATAAAAACTCCCTTTGGAATTTCAGTTTCAGTATAAGAACAATTTTTGAAGACTCTTGAGCTGATCGTTTTAGTTCACAACGGCCTTGCTTGATTTGTTAATTTTTTTAATAGACATTTACTGCTATTTACATATATTTTTTTGGAATGACTTCAAACCTTGAAGCCTGCAAGTGTCTCTGGCTGGTCTCAGGTGAGGTAAAATTGTTACATGTCCGCTGAGTGAAATTGTTTTGTTCGGGGAGGAAGAGAAGAATAACTTTAAAAATTGAGGTAAATTAAGTTGAAAGCAAATGCACTTAAGCTTATTGAACTGCAAGAAACGTGGGTACTATGTTAAGTTGATTATAGTCACTGGTGTAGCCTATTAAATTGCTCTGAAATCTAGTCCTTTTAAGGTTTGAACAGATGCAATCCAGTGTTAGTTCTTCTAGTCCTTTTTAAGGTTTGAACAGACACAATCCAGTGTGACAGGCAACATCTGCTTGAAACCAATCAGCACATAATTAACCATTGGATTAATAATCATAGTTTTGTTATTTTGAGATGTCTATTGTGAACAGTAAATGTACTCGTAATGCATTTGTGCCCATTTGGCATTAACAGAGTTAAAACGCTCTTTACTGGCTGTTCTGTAGGAAAGATGATTATTTATTTAGATACACTATATCTAAAGTCATGTCTCAATATATTAGAATGGTCACGTGGTTAACAGTGTGGTTTTGGACAGGGAAGAGAAGTGGAGAATGCTGCTCTTTGGAGTGATGGATTAGATTCTTAATCTTGCATGTGCTAAATGTTAACAAATTCCAGGAGATTGATGGTATGCAAAGTATGTAATCAAGGCTGACGCACCAGTGTAGTACCTGTACTGAGCGAATGCGTTGTTGGAGGTGCTGTCCTCCTTTTTTTTAAAAAAAGGCCCTTGTTTGAGGAAGACATTAAAGATCCCCATGGCACTATTTAGAGGAGCAACACATTTTCTTGTTATGGACAAAATTCCCTCAACTAACACCACCAAAAAACATCAACATCTCATTCCTATTGGTGGGATCTGGCTGTGTACAAAAATAGTTGCTGCATTTGTCCACATAACAGCCACTGTACTTCAGAGTCATTCATCGTGTGAACTGCTTTGAGAGGTTTGAAACTGTTACAGAAATGCAACTCCCTTTCTTTTTCTTCATGGTTTTCAAGAGCTTAAATGGTAAAAAAGCAGAAATTATCTATCTGCCTTAAAAAAAAAAATCCTTGTACAAATTTTTTTTTATAATACTGAGATTCCTACTGGCACATTGCTTGACCTCCATATGTCAGGTGCAAAACTCTGGGGAGAATGATGCCTATGAATGTAGCTGTGTTCAGGGCCGTCAAATAAGGGTGTAATCACTGCACAACAGCCCAGCTCCTGGTTACAGTAGCTAGGGAGATCCCAGGCAAGAGACTAAAGTAGGGTACTTCAACAGGGGGAAAACCCACTGGAGTCTTGGAAGAAGACCATTAATACTGATTCATAATACACGCACAGTACACAGGAAAAAGATAATCGTGACCAGTACTTTTTTTTTTCCTAGTAATTTCAGGTAACTATTTTTTAAATTACAGCAACCATGTGTTTTGGGATACTGCACTGCTATTTTATGCTGAGTGAAACTTGTTCCATGTGCCTCCTTGTTGGAGTACAGTATCACACCATGCAGCTTCAGTACTTGCTTCAGTGCTTTGGTTTTTCAAATTCATCTAATGCTGTCTCAATTGGAGGTTTAAATAAAGCATGCAGTAATACTGTTCTCTTTATAATGCAGCATGATTCTTATTACTGGCACAGCATCCATTAAGCTACCAGTTAACAACCTGCAGCCTTCGCGTAGTGCTTTTTAAACGAGTTGAATTCTGCATATCAGAACTGTTGTACATTTTGTAATTCAGCGGAGTGCAGTAGTAAGATGTTCCAAATCGCTTCACAACCAATAGATTACTTTTGAAGTGCATTCGCTGTTATGTAGGCAAATGCAGTCGCCAATTTATGCACGGCAAGCTCCCATACAAACAACAAATGAATGTGCTGGTATTGGTTGAGGGAGGAATGTTAGTCTGGACACTGGAAGAATGCTGTCCTCTGCAGTGTGTGTTGATTGCTAGTTTTAGGGTTTCTTTCTGAATGAGACTTCTGCAATTTCAGTGCAATAGTGATCATTTTCTGTAGCAGTGACTCATTTATAACATTTTAACTTTGGTCATTAAAATCTCTGTAGTGGATTTGGATCTGTTGAATGTAGAGATGATTGATCTGTGACTTTTTGGTTTTCCTTCACCCTACAATATTTTATTCCACTTGGCTTCCCCCAGCTAGGGTAGTAAGATCTATCTCACCCCAGGAATAATCAGCGAATTTGCGTGTCATCCTTGCGCAGGGGCCATGCTAATCTTCTCTGTATCGTTCCAATTTTTAGTATATGTACTGCCGAAGCAGTTTTTTTTCCCAAAGTGGGTGTTTTGTCCCTGAAGTGGAATGCTGCTTTTCACCTACTTCGTCCTAGGATCTATGGGGAAAAGAAAGCAGATCATCCCAACTTAGCGGAAGGATAATTTAAGCAATGGTGAGATTTCCAAACCATAACTATCTGTTACGATACTGGGTTACCTCAAATCTCCAACATTTCAGGGGAGCCTACTTAAACTCAAATTCTGGTGCTAAGTGCCCTAGAATGTTATCTCTGTTTACAGGCATGTTGAGATGAGTTTGGAAGGTCAAATGCTGTATATAAACTGCTTGGCTCATTTGATGACACACTTGCCTCTCGGTCAGAAGGTTATGGATCCAAGCCACACACCAAGGCTAGGGCACATAGTTTAGGCAGACAGTTCAGTGCAGTACTCACGGAAGGTTCGGTTATTTGGAAATGCCATCCTTCAGATGAGATGTTAAACCAGAGTTCTGTCTGCCTATTTCACTGATTCAGTTGGATGCCCCATGAGAAAGTTCGAAGAAGAGTAGACATCTTGGCCCGCATTCTTTTCACAATCTCCAATGCCAATTGACTCGACATTCATTTCATGGCAGCTGGCTGCCAAGTTTAGCTACATAATAGTCACTGTACTTTATAATTTTTTACAAACAATAGCATAAAATGTTTGTTTCAATTGGAAAGGCCATAAATGCAAATATTTTTATTAGATTATAATTAATCATTTAAGATCTAATTTCCTGTTCTTGTATCCTTGGCTCAGATCTCAATGTTTAGCTGCACACTGGCCAAATTTTAGAAAAACTGATTGTTGGCTATATGTTGCCATTAGCACTGTCTCCATTAATAATTCTTCACTGTTTCTAAATAGTTGGCATACATACCCCTTTACCATTAGGTGTATCTAGCATACTTTAATATTTAAGAAATTCATGGTAAATATTTAGGTTTAGCACCTTTTTTTTTGTTCTAGCAAATCAAAGGATCTCCAAGTTCATATATCACTTAGTTTCCATACCTGATACCAGGAGTCCCACTTTATGGACGCTTGTTGCTTAAACATTGCAGTTTTGTAATGTTGGGGGATTTGGCTGCAAGGGCAGTTTTAAATTTTACCAGCCGAGAAAAGCCTAATTAATAGTCGGGGTGGGTTTCTATTGATTCCATTTGATGCAGTCGTTGTTGTCCACCACTTATTTTTGATGGTCTTGGTATGTTTTTTGGGAATGTAAATAGGGGGGAGGTGTGTTGTGCAGAATTTGGGATTCATTAGGGTCTCAACAGTACGCTATGTACCTTGTTATAAACACCATCATGTAATGCACTATATATTCTGCTGTCACGGTGAAGTTCTGTCTCTTTAAGGCCACTAATTGCTGTTAAATTAACCATTGGCTTAGTGCTGCAGGCCACATCCCTGCATTGCTTTCTGATTTCTCCCCCCCCCACCTGCCCCAAAGAACAAATGTAATTTGTAACATAATTCAGAGGTTACAGACATTCTGGCTCCTGTGTCAAATGACTGCCTTTGTTTCTGTATACCTTTTTGTTTTGAAGTATGATACTCACATCTTACTGTGATGGGCAAGAAATAAGTGCTGGATTCTACAGTTTCTATAATCTCCTGTAGCACAATCACAGGATGCACTGCTTTTTCAAGACAGGAGCACAATGCATTATTATGCTAATATGTAGTTATTTGTTACTTTACAGCTAATTGATAAATACTGGGTTGTTCCTGCATAGATCAATTAAGAGGATGGAGACATTGTGGCTCCAGCATGTGGCTGAATAGCCTGACATTCCTAATGGCTGCCTTTGTTTCTTTATACATTTTTTCAAGTGACACAGAAATTTGCATTAGACTGTGATGGACATCTGAAGCATGACAGACGGGAAATGTGTCTATACATAGATTTTAAATATTATAGATAGCTGTGTGGCACAAACCACATGCTGCTGCATTTGCAAGTTTAAGTACTGTTGATCTGTTTAACCATGTTTATCAATATTTTTTGTTGATAAGTTAGTTTCACATTTAATACTATTGCCTGTTATGTAAATCATTACAAGGTCCCCATGTTGGCTGAAGTGAAGCTAAATTCGGTCCTCCCGGGTCCAATTCTCAGTCTGTGGTAAGTTAGCTAATCTCGGTCTGGTGACAGTAGGGGAGCTGCAGGGGGCTTTCAGTACCCTTGAGTTAGGGTGGGGAAGATCAGCCAGGGTGTCCACCTCTGATGCTCAGTGACCCACACTGGAAGTACACTGTGGCTGTCCGATGAAGTCTTCGCTTGGCAGTGATGTAGCCCACCGTCATTTAGGCTTCTGATATTTCTTTGCACAGCTCTTCCGTGAATAAGGGCCACTTTGGTAAGGTACAGGACGGTGAGCAGTGGTACCATACCCAGGGAGGGAAGCAGAAAAATTGATGAGGGGAATATTTTTTGGGGGTGGTTGGATGCAGCTGTTTACTGAATTTTGCAAAGTACTCCCTGGGGTGCTTACAGTAATTACAATGAGTCTGTGTTGGACATTCAAGAATATATGTAATATTTTGTGTACTGCACACACTTTATATAAGTATCACATTTCCTTCACATCACACTTTGGCTTAAAGTAAAGCAACAGCAAATCAGAAGTGGAGAGGCATGGAACGAATAAATCAAATGCAAGGAATGCAGCTAGAAAAATCTATGCATTTTGTGTTACGTGGAACAACACCCTATTATAAGACAGCATATCCTCTGGCTCTGTGAGTAATGCCATAGGAGATCTGATAGTATTTTCATTACACAGTTTGCATGTATTCCCGACTAGTAAGGAGCACACAGGTTTGTGGAAAATACTTTTAACAGCAACTTATATTTATGTAGCGCCTTTAACATAATAAAGCATTCCAAGGTGCTTCATGAGCGTTATCCAACAAAGTTTGACACCAAGCCACATGAGGAGATATTCGGGCAAATTACCTCAAGCTTGGTCAAAGAGAGAGATTTTAAGGAGTGTCTAAAAGAGAAAAGAGAGGCGGAGAGGTTTAGGGAGGGAACTCCAGAGCTTAGGGCCTTGGCAGCTAAAGGCAAGGCTGCTAACAGTGAAGTGATTTTAAAATCTGGAATGAGCAAGAGACCAGAATTAGAGGAGTGCAGGGGGGTGGAAGGAGAATATTACAGAGTTAGGGATTTGAAAACCTGGATAGAATTTTTAAATTGAGGTGTTGTTTAACCGGGAGCCAATGTAAGTCAGCGAGCACAAGGGTGATGGGTAAACCTGACTTGTGTGTTCATCATGGGCAGTCCCATCAGAATCGAGGAAGACTTCCACTCTTAAAATGAGTCCTTAGGTGGTTGAACAGTCCAATACGAGAGCCACAGTCACAGGTGGGACAGATAGCACCATTCTCATGGTCTACAGGGCTGTAGTAATACCCGCCCTCCTGTATGGCTCAGAGACATGGACCATGTACAGTAGACACCAAGTCGCTGGAGAAATACCACCAACCATTGTGTTGGAATAGTCAAATCTAGAGATACTGAAGGCATGGATGAGGGTTTCAGCAGCAGATGACCTAGGGCAGTGGCAGATTCGGACAGTGTTACAGAGGTAGAAATAGGCAGTCTTTGTGATGGCACAGATATGTGGTCGGAAGCTCTTCTTGGCATCAAATACGACACCAAAGTTGCAAACAGTCTGGTTCACCCTCAGACAGTTGCCAGGGAGAGAGATGGAGTCCGGTGGCTGCGGAATGGCTTCGGTCTTCCCAATATTGAATTGGTGGAAATTTCTGCTTATCCAGTACTGGATGTTGGGCATGCAGTCTGACAATTTCGAGACCATGGAGGTCAAGACAGGTAGAACTGGGTGTCATTAGTGTACATGTGGAAACTGATGCTGTGTTTTCAGATGATGTCGCCAATTATACTAGGATTCGGTAATGTCCAAGCTAAAGCATCGTAACATTTCATTTTGTACTTTGAAAGGCACTGTATAAATGCAAGTATGTCCTCCTGTCCTTAAAAGGTCCAGTTACCCTGTAAACCTGATGTTTATTCAAATGCTAACATAATTGTATAGAGAATTAGTGCTAGAATTCTTTGGCTCAGGTAGGTTTACTGGGAATGGCTGTTTGCTATTAAAGATTAGGATATTTTTATATATTAGAAATTTGCTCCATGAAATATTGGGAAGACCGAAGCCATTATCTTCGGTCCCTGCCACAAACTGCGTTTCCTAACCACTGACTCCATCCCTCTCCCTAGCATCAATCTGAGGGTGACCAAGACTGTTCACAACCTAGGTGTCATATTTGACCCCGAAATGAGTTTCCAGCCACATATCCGCGGCATAACTAAAACCGCCTTTTTCCACCTCCGTAACATTGCCCGCCTCTGCCCCTGCCTCAGCTCTTCTGCTTCTGAAACCCTCATTCATGCCTTTGTTACCTCTGGACTTGACTACTCCAACTCACTCCTGGCTGGCCTCTCTCATTCTACACTAAGTAAACTTGAGTTCAGCTGCTTGTGTCCTAACTCGCACCAAGTTACGATCACCCATCACCCCTATGCTTTCTGACCTACATTGGCTCCCGGTTAAACAATACCTCGATGTCAAAATTCTCATCCTTGTTTACAAATCCCTTCATGGCCTCACCCCTCCCTATCTCTGTAATCTTTTTCAGCCTCACAACCCCCCACAGGATGCCTGCGCTCCTTAAATTCTGCCCTCTTGAACATCCCTCATTATGACTGCTCAACCATCAGTGGCCATGCCTTCAGCTGTTTGTGCCCTAAGCTCTGGAACTCCCTTCCTAAACCTCTCTGCCTCTCTACCTCTCTTTCCTCCTTTAAGACGCTCCTTAAAACCTAACTCTTTAACTAAGCTTTTGGTCATCTGCCTTAATTTCTTTAGTGGCCTGGTGTCAAATTTATCTGTTTTGTCTTGTAACGTTGTTGTGAGGCACCTTGGAATGTTTTACTACACTAAAGGCGTTATATAAATAAAAGTTATTATATTCATGTTGGTTTTACTTGGAAATTACAACGCCGAAACAGTCAGTGTTGCTCCATATCAGCAGTTGCCTAATCCTGTGTGCATGTCCCTTTTATTCCTTCATCCTATCTAACCTAGTCTTAAATAAGGGCATGGTCTCTGCTTCAGTTACTAACTGTGCATTCAACAACTTTATAAACCCTCTGTATTTAAAAAAAAAAATAGTCTCCAGCACTCTATCCTAAATCTCTTAAATTTAATCTTATTTCTATGTCCTCTTCAAGATCCTTCAATCACTAGAAACTCTTTCCAACTACTCGGCCCCATCTCTTCATTTTTAAACAACTCTACCAAATCGCCCTGTGATCTGCTCTGTTTTAATGAAAACAGCCCTTTTTCAAGCATTTCTTTGTATTTCTATTTTCTCACACCAGGCCCATTCTAGTGAATCTTACCCATTTTATAATATAGAGCCCAAAACTGCACAACTGTGGACTTACTCAGATTTGACTATATTCACCATTATAACTCAATTTTTATATTATGTACCTCTTGCTATAAAACATAGTATTCTATTTGCTATTATGGCTTTATCCATTTCCTTAGTCCTTTGTTGACAATAATTCTCTAATAGTTGATGTACCTTTTACACTAGATGTCTCCAATATTCTTTGGAACAGTGTTTTATTGTAGTACAGGGCTGTCTAAGTTCTTTGTCTTTGTGGGCCTTACTGGTGTATACTGTAAACTTGATGACCATATAAAGTTTAATCCATGTTCCCATTAATTTGCATCTTTCTCAGATTGCTGATACTAACAGATCTTGGTGTTCAGATTTAAGATTTACTCACAGTGAGGCACCAGCACTAAGAACAGATTGTCAATTCCTCCTTGAATACGGAATTCAAGCAGGGCAAATCAACTAACAAAACATGAGAGCACAAACAGGCGACTGACTGAGTTGCATAGGCTTCAAAGGACAGATTGCAATGATGGGGCCATAGTTTAGAGACCCTTGTTGTAAAATATTCTGAATTGCTGAATTCTGGTAACAAATTGCTGAATTCTGGTAACAGAAATTTGGATTCAATGCTTGACAAAGAGCTCCAAATCCACAAACATTGTAAAGAAAACATTACATAGAATTTACAGCACAGAAACTGGAACATTCGGCCCAACTGGCCTACACTGGAGTTTATGCTCCTCCTCCCACCCTACTACTTCTAACCCTATCAGCATAACCTTCTATTCCTCATGTACTTATCTAGCTTCTGCTTAAATGCATCTATGCTATTCGCCTCAATAACTCCTTGTGGTAGCGAATTCTACATTTTAACCAATCAATTCCGTGTGAATGAGTACATTTGTTTTACGGTTCTTGACTGTACAGGAACATTTTGTTACACTTGTACTCAAAACGCTCAAATTGCACCACGTACTGTGAAGTGAGTTTGAAGATTATTTTTAGTGAACTGCCTTTTTAAAAAAAGGGTAACTATTAACTCGGTGCTTGTTTGCGTGTACATGGGAAGGGGTCATTGGCTGTTGGAAACTTGCCACTGTTTGAATATTCACTTTGTTTACTTGTGAAATGGTGCACATCTCTTCTGTGCTATAACCATTCTATGATCTCAAGCCTAAGTAACTTAAAATGAGTGAAATTTAAATTGGACCATTTTTTGAAAGACTGCATACTGTTCTTGATCTGAAATTATTATCTAATGCAGTGGTCAGAATTGTACTTCTAAACAAGAGAAAAAACATGGTCAAAGTTGGTAACTAATGATGCAGGTTTTTTAAATCTTGGTTCCAGTTGTAATTGGACTATAATTGCTTTTATATTTTAAAGCTAGAAGATCGTGAGGCAAGTTATTGTGTACTGGGGCTGGTTAGGGGTCATTTGACACACTGAGTTGGGCTTGCTACTTGCTGCCAGTGAGAAGCAGACTGCAAAATATTTGAAGTATTTAGCTCCTGTAAATGTACCTGGATTAAACTAAGTAACAGACATGGCAGTGATAGTCTGAAGAAACAGCATGCTGGTGTAACCTTTGGAGGAAATGTTCTTATTCAACTACCTTCTCTCAAAAGGTTTGCATATTTGTCCTCTTCCAGTGGCTGTGTAGTGGCTCTTTGAATTTTCCATTTTCTTCCTCATTCATTTAATCATTGAGAATGAGGAAAACCAATAAATAATAATAACAACTTTTATTTATATAGCACCTTTAACGTAATAAAATGTCCCAAGGCGCTTCACAACAGTGTTAGACAAACATTTGACATCGAACCGCAGAAGAAATTAAGGCAGATGATCAAAAGCTTGTTTAAAGAGGTAGGTCTTAAAGGAGGAAAGAGGGGTTTAGGGAGGGAGTTCCAGAGCTAAGGGCCCAGGCAGCTGAAGGCATGGCCACCGATGGTTGAGCAGTTATAATGAGGAATATTCAAGAGGGCAGAATTTGAGGAGCGCAGTCATCTTGTGGGGTTGAGAGGCTGGAGGAGATTAGAGATAGGGAGGGGCACAGCCCTGGAATGATTTGTAAACAAGGATGAGAATTTTGAAATCAAGGCGTTGTCTAACTGGAAGTCAGTGTAGATCAGAAATCACAGGGGTATTGGGTAATCTTGACTTGGTGCGAGTTAGTACACGGGCTGCTGAGTTTTGGATGACTTCAAGTTTACGTAGTGTGGAATGTGGAAGGCCAGCCAGGAGTGAGTTGGAGTCAAGTCTAGAGGTAACAAAGGTAAAAAATGATTTCAAGATGTGTGTGTTTTGAGAAGAGAAGGGATTAAAAAATGTGGTTAAATTTGTGGATTATCAATAAAATAAAAGGCCAGGCTTGTTGTGCCTGCTGATTTGTTCTCAAGTCTTTATTTCTTTGTATATGAATACAAGTAGTTGTTGTTGTTAATAACTCCAGCTATGCTGTTAGGGCAACATTATTTAAGGATCCAGGGTCCAACCCAATCAATTTTTCTGATGACGACTTTCTCATCCGACCCCAACTCTTCCCAATTGTGCACTTTTCCAAACCTTCCCTTCCTATCCCGCTGCTGCCGCCGTCCCCCCTCCTCCCTCCCCACGAAGTATATGGACTTCTTATCTTATTTCACCAGCAAAAAAGTAATTAACGTTGAACTTTTTGTTAGGCAAGGGTATTAAGGGTTATAGAACCAAAGTGGGTAGATGCAGTTGAAATACAAATCAGTTGTGCTCTGTAAGTGAATGGTGGAACAGACTCGAGTGGCTGAATGGCCTACTCCTATTCCTACGTTCAAATAGAAAAGTTGTTTGGTGCATCTTGAGTAGCTCAGTGATGGCTCTATGCAACCACTCCATGTCCATCCAACCACGCCAGGTTGAGCTGCCATGCCCTACCTTTAGTAACACGCATATACTTTTTCAGCCCTCCCCCACTTGAATGGTGGATATACTTCTTGCACAACCTTCAAATATCCGAATTAAACTGGATTTGCATATGCAGATGAAGTTAATTACAAGATGGTTACTGCAGCTCAAAGCAAATTCTTAGCATAAACTGGAGGGCTTATTGATTTTGCTTAATTAGACTTGATTTGAATATGTAGATCAAGCTAATTACAAACTAGGCTCTTTTTTCCAAACCATCCACTGGAGAGAGTGCCTCTGATGCCTTAAAAGCTGCTAAACAACAAAATGTTATGGGGCTGTTAGGCTTTTTTGAAAAAAAAATATAATTTAAAAAAAAATACTTGAGGTATATTCCATAAAAGGATAAATTTGCATATAGATTAATGCATTGAGGGCTCCATATTTTTCCAAAAAGGAAAGATTTTATCAGAGGATGTTAAATGGCCTGTAGTGAAACAAACTGGAGGGATTGTATATTAATTAAAGTCTGCTCACACATGTTCTTGCTCGTCCTTACTGGCCACTGATGGATTTCAGCTGTGCATTGTGTGAGCAGATTAAATGTTGCTGACAGTGATTGATAGCTGGACTAAACTCCTAATTTGCTGATCAGTCAAATGAGGAGCTGGATTAGATTTTTCTCAATGACTTTTAAGGATTGAAAGACTGAGGAAATGATACAAAATGATCCCTTACAGCTCAAGTTCTTAACTGTGAACGTACAAAGTATTCAAACTTTGATCCTGTGCAAAAGTTATTTTCCTGCAACAAAAATGAATATTTTCAGACCCCAGTTTAGAGCTAAAAATTATTTATCATAAACCCCCACCCCCTTACAAAACATGCACTGTAGCAATGTAAAAAAGTTCCAATGAGGAGTGACTTGCATAACAGTTCGACTAAACGAAGGGGGTAGTGGTTAAACATGGTTATCTGTAAAATCGGAGTACAATTTGTACATCCAGATTTGACAATACTTGCATTTTTAAATTGTAAATGGTATTTTTGTGACATCACAATTTTTTTGACCACAATGAAAGTCAGGCCATGAATGGATCAACAGAAATACAAGAATTTCAACATGTGCTAATGTAGTCAGCTCATTGTACAAAAGTAAGGAATCAAGCTGTACTTTCCAACTACCTAACTCTGTTCTCTCACTGGGGTGCTGTGGAGGTAGATTGTCTTTGACCCTGAAAGGGTTTTGAGGGAGTATGGGAAATGTTTTTGATCTACTTGAGATTTAAAAAACATCCTTGCAGAATTTGTCTGCAGCAGTTTCAATGCCTAGAGCTAAGGATTTCATCATCTAGTCACGACAGCATTTAAACCTGTCATTATGTAATAAAATATATAGAGAGAATTTAGCGATGGGAGAATTGGGAGCAAAATTATCTGTCTTTTTGCAGCAGTTAATGGGATAAACCATTCATCCTGTTCCTGTTGTTGTCCAACCATGGACTTTATTCATCAGTCTTTTTTAATTCAAACTTCACTCAAGGCACCCTTCCAAAATGTAACAAACCTGCTCTTATTTTATTATGGTGCTGTATAGATCCTGATTGGGTATTTGGGTATTTTAATCTGACATTCCAAATTTACGTCGCTTGTACTTGGGAGTTTACTGACCTCAATAATGCTTCAAATTGTAATAGGATATTTTAAAATTGGGTTTCACATTGCTAATCTGTGGATGAGCTTGTTACACCGTAGACGGATTTCCTGACTATTCTGGAAGCTGTGGTGCAGCAGCTACAGGTTTTGCCCAGGCTATCCATATCAGCACGACAGATGGCACTAAATGATGATTCAGCATTTAGCTTCATCTTGATTTTTTTTTAGGGGTTTAGAATGGGCAGGAAAGAGGAAGGAAACCTCTGACCTCTGGTGAGGAGACATTAATGACTGGCACATTACATTGCAAGTCAGATAATGTGGTTTTGAGAAGTCAGCTGAACTCTTATTAAAATCCATACAATCGGACAGAAGATAAGAAACATGAGGATCAGCAGCAAAATGAGCAAAGTTATTTTTTGTCTCCCATGTATTAAGAGAATTCTTGCATCCTAGTATCCACACCAAGAAGGTTGCCTCTATCAGTCTCCGTACAAGGGCACTTCAACTAATCTTCAGTGCCGTTTTCTTCAGATTTGGTGTGTTGCTGTAAAGTGTCTCTTGGTGCACTTTTAGCCACCTCAGCTCTACTGTCCAACTCTCTTTAAAAACCCTTGGCATGCTGCCCCTCTCTCCATGTTGAAAAGCCTTCTCAACAGTCTACCTCCTGGAGCATGACATTGATTTAATCTGTTGTTGCTTCCACTGTGAAACATCTTGGAATATATACTTAGAAGATGTACTATTTTAAAAGTGTTTCATAAATGCAAGTTTTGGTTGCACCCGTTAGCCTAATCTCCGAGTACTTTTGTTACCCTACCCTTCGCGTCCCTTCCCAGAATGTTTTTAAGTAGCTGGCTTAAACGTACTTTCTTTCCTTTCCTCATTTGGTTTCCAATGAAGAATTGTATCAGAAGTAAGCCCAATTGTCAGGTTAGAGTGCACAGATTAAAATATCTGCTCTCCTTCACAAATACTTGGAGCATTCGGAAACATTAAGTACTAACTTCAGTTTGCATGTTGAGTTATGCATTTGGAATAAATGCAAATATATTGTACATTAGATTTTCACAGGCAAATGTGCCCACTTTGACGTGCATCTCTAACTTTGGCAGCTGTCTGTCCTCCAAACTCCTTCAGTCCTGAAAATGATCATTGATCCAGGTGGTGTCTTGAGTGAGTAGCTTAAAAATGTCAATGCAGTTTGACTGAGGTAGGAGGAGCAATTCACAGGCTCTAATTACAGTACAGTCATTATTCTACTGTATTTATGTAGTGTGCAGAAAATTTAGATCCCAATTTATTGCATCAAATCTCCATTGATTTAGGAAGTCTGAACCCGAGTGAATATTATGTAGTGCTGGATTTTACCAAACACTCGTCTCTAGCAACTGGAGAAGAACTGACCTCATCCATGGAATATGCCCTTGTGTTTGTGTTTTCAAATCATTATGATGGTCTGTGTATTGCAGGACAGGAATCTTGGAGCAACTTCAATTTCTTTTTTGCTGAATGTCTGGATTTTGGTCGGCTAGAGAGAGCCTTTGGGGGAGACATTTGTATACACGCAGTTAACAGTGAAGAATATTAACATCCTGATCTTTCCTCCCTTCGGGATGAAGAGTTTCAAGCTATAAATGAGAATAAATTGTTTGAGATCTGTTATTACATAGTTTTATTGATGCACTTTTTTTAAAGCTGTTTTAAAATGACAAATCTTCTTAAGGAGGTGGCCTTGGAAATAGTGGATGCGTTGACAGTCATTTTCCAACATTCCATTGACTCTGGATCAGTTCCTATGGAGTGGAGGGTAGCCAATGTAACCCCACTTTTTAAAAAAGGAGGGAGAGAGAAAACAGGGAATTATAGACCGGTCAGCCTGACATCGGTAGTGGGTAAAATGATGGAATCAATTATTAAGGATGTCATAGCAGTGCATTTGGAAAGAGGTGACATGATAGGTCCAAGTCAGCATGGATTTGTGAAAGGGAAATCATGCTTGACAAATCTTCTGGAATTTTTTGAGGATGTTTCCAGTAGAGTGGATAAGGGAGAACCAGTTGATGTGGTATATTTGGACTTTCAGAAGGCGTTCGACAAGGTCCCACACAAGAGATTGATGTGCAAAGTTAGAGCACATGGGATTGGGGGTAGTGTACTGACATGGATTGAGAACTAGTTGTCAGACAGGAAGCAAAGAGTAGGAGTAAATGGGTACTTTTCAGAATGGCAGGCAGTGACTAGTGGGGTACCGCAAGGTTCTGTGCTGGGGCCCCAGCTGTTTACATTGTACATTAATGATTTAGATGAGGGGATTAAATGTAGTATCTCCAAATTTGCGGATGACACTAAGTTGGGTGGCAGTGTGAGCTGCGAGGAGGATGCTGTGAGGCTGCAGAGCGACTTGGATAGGTTAGGTGAGTGGGCAAATGCATGGCAGATGAAGTATAATGTGGATAAATGTGAGGTTATCCACTTTGGTGGTAAAAACAGAGAGACAGACTATTATCTGAATGGTGACAGATTAGGAAAAGGGGAGGTGCAAAGAGACCTGGGTGTCATGGTACATCAGTCATTGAAGGTTGGCATGCAGGTGCAGCAGGCGGTTAAGGCGGCAAATGGCATGTTGGCCTTCATAGCGAGGGGATTTGAGTACAGGGGCAGGGAGGTGTTGCTACAGTTGTACAGGGCATTGGTGAGGCCACACCTGGAGTATTGTGTACAGTTTTGGTCTCCTAACCTGAGGAAGGACATTCTTGCTATTGAGGGAGTGCAGCGAAGGTTCACCAGACTGATTCCCGGGATGGCGGGACTGACCTATCAAGAAAGACTGGATCAACTGGGCTTGTATTCACTGGAGTTCAGAAGAATGAGAGGGGACCTCATAGAAACATATAAAATTCTGACAGGGTTAGACAGGTTAGATGCAGGAAGAATGTTCCCAATGTTGGGGAAGTCCAGAACCAGGGGTCACAGTCTAAGGATAAGGGGTAAGCCATTTAGGACCGAGATGCGGAGGAACTTCTTCACCCAGAGAGTGGTGAACCTGTGGAATTCTCTACCACAGAAAGTTGTTGAGGCCAATTCACTAAATATAGTCAAAAAGGAGTTAGATGAGGTCCTTACTGCTAGGGGATCAAGGGGTATGGCGAGAAAGCAGGAATGGGGTACTGAAGTTGAATGTTTAGCCATGAACTCATTGAATGGCGGTGCAGGCTAGAAGGGCCAAATGGCCTACTCCTGCACCTATTTTCTATGTTTCTATGTTTCTATGTAAAATAGCAGTCATGTTACCTGATGGACCCCAGCAGTTGTCATACTCCCTGATTTCAAGCTGTAATAACAAAACAGCCAGAGATGTTTTTAATAATGCTTCTTTAGTGACTGTTTCTGGGACTTCGCCACGCCAGCCCAGGACAGTGCATATGTAGCATGATACTTATAAGTTTAAGTTGGTTGTTGTCTGTTATATTCGCAATATTCTCCTTGGGTGAAAAATACATTTATATCGTGCCTTTCGTGACGTCTGGACTAGTGTTTCTCGTAATTTTTTCTGAGTCCGCAGTTTCACGCATGCATGAAATTTACCATTGGAAAAAGCCGGTCCTGGGCTGTGTGGGACCAGCAGAGAGGCACTCAGTCGTGCAGCTTAGAGGGATCGTTGCTCAGGATATCTCAAAGCGCTTTACAGCTAATTAAGTGCATATGAAGTGTTGTAATTTAGGAAACATGGCAGTCAACTTGCACACAGCAAGGCCCCACAAACAGCAATGATCAGATAATTATTTTAATAGTGATGTTGATTAAATATTGGCCAGGGCATCAGGATAACTCCCTTGTTCTTTGAAATAGTCAATGAGGGACCAGACTGGGCCTCGATTTAATATTTAATCCGAAAGATAGCACATTTGACAGTGCAGCAATCCCTCATTAATGCCCTGGAGCGTCAGGCCAGATTTTTGTGTTCAAGTCTCTGGAGTGGGGCTTGAACCTACAAACTTCTGACTCAAGCGGGAGAACTACAAACTGAGCCATGGCTGACACTGTGGTGGTAGAAAATTGAGTGTGAAATTAATACTTTGAGCTGAAGGAAGGATGCCCTGAAGTGCTTTACAGCCAATAAAGTACTTTTGAAGTTTAGTCATTGTTGTAATGTAAAAAATGTGGTAGCCAACTTGTGCACAAGAAGATCTCTCAAACAGCAGTATGATAATAACCAGATAATCTGTTTTTAGGTGTTGTTTGAGGGATAAATGAAGGCCATGACACCCTGCTCCTCTTCGAATAGTGCCATATAACTGTGTACATCCACCTGAGAGGGCAGAAAGGACCTTGGTTTAATGTCTCACTCGACACGCTACCATGTCTGTAGATGTTGAAATTCTTTTAATCTTTACTGCAGTGCATCTTAAATGATTTTGTTGAGTTGCCAACAACCATGAAATACCCTGTATTGGAATTTCACTTATTGAACAAAATCCTACTGTACTACTTTCAGATATTGCAACAGTGCAAAGCTGCATTCAGGTGCACAAGGGTTAGGTCTGTCAAATACAAGAGATACTGGTCTCAAAAGCCACCTCAAAGGCATTTGTGCTTCAAAGACTCCAAAGGTAGAGAGACAAGTGATAACTGCATCACCTACATACACTATGTTTATCATCTAGAGCAGTGGTTCTCAAACTGGGGTCTGTAGAGACTTTCCAGTGTGTCCACAAAGTAATGCAAACGGAACCTGTTGCTGCGATGGCGCGAGTCGGGCGTGCGCTGTTGGCTGTTATTTTGATTCCCTTTATGCTCGAGCGGCACAGCTGCGAGCTTGCGCACCGGGGAGCTCGATGTCAGGCCCAGGGGGTCAAGTGCACTCGCACAGCAAGACACTGGTAAGCAATCACTGGGCAATGGGGTCAGGGCACCTCTGGAAATGGATTAGCAGAACCTCAGACTGACAGAGAATCCTTCAACCAGAAAGGTTTGAGAACCACTGATCTAGAGTTACCAGCCTGACAAACTAATAACTAATGTAATCAGTGTAGAGCTTTTATTGGTATTTTAATACTAACTTCAGAATGGAATGGTTTGAAAATTTTGAGGGGCAGTGGGTATGTTGGCATTAATAGGGGGAGGTGTATTGTTGCCATACATGAATATAATTTGTAGTTTCAACATATTTCCTAAGTGTGTTGGAAATTGTTCAGCCGAGGCCTTGTGATTGTAGCATTTAAACAAACAAAATGGATTTCTACAAACACTGTGACAGAGCAGCTACTATCTTTTAAACAATGTATTTAATATGTACAGTTTATTTTTGTTCCTCCAGAGTAGAGGATGTTGATGTGAACCCCTTTGGCAAAAACAGTCGAACTCGTTAAGTAACTGTCTTTTGTATGGATGTAAATATAAATGGAAAATTCTGAAAACTGTCGCGAGGCTTTAGTGCTTCTCAGCTCCGTTTAGACTGGAGAGTGCCAGCTTTTATAAATAAATCTTTTCCAAAAAAAAACCCAATTGTTCCGTCATATATGTGTATTAATACTCTTGCTGAGTTTGCAGTTATACAAATGTGTCCCTGAGCCAGCTGGAATTGAACTAAACCAATAAAAAAAACTAGATGCTCGCTCCATAGAGGGAAACGTCCACATGTTAACCTCAATTGTGACTAGGAAACGAATGGTTTGAAATGGTCGTTAAGCAGAAACTGCAAGGGAAGGGGTCTAGTTGGAATGGCGCAAAGGGGAGAAGGGAGCTTCTTCAGCATGTCACAATGTAGCATCTAGGGAAATGCTAATTCAAGCAAGCTGGACTTCACTAATGCAGTTACAGTGGGTGTACAGTCTGTAGTCTTCCCACTTGGCAACTGTACAGCATTTGAGGAATTCAAGGGCAAGAAACCATAACTAATGACTATAAAGCCCATGTGACCACAGCAAAAGCAGCGCATGTTATCACTGGAGTACAAAAGTGTTTGCCAGAGTTCAGGGCCGATCTTGACGTGTCTTTGTTTCTTAATGTTCCATACAGTCTTGGCTGTGGGTAACCTCGCACTTCTCATCAGTACGAACATTTTTTTAAAGCCGCACTCCAGCCATCAAAAAAACTCTTGTATTTAAATGCTGGAGTAAATACACTATCCCAAGACCAACTGATCTCCCTAACTATTTTCCTCACCTCCCTTGCTCCCCAACCCTCCTTCACTATGTGTATGTTTGTGTTGTCTTATTTTTTTTTTAGAGTGGGTGTTGAAGGAAGGAGAAATTGAGCAACAGCTTCCATCTTTCAGAGTTTTTTTTGTGCTCATTTTCTCTCCCCTTTCTCTCTTGAGTTGAAGCTGCTTTTTTTGACGGGGAGGTGGAAGATTGCAATTCCCCAGGTGTCAGCAGTCCTCTGAAACCTTGCCCAAGTGGCTATTCTTCATCTGAGAGTCCAGACTTTGTGACTCCAGGTTATCTGACTGTGGAGGGCATCATGGCCAAATCCAAGCTTGTCCATTCCCAATGCATCCACTCTACTATTGCAATTTACAGCGAGGGTTGGGAGTGGGAGTCCTGCGTTTTAATTCCTCCCTCTCTGGTTCTGCGTTAGTAAGGCCAATTTTAGCTTCCTGGCTGAGATCAGCTCACTCAGCACAGACCAGTAACCAGGACCCTCTGGCAGAGCATTTATCCAGTTGGCTATTGGGGGAGTCACTTTACTGCATTCATTCGTGCCAGCATCTCAGTTGTATTTGACAGTGATAGCTGTTTTGAGTTAACATTTGGAATTGTTAAAACTTGCTATTGGGTGAATCGATCCTTGAATTAGTTATCTAGGGTTAGATAAGATATTTGGCGAACAAATGTGTGCGTGTTGCTGATTAATAATTCACAGTCTGTTGCCCTTCATCAGGGAGTACATAATGCTTTTGTTTGTCCAATACCATTTGTTCAAGATGCAATGCTTGCTTGTTTAATACACAGATGAATAGCTGGTAAAAAGACTGCACTTTCAGAGCGAGAAGAACTAAAAGCTTTAACACTGGTCAAGATGGTCTGCAAACTGGCTTTCCATACTGCATTGTCACTGCAGATGCATTGCAGTGCTTGACACTTAAGCAAGTGATTCATTTTAATAATGGAGCCAGGAAGCTAAAATGCTTCGTAATTTGTGAAGGAATTGGATTTAAAAAGTGTGCAAAGCCTGGAAACTGTGTATCTGTAACTTCTGCAGGAATGATATAATGAGAATGTTTGTCCCTTTTTAGAATTATAAATTAAGTACTTGCAAAGAACATGCATCTTAAGAATTTAGATTTACATCATTCCTAAACTAGAATCCTACAATGTTCTGTGCAGAAAGAGGCCACTCAGCACATCAAATTTGCATTGGTGTTTGTTCCACGCAAACCACCTAGTCTAATCCCACTCCTCATATCCTTTTAATCTATATTGAACATCTGTCTAATTCCTTTTCAAAAGAATTTATGGACCCTGCTTCAACAGTGCTTTATGGCAGAGAATTCCACATTCAAACCACCCTTTTTGTAAAGAACTATTTTTCAAATCTCTACTTTTGTGATAAATTTGTATCCTCCAATCACCATCTTGCCAACCAGTGAAAAACAATCCATCACTATTTGCTCTCTTAACCCATCATATTACTGAAGACCTCTAACAAACCATCTCTTAATTTTAGTTCCAGGTGGGAGAGGAAGAAACTTTAATTTCTGCATTTTTCTTCATAACCAATTCTTGTCCATGGTTAAATTGTTAGGAATCTATGCTGCACCTTTTTCTGTTTTTAATCTCCTACAGAAAAATAGGTATTTGACCTTTACTAATAAAGTTGCACCAGTAGATATAAACTTATCTTTTGCAGCATCTTAGAATTTTTTTGTACATTTTATCTTTCAATCTGCATTTGATTACAATATTTTAATATCTAATGAAGCCAAGCAATGCAGAGCATGTGCAGTTGCATAATATCGGCACATTTCCATGTACTGACCATGAAGTGTTCTTGTGTCTGTAGGACTACGATGATGGAATTCCGTGGTCAGAAGAGAGAGTTGTCCGAAAAGTCCTTTACTTGTCGCTGAAGGAATTCAAGAACTCGCAGAAGCGACAGTATGGTGATATCAATGGGAGCAGCGATGACAAAACACATGGGAAAGATTTGAATGGTAAGTAACTAAAGATACTGGCAGACATCACTGCAGATTAAATTACTCTTGGTATTGCCTGTTGAGTGAAATTCCAAAAACATTCCTGGAGTTACAGCCAAGTTGGCAAATGGATCTGCATCCAGGATGACAACAGAAGTTCTGCGCATTCTGGAAAAACTGGCCACAGGTTTGATTTTTTTTTTGTTCTTTTGTTCAGGTTGTAGCACAATTTTTTTTTATTTAAAAAAAAAAAGTTTACAAGTAGCCCCATCAAGCTTTCACTTGTCATGGTACATCAGTCATTGAAAGTTGGCATACAGGTACAGCAGGCGGTGAAGAAGGCAAATGGCATGTTGGCCTTCATAGTGAGAGGATTTGAGTATAGGAGCAGGGAAGACACTGCAGTTGTACAAGGCCTTGGTGAGGCCACACCTTGAATATTGTGTACAGTTTTGGTCTAATCTGAGGAAGGACATTCTTGCTATTGCGGGAGTGCAACGAAGGTTCACCAGGCTGATTCCCGGGATGACAGGACTGATACATGAAGAAAGACTGGATTGACTAGGCTTATATTCAGTGGAATTTAGAAGAATGAGGGGATCTCATTGAAACATATAAAATTCTGACGGGATTGAACAGGTTAGATGTAGGAAGAATGTTCCCGATGTTGGGGAAGTCCAGAACTGGGGGTCACAGTCTAAGGATAAGGGGTAAGCCATTTAGGACCGAGATGAGGAGAAACTTCTTCACTCAGAACTGTGAACCTGTGGAATTCTCGACTACAGAAAGTTGTTGAGGCCAGTTCGTTAGATGTATTCAAAAGTGAGTTAGATGTGGCCCTTATGGCTAAAGGGATCAAGGGGTATGGAGAGAAAGCAGGAATGGGGTACTGAAGTGCATGATCAGCCATGATCATATTGAATGGTGGTGCAGGCTTGAAAGGCCGAATGGCCTACTCCTGTACCTATTTTCTATGTTTTTATGTTTCACTTCACTTGAGCTCTCTCTGGTGGAATGAATTGTTTCTAGAAGGCTCATGGATAATAACACCGGTTAGGAGCTCCAGCACAGGCAGTGAAAGCAAAAGGGAGAGTGAACTGCAGTAGGAATAGCAGACTTCTCTTTGTCAAGGCAGCAGATTGTATAGAACGCAAATATAAAGTGAGCGAGACATCGTTAGTCTTTGTATAGTTCTCCCTCCTGCTTTTCTGCTGTGAACTTTATGCTCTGATGTCAAGGATAACCTATTGGATCCAATTTATATATGCAAATGAGCTAAATTGGATAGCAATTTCCCTAAAAACTTAAGTACTAAGATTATGAAACTTGAGTATTCAGCATCAGTCTATCTTTAAGGATTGATATGTACATACAGTTCAAAAACAGGTTTTCAATGTTGTATAGACCTACTGATCACTTGTCAAACGGGAGGAATCTAGTTTAAATATGTATAATAAAAGTAAAATAATTAGCAGTGCTGTTCTGAGAGAGGGCAGATGATTTAGACTACTTTAGGGCAGAGCACAAGCATTTTCACATTGTGAAGTATCATAGAAGTAAAGAAGTTTACAGCACAGAAGGAGGCCATTTGGCCCATTGCGTCTGTGTCAACTCTTTGCTAGAGCAATCAAAGTGAATCTTTCCCTGTATTCCTGTAACTATTTATCCAATTTTCCCTATTTAAAAAAAAATGCAATAGTTTCTGCATCAACCATTTCATGTGCAAAGCATTCCAAACTCCCAACAACCTTCTGCATAAATACCCAATATCTTTCCTCATTCTGTGACCATTTTAAATTGGCGATCCCTCGTCACGGACTACTCACTATATCAAAACCCTTCATATTTTGAAAAACCTCTATTAAATCTCCTTTTAGCCTTCTCTGCTCCAGTGGAAATAGCCTCAGTATTTTCAGTCTCTCTTCATAACTATAGTTTTCCATCCCTGATATCATCCTGGTGAATCAATACTGTATACTCTTGTCACAGATTTAGTTCCGCCCATTATAACCTTTTCCCGTCATATGAAACAACAACTCAGACCTCTTATGGAAGCGGTTGGGACCACTGAACCAAGAAGGAATCTACAGCAGACAAATTTATTACTACTTTATTCTTGTAATCTATGCCCCTATGTACTGTATAACATTTAAAATGCTGTTGGCCTACTTTTTATGGCTTTATCTACCTGTACACACACTCTCAGGAAATGATGCCGTTGAAGTTCCATAATCTTTCCATTCAGTATATACTCCTAGTCCTTGATTTTTCTCCCAAAATGTATTACTTTTCATTTGTCCACATCAAACTGCATCTGCCACCTGTCTGTTTGTTCGTTCCTTTAACCTGTCCAAGTCTTGCTAAAGTCTTTTGCAGCCCTTCTTCCTATTTGCCATATTCCCTACTTTTGCGTCGTAGGCAAATTTTGAGATTCTGCTTTCTGTGCCAAGTTCAAATCATCTATATATATATGAAGAACAAATATGGACTCCGCATTGACCTTGTGGTATACCACTTCCAACTCTAGTCCAATCTGAGCAATACCTATTTACCCAAACTGTTTCTTGTCTATCAACCAACTTTCTATCCATGCAGCTACATTTCTTCTTGTACCATTGATATCAATAATCGCCTTGTGAAGCACTTATTCAATACCTTCCCAAAATCCTCAAGCACTAGATCAAATGCATTCCCTGTATTAAATTAATTACTACTTCAAAAAGAGAACTTTCTTAAATTTGTCACAAGTGACTTGCCTTAACTCCTCCTCCTCATCATCATATCATCATATCATCATCATCATCATATCATCATCATCATCATCATCATCATATCATCATCATATCATCATCATATCATATCATCATCATATCATCATCATCACATCATCATATCATCATCATCATCACCTCATCATCACCTCATCATCATATATCATATCATCATCATCATCATCATCATCATCACCTCATCATATCATCATATCATATAATCAACAACAACAACAACAACAACCCCTCGGGGTCAAGGATGACTTGCTTCCACACTAAAAATTAGTACTTAGGTGACTGATTAACTCATTTTAAACGGTGGAAGATGCCGTTCTTTTAATATGGGATGGCCGTTGCACACCAGCCACCACACGGGCTGAACGGAGCATGGTCTTGGTTCAGTGGCAAGGGGATCCAAGACAACTGGAGACCTGACTATCTATGGTGGCTATCATTAATTAACCCATGCATTTCTAAATGCTCACTTTAAAAAAAAAAATCTCATAATGGCATATGTGCTTGCCCACACTGAAGTTATACTAATTAGTCTGTAGTTACCTGGTTATCATTGTCTTCCCTTTTTGAGCAATGGTGTTACTCTCCAGCCCCCTAGCAGATCTTGCATATTTTGAAGATTGGAACATTGTGGCGAGAGGCTCCACTATCTCTTCTGACTTCTTTCAACAGGCTGGGGTGCATGCCATCAGGGCTAGTGACTTGTCCATCTTGAATTCTACTTAAAAAAAAAGAGCCTGGTCCTTTTCTCCAGTTACCTCCTAACAATTGTTCCATATCCTCATTTAGTACATCTACATTCTACACTTCCACTATCATTTGTAAAAAAACCAGTTTAAATATTTTTTAATGTCACTTTTGTCCTCCACAATTAGACTCACATTTCACTCCTGAGCAGATACTCTAACTATACTTTTACTGTCCTATCTAACATGTTTCCTCTGACATATGTGCAGCACCACAAAAGACCTACAAATACAAGTTTTACATGTTCTGTATACACCCTTCTCCGTGCAAACCCTTGCTGAACATGAGTATGGATTAGAGAGTTGGATGTGGAGGTTTAGATGCCCAATTTGCATCGCTCATTATTGTCATGTCACATTGCTGTAAAATCAGGATCACTGCAAACTGGGCGCACACATTTCCATATTTGGTTCTCCATTCAATGCTCTATAAAAGATAGTACCATACCAGGAGAGGAGCCTTTTATAGAGCAACATCCCAAATATCTCACTTTGTTACAAAACAACTTTACTATGAGAATGAAAGGTATTTTATCCTGGGTTCTTTCCACTTGGAGCCTGGAATTTGCAAGTAACTTACTGACCCATAATTTACCTCCAGGAATTTACAAACAGCTAGATTACTTAGCCATGACCTTAAAGGGAAAGGCCAGATTAGCAACATTAAAACCATGCACCAGATCCCAAATGACAACTGAACAATGACATATGAGACCTGCTAATAAGAGCCCAATAAGATGAGTTTATATTAGACACAAGCTGCATTTGCAACTTAATGAAAAAAAAACTTGCACAGTTATGACTGTATAGCTGGCATCAGGTGCTTTGAAGAAAATATTTGGCATCAGGAATTGCTATGTGCATTGGTGACCAAAGAGGAATGTAACTGGCTTGAACACTTTGATGCTGGAAAATTATAAATTTGTCAGGAACTGCAACCTTAAAAGAACTGTATTATCAGTTCTAAGTAAAACTCAACATTATACACTCGAAAGTAGAAATTTAGAGAGTGGAATCCTTCATTTCAGAAATCCGCCTAGTTGTGAGAGTTGGAGTGGTTTGTTGTCCTAAATTGTGAGGTTGATACTTTATAAAATAAGTGTACGCTTGAGTATTGTTACAAGCACACACAAATAAATGAATCAAATGATCCTGTCACTGAGTGGTATTCAGATGCATTGCCTGTAATGACACACATCTATACAATTCACACATGCATTACAGAGAAGGAAAACAGCAGTTGCAAGATGACTCTTCCATTTCTTAAATCTTTAAACAAATGTTTTTTAACATTATAATTATCTGCCTGTAAAAAAGGATACTTTAGTTGTTTTGGTGTAATACCACATTTAAACTAATAGACTTGGTGGGACATAACATGTTTATGGCACAAGCCACTTTTAAGTTGAGGTCCAAGGGCACAACTCTCAAATGGAGACCTGCGAGTTGCGAATGTGACTCTGCTATTTAGCTTTTTCCTGTAGCTACTTTAAATCAAGTTCTATTGTAAGCTGGTGACCCGCAATTGATGGCTCTATATGGTTAAGTATAAATGGATAGCTGCTTGCGAGACCTATGAAAATCTTTGAGATTATGTAGATCCCCTGCTTTACATTGAGAGTGCAGTCGATGGTGGGACATACCACACACCAAGTGTCATTGAGTGTCTCGTGTTTTATGGTCATATCTACTCCACGTATATATGGAATGACACTGGGACCGATGCAGTATCCTCTTAATTTACATTTGGAATTGGGTATAAATAACTCGATCAAAACTTGCAAATGATACCAAACTGGGGGGTAAAGCTAACTGAAAAACATTGCAGCATAATACAAGAAGACATTAGAAAACTTGCAGACTGGGCAGTTAAGTGGCAAATAAACTTTAACATTGATAAATGTGAGGTGATGCACTATGGTAGGAAAAACAGAAATACCACCTGCACTTTAAACTAAGAAACTGAATGGGATGGAAGGGCAAAGTGATCTCGGGATACAAGTGAACAAATCATTAAAAGTACCATCACAGGTCAGCAAACTAATTAAGAATGCTAACAAAGCGCTCGGATTTATTTCTCGGATACAGAATTGAAAAGTAGGGAAATGATAAACTTTTATATAAATCTGTTCAGGCCACACTTTGAGTACTATGCACAGTTCTAGCCTCCGTACTATAAAAAGGACATAGAAGCAGTAGAGAGTGCAGAAAAGGTTTTGAAGGATGGTATCAGAACTGAGATTACAGCTATCAGGAAAAATTGAACAGTTTGGGTTTTATTTTCTTTAGAAAAGAGATGACTTGGAGGAAACTTGATAGAGGTCTTTAAGTTATGAATAGGTTGGACAGGGTCGATGTGGAGAGAATGTTTCCACTTGTGGGAGAATCCAAAACTAGGGACCATAAATTCAAGATGGTTACGAATAAATCCAATAGGAGAAATGTCTTTACTCAGAGTGGTTAGAATGTGGAACTTGCTACCACAGGAAATGGTTGAGACAAAAATAGCTTGGATGCTTTCAAAAATAAACTTAGAACATGAGATAAAGGGGATAGAAAGGTATGCTGAACGGCTGAGATGAGGTAGATGGAATGGGAGGATACTCCTGTGGAGTATAAAGACCAGCACAGACTAGTTGGGCCAAATGGTTGTTTCTGTGCTGTATAATCTATGTAATTCGATGGCCCAGAAATTGCGGTCGGAGGCTTGCCGCGGGCGGATGCCTCCGACCGCAAACATTTTTACGAAAGTGCCTGCTGGTCCCGGAGGTACGAACACTGCTGGCCCTAGGCCTCAATGCGCAGGCCTGCGCAGCGGCCCACGTATCCCATCAATGTAGGCACATCGCTGGGATCACGTGGGCCAAACCAACCTAGCAAAATGGACTATTCCCGTTGATAAGATATGGTGAGTTACATTTGTACAGAGCTGCCGTAACTATGAATGGGGATACCCCCAAAAACACAAACACATTAAATACATTTTTAAAAACACATCACATTTAAATTTCACTGAAATTGAATTTAATGAAGTATTTTATACAAAATTTATTTTCTGTTAAATGGGTAAAAATAAACTGACTTTCATGAGCAGGGTTTTTAATATAAAAATTAGTGATAATTTATTTTTTTGTCTTTTAAAACTCTTACACTGCCTGCTTTTACCAGGCGTAATTATTTGAAGGACATTCGCTGGGCAGGAGTTGGGCAAATAGCCCAACTCTCCGCTCGCGAAGGCCCTTCTCCCAGGGATGCGGAAGATCTGTCCAGACAAATCTGGAGAGATCGTAAGCTCCGGGTTTAGGCGCATGCGCAATGCATGCCTAAACTCGGAACTTATGTGGCCCCTACAGGTGCGTGCACACCTCTTACGAACCCGGAGGGGCTGCGATTTTTGGCCTTGTGTAGTCCACCTAGGTAAAGTTTAAAACTTGGTCTTAGAATATTCACTTGTTTTTGCAGCTTGCTCCCGGTAGAATACTTTCTAACTTAAGTACAAACATAATGGAATGGTGTGACTTTGTTGCCAAAATCCATGTGTTGGATAGAATTGGACAATTTCCAAAGCCTCAATCCATATGGAAGTAATTGTAATTTTGAAGGACCTGTGAGCTATCTATCTGACTTGAATTTTAAAAGTAAACGGAAATAGGTAGGATCAGCTCCAATTCTCCATAAGCAGTCGCTGAATTTGGACAATTTGCAATCTAGAGCTTTCCTCATACCTTGTACTCTGCAAGTGGATTGTATTCAATATGATGTGAGGATGTACAGTTTTGTTATGTAATTGGAAGGATTTTGGGATTTTAAGCGAGATTGTAATGAAGCATAAAGGTGGGTGTAAAGGGTGTGTTCTCCACCAGACCTGAATCCTTGGTGTCCACTTGGGCACACCAGGGTTGTATAGACTAAACAACCAACAGAATTGAAAAACTTTTGTTTGCATTTTCTTGTTTCGGTGCTTTAGGTCGGACAGGGGACACATTGGGAGCAGTTCCAAGATTTGTAAATTTGTAATGGTGGCAGTGTGAGCTGCGAGGAGGATGCTATGAGGCTGCAGAGTGACTTGGATAGGTTAGGTGAGTGGGCAAATGCATGGCAGATGAAGTATAATGTGGATAAATGTGAAGTTATCCATTTTGGTGGTAAAAACAGAGAGACAGACTATTATCTGAATGGTGACAGATTAGGAAAAGGGGAGGTGCAATGAGACCTGGGTGTCATGGTACATCAGTCATTGAAGGTTGGCATGCAGGTACAACAGGCGGTTAAGAAAGCAAATAGCATGTTGGCCTTCATAGTGAGGGGATTTGAGTACAGGGGCAGGGAGGTATTACTACAGTTGTACAGGGCATTGGTGAGGCCACACCTGGAGTATTGTGTACAGTTTTGATCTCCTAACTTGAGGAAGGACATTCTTGCTATTGAGGGAGTGCAGCGAAGGTTCACCAGACTGATTCCCGGGCTGGCGGGACTGACATATCAAGAAAGACTGGATCAACTGGGCTTGTATTCACTGGAGTTCAGAAGAATGAGAGGGGATCTCATAGAAATATTTAAAATTCTGACGGGTTTAGACAGATTAGATGCAAGGAGAATGTTCCCAATGTTGGGGAAGTCCAGAACCAGGGGTCACAGTCTAAGGATAAGGGATAAGCTATTTAGGACCGAGATGAGGAGAAACTTCTTCACCCAGAGAGTGGTGAACCTGTGGAATTCTCTACCACAGAGAGTTGTTGAGGCCAATTCACTAAATATATTCAAAAAGGAGTTAGATGTAGTCCTTACTACTCGGGGGATCAAGGGGTATGGCGAGAAAGCAGGAATGGGGTACTGAAGTTGCATGTTCAGCCATGAACTCATTGAATGGTGGTGCAGGCTCGAAGGGCCGAATGGCCTACTCCTGCACCTATTTTCTATGTTTCTATGTAATGTAACAAGAAGTGGCAGTGGGGGGGGAGGGGGGTGCGGTCATACCAATAATCCAAAAAATGCACATTCCCTTCTCTTCCTTTTTTTTTTCTCTCTCTCTCTCTCTCTCCTGCCCCCCCATCCCATTCCAATCCCAAGGGGTGGGTTATGCTTGTTAATCTGCAGGACTGGCCCTGCTGCAGTGCTTCTGCTGTTCTGGGGTGGAGGAGGGTTGATCCTCTGCTTAAAAAGTCATTTTGTTAAATTATGTCTGTCCAGTGATAGTTAGGTAATATGTTCTCTGGTCTGGCATGTGGTTTAGTTTTTGCAGCTCTGAGGTGAGTGTGTGGCTGGCTGCATTACCCCTTTTCAGCAGGTTATTTGCTGCCTTATGGAGTATGAAGTTGCTGCTAAGTTATTGAAGGATACAGCCACCTTGATACATCATACTGCTGCATCTGAACGGTTTTGGGAAAGGAGATGAATCCTACATTCCTTGTATTTTTAAATCTTAAAGTAATTCTGGGCTTTATAATGCAAGTATCAACTAGTGCCTCATAAAGCAGAGTTTTTTTTTTTGCATGCATTAAAGTTTTAATTTCAAGCTGATTGGAATGTTAATACAGTACCTTTGAGCTAAGTACTTCCTCTCTGCATGTTCTGTCGATTGCATTACTTGCACAGTAGGCCTTTCTTCCTTCCAGCTATAAGAAGACGTCAGAGTGCCACGTGCACGACCATAATTACCCTATCTCAACTACTGTTACCATTGAACATCAGCTAATTTGTTGGGGAAATGAGAGTGGCATATGTTTGAAAGCGATGGAAAAAAATGGTCAATAGTGACCTCCACACGACAGAACGCAAAACACTCACCTCCTTGCCAACTACCTTCACGCCCCACCGCTGCCGAAAGTGTTGTCTACTTACTGGGTGCAATTCCACAGTGACCCAAATTACTGTTTTTGCCATGTAAGTTTTTGCGTCCTTAGATGCCCTAATAATGACTCCACGAGGCAATTTGTTGTACTTGACCTGTAGTGACCGTAGTCTTTTATTAACTCCAGAGTGAGGATCACACCTGGTGGCCTGCCTTTTATACTAGGCCAGGCACACCTGTACAGTAACCTACAAGTCTCCCACTGCTGTGCTCTCTGGTGGCATGCCTTGTGATAGTACCAACAGTAGCCATGTAGGATACATGACATCACTCTCCCCTCAGCATTTAGTGCAAATCGCCTCTGCATTGACTCTGCTCTGGGCTTAGCTCTATCTGATTGACCCTTGGCAGGTCGTTTCAATCTTGTGTGAGTGGTTGGTGCAGTAGAGTGCTGGTGGTTGCTGTTTGTGTGCGTCCCTGACCACTCCATTCTCCGCACCCCCCCCCCCCCCCCCCCCACATATAGATTATGTCGGAGGCTCATTGCATTCATATACATTCAAGTTAAATTACATTTGTGGTTCCATTGTGAGACAAGTACGTTAGACTGGTGAGATACATTGTCGATGCGGTGACCGGTGCGTAAGGACAAACTAGTTCCAGAACTGCTGGATGATGTCCCTGCAGTCTGGTGGCTGTGTGGTGCCCAGTGCTGGCAGTGCAACCCGGTTGGCTCAAGTTGCCTGCTCTTGGGGCTGTTGCCGTGGTTCCTAGTGTCGGGCAGGTTCATAGATGCCTGTGACCTCTCTGTCCTTTTTTTGCGCCCTGGGTCGCTGCTGCTCCCTGAGGAGCTGTTGTCTAGCAGTGCACAGGGAACTGCTGACTCGCTGGCCTGGGCGTTGTTTGGTTTGGGATCCTGGCTGGTCCCGGTCCCCTTTGGGAGGACTGTAGCGGGTGACCCTTAGTTTACGGGTACGGCCTTGGTGGCGATGGGGTCTGGGGACTGCGCCTTAGTATAGTCTGCTCTTTCAGGCTGGTGGCAGTAAGTGCCATCAGGTGCCTGAGAGGTAGAGCCGACCCGGGGCAGGGTATTGATACCGGTGTCGTTGTCCTGCTGAGGTCGCTTGCTCTGCAGCTCGTGTGTATCGGCTGCTTGTGGTCACACTCCATGGTGCATAACTCTGGTTCCCGGGATACAGGCTACAGCATTGGGTAGCTCGCTGTACCTGTGTGCTCCCGATGGGGGTCTGCCTGCTGCATTGGCTGATTGCAGTTGAAATCCTACATCGCGCAACTTTTCATTACTTATGATGGATACTCTAACTCCGATCGTGATCGCCTGACTTTTCCTCGCTGGTTGCATGTACACAATTCAGATCATCAGTTACACATTTTGTCTCTAACTTACAGTTGCTATTACATTGCTTGAGTGTGTGGAACTGTCCCTTTAATTGTTGCAGGCCTCCTTTGAGAGCCTTGCTATCTTTACACCAATCCTCTTCTCCGTTTGGTGCCACGTCTTGCTCCATCAGCGCTGCACCTCATGGATTGGGCGCCATCTTTCCTCCATTCACGATGTCGATTGCGGTGATCCTCTTCTCCCCGGGGTCTGCCACCGAAACTGGGAAGTCGCCTCTGGATCCGATTTTCTTCCTGCGGAGTCCTGCCACTGGAGCCTGGAAGGTGCGTTCGGGTCGTCTCAGCTGGATCATCTCCACGCAGTCGTGCTGAGCGGTCTGTGCCTCGGGTGCTGTGCTGGTCTGCTCTCTGGTGCCGGGTCCACCCTCAAGTGAGGGGTTGCTGTGCCTCCGAACGCGGAGGACGTCGATTGCTGGAGGGTTGAAGTCTTCCCACTTCTAATGGATCTTCTCCATTCACCTTCTGCCAAGCAGTGTTGGTCCATCACCTGCAACAATCCACAGAGGTACCACGCCAACATGGAGTACCTTTACATCTGCACTACCAACGACTGGGAAAATTTCATTGGTGTAGGTGCGCAGCTTTGCCTGAACTGGGAACAACTTGGGTCGTTCAGCTTGATTGTCCCATAGCCTGTCAAAGGTTTCTTGATTCATTGCTGACTGGCTCACCTCCGTGCCACTTCCATGAAGACTGGAATGCCATCTATCTTGACTTCCATCTTCAGCGGGGAACACTCGGTGATGCAGGTAAACATGCTTATATACCTCATCGTGGGGCTGAGCTGCCTCTCTGCCTATTGTTTCGTAGTCCGTGCTGGATTCATGGCCATCTGCAGACTCTTCCGTGACACACTGAGTCATATTTCTCTTACACATTCACTGGAGGTGGCCCTTTGTGCTGCAGCCTTTGCATACATAGTCTTTAAAGCGGCACTGGTGAGCCCTGTGATTCCCCCCACAACGCAAGCATGGAGCTACTCGACTAGCTCCCCTCGGTGAACTCTGAGTTAAGGGACTCGGGGACCTGTTCTCTCTTCCCTGAGAGGGTTCGTGCTCTACACTCCAGCCTCTAAACAATGCCACTCTGTGCATAGTACCTGCTGGTTTTGAGTCCTGAGGGTGAGTCATCTACCTAGAGCCGCAGGTCGAGGTCATAAAAGCCTGGCTCACAGAGATGGCCTTCTGCAGTGTGACTGTGGTATCCGCCGACAGTAGCTTATGAAGAAGGCCCTCATGGCCAATTCCAATGACAAAAATGTCCCTCAGCGCTTCGTTGATGTGGTTGCCGAACTCACAATGTGCCGCCAGCCTCCTGAGGTCTGCGGCATATTTCGCGATTTCCTGGCCTCCGGTGTCTGGCTGTGAGGATGCTCTCCTTGGGCTTGAGTTGCTCATGGATCAGTGTTACGAGCTCCTTGTACGTATTGGTCGTTATCTTCGCTGGTGCCAGCAAGTCCATAACGAGGCCATAGACGGTGGACCCACAACTCGTTAGCAGGATAGCTCTGCGCTTATCAGCCAGTGTGGCTGGGAAGTCTCCTACCAGATCGTTTGCTGTGAAGAAATGAACGAGTCTCTCCACAAAGGCGTCCCAATCATCATCATCGGCGAACTGCTGCAACATAACAAGGGTAGCCATTTTCGCGTGAAAGTTCGTAATCTCGTCGCCAATTGTGTCTTTAGATGCTCTAATAATGACTCCACAAGGCAATGTGTTGTACTTGAACTGTAGTGATCTTAGTTCTTTATTTGTTAACTCGAGTGAGGATCACACCTGGTGGCCTGCCTTTCATGCTAGGCACACCTGTACAGGTAACCTACAAGTCTCCCACTGCTGTGCCCTCTGGTGGCACACCTTGTGATAGTACCTGCAGTAACCATGTAGGATACATGACATAAGCCTTAACAGCAGGTGTTGGCAGGCTCTTCTACTGTGGGACATTACAGCTGTCCCAATAGTCCTGACATCCACACACACATGCTCTTCCAACAGGGGTTATTGAATTGCGAACCCGAGTGGAAACCCGCTGACTCATTGCTCCATCTCCCCAACCCGGGAGTGCTGAGGCCCAATTATGATAGTCCAACTGGCAGCCTGGATGAAATTTGATAACTTAATACAGAGTGAGAAACCTGGCATTCTGTATGAATCATTATGCTGTAGATAAATTTTCTGAATTATTGAGGGTGCCTAAACAAGCCTTTAATCTCATTAGTCTTCAATCCACAGTTTGAAAAGCCTCTTTACATTATTAACAGCTTATTTTAAGCATTTCTACCAACTGGCCTCAATACTCTTGCTCCACACATTGGATTTCAGAGTAGAAACAAATAAAGTAGCGATCCTCCCACCATACACCTAGTCCGAAACGATTGGACTGCAATCCTAATCGTTTCGGACTAGGTGTGTGGTGGGAGGGTCACTATTTTATTTGTTTCTACTCTGAAATCCAATGTGTGGAGCAAGAGTATTGAGGCCAGTTGGTAGAAATGCTTAAAATAAGCTGTTGATAAAAGTTTGTCTCCAAGCCCTCCGATAATTTGAGTTGCAAACTGATTTGGGCATCCTTCATTGCAAACCCTGGAGATCACATTCCGCTTGGGTCAATAACTACCCTTGGAGTTGGAAATATAAATTAGGTAAAAGTGTCCTTGATTTATCCTTCAAGCACTGCAATATATCTTCTGTACATTGTGTAAATTAAGCTGTTATAGTGCTGTATTGGGGAAGTCACCAAACAAAGCATGGGTCACATTCAGTTGATTAATGGTATATAATTTCTGGCTCTGCCATAAAACAGGCCAGTTGTGTATTTTTATCATAGCAACTTTTTTCATCAGCAATCCTGCATGTTGATATCCTGATCTTCAGCATTAACAGGGAGCCATTCTAGGAAGAGGGCAGGCAAATTCACATAGCAACTAAAATCAGATGGAGAGTTGCTTCGGCTCTGATTGTCTCATTGGTAAAGTCCTGGAAATAGTTTGATGACCTGCACACTTTGGCATGGATGGCATGCAACACGAGAGAGGGGAACAAGGGATGAGGGAGGAATCGGAAGTACCATAAAGGGAGGATTGTTTCTTTTTTAAAAAAAAAACAAAGGAACTAATAGCTTTCTTCCTTATTTTCCTCAATTATCATCATACTGTTTACAACTAAGAAGGCTGTTTTCAGCTTTCTTAACACTTTTCTGTGTCAAACCAGCTGAGATGAAGTGATGGCAAGTGGCTTAGGAACTTGGCTGGGATCAACAACACTGTCTTTGGAACATTATTGGCCCTGAAATCCTGGTTGGAGGCTTCCCGCGGGCGTTCGCCTGAAAGCAAGAAATACGATCTGCACCTACCTTCTGCTCCTGCGATTATGTTTTTCTCTGGAAGGTTCCCGCGCTTCGCAGTGCGCCCCTGTCTTCCAGATACGCAAGTCTAAGATGGAGTCACTTGGGCCTGGACAACCAATCACGGTACAGTATTCTCATTGATAGTAATTGGGAACTCCGTATCTCCGAGTTTCTATTACTATCAATGAGTATAACCCCCTAAAGCACCCAAACACAACATCATAAATAAAATAAAAACCCCTCAATTATTTAAAATTAATTTAAATTAAAGTTAATTAAATGTTTTTAGAAAAATAAATGTTTTGGATTTTTTTCAAATGTTTTATTTAGGGTTTAAAATAAACATGCCTTAATGGACAGGGTTTTTAATCTTTAAAAAAATATATATTTAAATTGAATGTTGGTGTTTTAAAACTCTTAGATGGGCAAATAGATCAATCTCGCCCGCGCGAATGTCCTTGCTGCAGGAATGCGGAAGACAGATTGGAAAAACCGGCTTTTGCAAGGCCTCGTCGGGTCCGTACACACTGCGAGGCCGGGATTTCCCACCCAATAAGTATTAATGGGCAAAGTGATTATCTGCACCAACATTTGTGTCTTTCTGCGCATGCACGCGGTTAGATCCGCTATTTTTTACGCATGTGCACCCCATCCCCTTCTGCGCATGCCACTGGCACCAAGCCCAGCCGCGCATGTGCAGTACCCCACAGTGCAGTGCAGCGTGGCCCACACTTTGTTTAGCTTCTTGGATGAAGGCCTTGGATCGAAAGGAGAGAAAGAGGGTAGGGAGACAGAAAGAGAGAGAGAGACTGGGGGGGGGGGGGAGGGGGAAGAGAGAGAGACTGGGGGTGGGGGGGGGGGAAGAGAGAGAGAGAGAGGTGGGGTGGGGGAGACGAAGCGGGGAGACCAAAGAACATAAGAATTATTTGCAGGAGTAGGCAATTCGCCCCCTCTGCCATTTAATAAGATCATGGCTGATCTTCTATTCAACTCCACTTTCCTGCAGTATCCCCATATCCTTAGATCCCTTAATATTCAAAAATCTATCGATCTCTGTTTTGAATGTACTCAATTACTGAGCATCCACAGCCCTCCGGGTTAGAGAATTCCAAAGATTGATTCACCCTCTGAGTGAAGAAATTTCTCCTCATTTCAGTCCTAAATGGCCGGCCCCTTTATTCTGAGACTGTGACTCCCTGTCCTATGATATGAACATGGTGACATTTTACATCTACACATCTATTCTGCTTTTACTTTTGAATTGACAAGATAATGGCCCGGAATTTGCAGTGGGTAATAACAGCGCACGAACAGCGTTCGATGTCGTTAGCTCTTTGAAACTGATCACAACTTTAGGATTTAGCGCATGTGCGTCGTAATGCAGAAATTCTGAAGTTGCAGTCAGTCTTTCACTGCTCCGACACTGGCTGCGCTGTGGTCCCTCCCCCATAGCCGGCAATCAGTGGAACTGACTCGAACTTTGGCTTTGGGGAAAATAGAGGACGAGAGTAAGCTTGCAGGCAACATAAAAACTGACTGCAAAAGCTTCTATAGACATGTGAAGAGAAAAAGATTAGTGAAGACAAATGTAGGTCCCTTGCAGCCAGAATCGGGTGAATTTATAATGGGGAACAAAGAAATGACAGACCAATTGAACAAATACTTTGGTTCTGTCTTCACTAAGGAAGACACAAATAACCTTCTGGAAAAACTAGGGGACCGATGGTCAAGCGAGTAGGAGGAACTGAAGGAAATCCTTTTTAGTCAGGAAATTGTGTTAGGGAAATTGATGGGATTAAAGGCCGATAAATCCCTAGGGCCTGATAGTCTGCATCCCAGAGTACTTAAGGAAAGTGGCCCTAGAAATAGTGGATGCATTGGTGGTCATTTTCCAACATTCTATAGACTCTGGATCAGTTCCTATGGATTGGAGGGTATCTAATGTAACCCCACTTTTTTAAAAAAGGAGGGAGAGAGAAAACAGGGAATTATAACAGGGAACGGTTAGCCTGACATCAGTACTGAAGAAAATGTTGGAATCAGTTATTAAAGATGTAATAGCAGCATATTTGGAAAGCAGTGACAGGATCAGTCCAAGTCAGCATGGATTAATGAAAGGGAAATCATGCTTGACAAATCTTCTAGAATTTTTTGAGGATGTAACTAGTAGAGTGGACAATGGAGAACCAGTGGATGTGGTGTATTTGGACTTTCAAAAGGCTTTTGACAAGGTCCCACACAAGAGATTCGTGTTCAAAATTAAAGCACATGGTGTTGGGGGTAATGTATTGACGTGGATAGAGAACTGGTTGTCAGAGTAGGAATAAACGGGTCCTTTTCAGAATGGCAGGCAGTGACTAGTGGGGTACCGCAAGGTTCCGTGCTGGGACCCCAGCTATTTACAATATACATCAATGATTTGGATGAAGGAATTGAGTGTAATATCTCCAAGTTTGCAGATGACACTAAGCTGGGTGGCGGCGTGAGCTGTGAGGAGGATGCTAAGAAGCTGCAGGGTGACTTGGGACAGGTTAGGTGAGTGGGCAAATGCATGGCAGATGCAGATAAATGTGAGGTTATCCACTTTGGTGGCAAAAATAGGAAGGCAGAATATGATCTGAATGGTGACAGATTAGGAAAAGGAGTGGTGCAATGAGACCTGGGTGTCATGGTATATCAGTCATTGAAGGTTGACAAGCAGACACAGCAGGTGGTGAAGAAGGCAAATGGCATGTTGGCCTTCATAGTGAGAGGATTTGAGTATAGGAGCAGGGAGGTCTTACTGCAGTTGTACAGGGCCTTGGTGAGGCCACACCTTGATTATTGTGTACAGTTTTGGTCTCCTAATCTGAGGAAGGACATTCTTGCTATTGAGGGAGTGCAGCGAAGGTTCACCAGACTGATTCCCTGGATGGCAGGACTGACATATGAAGAAAGACTGGATCGACTAGGCTTATATTCACTGGAATTTAGAAGAATGAGAGGGGATCTCATAGAAACATATAAAATTCTGACGGGATTGGATAGGTTAGATGTGGGAAGAATGTTCCCGATGTTGGGGAAGTCCAGAACCAGGGGTCACAGCCTAAGGATAAGGGGTAAGCCATTTAGGACCGAGATGAGGAGAAACTACTTCACTCAGTGAATTGTGAACCTGTGGAATTCTCTACCACAGAAAGTTGTTGAGGCCAGTTCGTTAGATATATTCAAAAGTGAGTTAGATGTGGCCCTTACGGCTAAAGGAATCCAGGGGTTTGGGGAGAAAGCAGGAATGGGGTACTGAAGTTGTATGCTCAGCCATGATCATATTGAATGGTGGTGCAGGCTCGAAGGGCCGAATGGCCTCCTCCTGCACCTATTTTCTATGTTTCTATTTTCTGCAGTAATATCACTGTTAAATACCCCATTAAAAGTTAGACCTTGTTGAATTAGATGGAACTTGGATTTTCACAGCGTATTGACAGCTAAACAAATGTTATGGTCCTGAAAAATTTTAATTTTGTGGACTGTCAAATTTATCTATTTTAGTAAAAATGACAATTTTTTAAAAACTTCTCCAAAAAATTATTTTGTTCATCTTTATTTCAGGTTTATCTTTTTCCCTATGTGAAAGCCCCAATCTTTGTTTTGCTCTCTTGCCATTTAAAAAAAAAGTCTAAATAAAAGGAGATTGTTCACTTCCTGTCTGAGAATTCTGTACTGTGATTGGCTCCTTAGATATAGAAACATAGAAAATCGGTGCAGGAGTAGGCCATTCAGCCCTTCGAGCCTGCACCGCCATTCAATAAGATCATGGCTGATCATTCCCTCAGTACCCCAATCCTGCTTTCTCTCCATACCCCTTGATCCCCTTAGCCATAAGGGCCATATCTAACTTCCTTTTGAATATATCCAATGAACTGACATCAACAACTGTCTGCGGCTGGGAATTCCACAGGTTAACAACTCGTGAGTGAAGAAGTTTCTCCTCATCTCAGTCCTAAATGGCCTACCCCTTATCCTAAGACTATGTCCCCTGGTTCTGGACCTCCCCAACATCGGGAACATTCTTCCCGCATTTAACCTGTCCAATCCTGTCAGAATTTTATATGTTTCTATGAGATCCCCCCTCATCCTTCTAAACTCCAGTGAATAAAGACCCAGTTGATCTAGTCTCTCCTCATATGACAGTCCAACCATCCCTGGAATTAGTCTGGTGAACCTTCGCTGCACTCCCTCAATAGCAAGATCATCCTTCCTCAAATTGGGAGACCAAAACTGAACACAATATTCCAGGTGAGGCCTCACTAAGGCCCTGTACAACTGCAGTAAGACCTCTCTGCTCCTATACTCAAATCTCCGAGCTATGAAAGCCAAACTACCATTTGCCGCCTTCACCGTCTGCTGTACCTGCATGTCAACCTTCAATGACTGATAACCATGACACCCAGGTCTCGTTGCACCTCCCCTTTTCCTAATCTGCCGCCATTCAGATAATCTGCCTTCGTGTTTTTGCCCCCAAAATGGATAACCTCACATTTATGCACATTCTCCTGCATCTGCCATGCATTTGCACGCTCACCTCACCTAACCTGTCCAAGTCACCCTGCAGCCTCTTAACGTGCCCCTCACAGCTCACACTGTCACCCAGTTTAGTGTCATCTGCAAACTTGGAGATATTACGCTCAGTTCCTTCATCCAAATCGTTAATGTATATTGTATAGCTCTCCCACTCTTTTTCCTGCCCTCCGGTGCAGCAGAGCCACCCACGGTGCCATGAACTTGGAGGCTGCTGCAGCATCATGTGGATGTAACAATAGCTTGCACTAGGGATTCCCCCCTACACTACACTGATCTCAATTGAATATTGGAAAAGGCAAACTTCTCGCCCACAAAGATTGCGAGATCTTTGTGGGAAGCTTTCTTCGGGGCCAGTGACTGATCCCTTTGCTTTGCCACTGACTGCATATTATGGGCCACAGGTTTTGTGAGGATGAGTTTTCTGTCTTCTCTTCCCCCTCCCCAATCATGGACAGGTTGTCATGTGATTCAGTAAAACAGGCACATCATCTTCCTTGTGTAATATTATTGATCACCGTTATTTAGTTTTACTGTGCATGCGAAAATAGTTCCTTGTTCTTGTGCAGTGTTACTGTATGCTGCTCCAGTGTGGCGGCTGGTCTAAGTGAGCAGAAAAAGTCAGCAGTATGTCTGAAGGTGTTTTAAAAAAGCATTCTGTTTTTCCTTCAGTGTACATCACCCTCTTTATTCTTTTCCCGTGCTTTCAAATTGATGAGAACACTTTATTTTATTTTTATTCTACTTCACATTACTGCGAATGAGCTCATATGGCTGCACAGCACCAAACTACCCTTCATTCAGCACAAATTGGCAGTGTTGCTCACCCCGTGGGATGGTTGATGTGGGAGATGTGAAAATCCACATTGGTGCAGTAGGAAGTGGTCTTTGAGGCTGAGTATAGGGTACATCACCGTAATGTGCTGCACCTGATGGTGTGTTTGATGTTCATACCCAAGTGCCAGAGGTGTTCCATTCCTTATCGTGAATGCTTTTTACCTTGATGTGTACAGAAATTTACTGAAGAAGTTCTTGGGACTCAGTATCAGGGGAGGGGGGGAAATCATAGAATGATACAGCACTGAAGGAGACCATTCTATCCAATTAATCCCAGTCCCCTGCTCTTTCCTCATAGCCCTTTAACTTTATTCCCTTCAAGTATTTATTCAATTCTCTCTTTTGAATGTTACTATTGAATCTGCTCCCACCAGTCTTTGAGAGTGCATTCCAGATTGCAGCAACTCGCTGTATTTAAAGGAAAATGTTATCCTCGTGTTGTCTCAGGTTCATTTGCCAAATACCTTAAATCTGTGCCCTCTGGTTACCCATCCTTCTCCCACTGGAAACAGATTATCCAGCTGAGACCTAACCAGTGTTTTATAAAGCTTTCGCATAACTTCCTTGCTTATGTACTCTCTTCCTCTATTAATAAAGCCAAGTATCCTATATACTTTTTTAAACCGCCTTCTCAACTTGGATGAGACGTTAAACCGAGGCCCTGTATGCCCACTCAGGTGGACGTAAAGGATCCCACGGCACTCTTTTCGAAGAAAAGCAGGGGAGTTATCCCGGTGTCCTGGCCAATATTTATCCTTCAATCAACATCACTAATCTGGTCTTTATCACCTTGCTGATGTGGGAGCTTGCTGTGCGCAAATTAGCTGTCGCGTTTCCTACATTGCAGCAGTGACTACACTTCAAAAAGTACTTCAAGCGCTTTAGGTTGTCCGGTGGTCATGAAAGGCGCTATTTAAATGCAAGTCTTTTTTTTTTTACATACACCCCATAGCCTCTCTGTTCCTGCGCCCGCTTTAAAATTGTACCATTTAGTTCACAATACCGCTCCTCATCCTTCCTTCCTTTTTGGGAGAGAATTTCTTGGAGGGCGGGGGGGAGGGGCAGGTAAGGCTCGGGGGGGGGGGGGGGGGGGGGGGAGGGGAAGGTAAGGCTCGGGGTGGGGGGGGGGGGAGGAGGGGAGAGGAGAAGGAGAGGGGGCGGTGAAGAGTTGTGAAATCTGATACTTTTCTTTCCATCCTCTAGTCTCCTTGGAATCCACACCGACAGTAACTGTAACAGAGTCTGGTCTCTGTGCCACGCTGTACCAACAGTGCTGATGAAATTTTGGTTTCAAATTTTGCATTTAATTTAGAACTTTTAAAAACTCTAGTTAACAGAAATTGTCTGTCAGTGTCAGTTCACTGTCAGTCAGCTGGAAGTGTTTGTCTTGCATAGGTGCTAATTACTGTGAGCAGGGTGCTGAGACTGCACCCAATGTGGGGTGAGCGAGCAATTCAGAAGACCTCCTCGTAGGACTGCTCCTGGGCCTGGCGAAAGTGCCCATTAATAGGTCCAGACAGCGGGCGGTTGAGGGGGTTGTTCATGCCCGGATATCCTTGGAGATGGAGCACGTGGTGTCCACCGACACGCTTCTAGGCCTTCAGTGACCGGTGGGCACCGGAGGCACTAACGTGTGCCATCACCACCGGAAATGGGATATTAATCTAATTTTGTTAAGATTCATTTAAACTGTTTTGTTAATTTACAAGTTTTATTGCTTGTGCACCTTTAACTTAGGTGTGACGCCATAGGTGTAAACGTAAACACTATCTGCTGGTGCATAGAGTGATCTTAAATAGAGTGCACTTAAACAGTGTGTTGAACTTGGGAATTTGGAGAGAGTGGGAAGGAGGTGCTGCTTTTGCCTCCATGGGAATAGCAGGTAGGTGATTGGTTGGTGAATATTATGGTTTTTTTTTCTCTAAGCTAGGCAGTCGTTTAAAATAAGAGCTGGGGAACTATAGCTAATACTTACTTAAATTAATAACTAGATAAACAAATTAATATAACTAAGTAATTGGTTGAATAAAAATTTGAACTAATTAAATTAATTCAGGCTATACATGAACAAATAAATAAAGACTAGAGATGGCAAGACAGGCTATGTCGCAACTGTAGTATGTGGGAGATTGTGGACAGCGAGACTGTCCTGGATTCCCACTTCTGTAGGAAATGTCTCTGCCTTCAGCCACTCTGCTACAGAGCCATTGAGCTGGTGTGTGAGCTACACACACTCCGAGAAGGGAAATTTCTGGGTAATTTTGTCCAGAAAACAGTCACACTCGGGAGGAAAGCACAGGTTCAGGAAAGGGAGGGTGTGACTGTTAGGGAGCTGGGTAGCGAGGAAGAGCGGAATAGAAATGTGGTAGTGGTGAGGGATTCTATAATTAGTGGGATAGATAGCATCCTCTGCAGCCACGAACAAGAATCCTGAAGGGTGTGTTGCCAACCCTTCTCGAGGTGGCTGGAGAGCAATTTTGAAAGGGAGGAGGTAAATCCAGTTGTTGTGGTCCATGTCGGAACAAACGCCACAGTGAGGAGGTCCTGCTGAGGGACTGTTGAGTTGGGAGTGAAATTAAAAAGCAGATCCTCAAGGGTAATAATCTCTGGATTATCGCGCAAGCCACGTGCAAATTTGCATAGAAACAGATCAGGAGAATTAACTGTGTTCTGCAATGCACAGTGTCCATAGTAAAACAGGGGAACTGGAGGCAATAATACGTTACGAGGAACCAGACATAGTAGGGATTACTGAGACATGCCTACAGAAAAATCAGGACTGGGAATTAAACATTGCCGGGTATAACACATTTAGAAAAGGTAGAGAGGAAAAAAGGACGGGTGGAGTAGTTGAACTTATTAGGGATAACATAATGGCAGTAGAAAAAAGTGACACAGCTATCAGCAAAACAAAAATAGAATCCATGTGGGTAGAGGTAAAAGATCACACTAATAAGGGTAGTCTATGGACCGCCTAATAGTGGAAGGGAGGTGGAGGAAGAAATATGCAGACCAATTAGGGAAATGAATAAAACACACAGAATAATAATCATGGGGATTTCAACTACTCTGATCCGAATATAAAAGGGGTCAGAGGGTCTAGTAAGAAGGAGAATCTGAGGGAAATCCTTATTAGTCGGGAAATTGTGTTGGGGAAATTGATGGGATTGAAGGCCGATAAATTCCCAGGGCCTGATGGACTGCATTCCAGAGTACTTAAGGAGGTGGCCTTGGAAATAGCGGATGCATTGACAGTCATTTTCCAACATTCCATAGACTCTGGATCAGTTCCTATGGAGTGGAGGGTAGCCAATGTAACCCCACTTTTTAAAAAAGGAGGGTGAGAGAATAGAGGGAATTATAGACCGGTCAGCCTGACATCGGTAGTGGGTAAAATGATGGAATCAATTATTAAGGATGTCATAGCAGCGCATTTGGAAAGAGGTGACATGATAGGTCCAAGTCAGCATGGATTTGTGAAAGTGAAATCGTGCTTGACAAATCTTCTGGAATTTTTTGAGGATGTTTCCAGTAGAGTGGACAAGGGAGAACCAGTTGATGTGGTGTATTTGGACTTTCAGAAGGCTTTCGACAAGGTCCCACACAAGAGATTAATGTGCAAAGTTAAAGCACATGGGATTGGGGGTAGTGTGCTGACGTGGATTGAGAACTGGTTGGCAGACAGGAAGCAAAGAGTAGGAATAAATGGGTACTTTTCAGAATGGCAGGCAGTGACTAGTGGGGTACCGCAAGGTTCTTTGCTGGGGCCCCAGCTGTTTACATTGTACATTAATGATTTAGACGAGGGGATTAAATGTAGTATCTCCAAATTTGCGGATGACACTAAGTTGGGTGGCAGTGTGAGCTGCGAGGAGGATGCTATGAGGCTGCAGAGTGATTTGGATAGGTTAGGTGAGTGGGCAAATGCATGGCAGATGAAGTATAATGTGGATAAATGTGAGGTTATCCACTTTGGTGGTAAAAACAGAGAGACAGACTATTATCTGAATGGTGACAGATTAGGAAAAGGGGAGGTGCAACGAGACCTGGGTGTCATGGTACATCAGTCATTGAAGGTTGGCATGCAGGTACAGCAGGCGGTTAAGAAAGCAAATGGCATGTTGGCCTTCATAGCGAGGGGATTTGAGTACAGGGGCAGGGAGGTATTACTACAGTTGTACAGAGCCTTGGTGAGGCCACACCTGGAGTATTGTGTACAGTTTTGGTCTCCTAACTTGTTGAAGGACATTCTTGCTATTGAGGGAGTGCAGCGAAGGTTCACCAGACTGATTCCCGGGATAGCGGGACTGACATATCAAGAAAGACTGGATCAACTGGGCTTGTATTCACTGGAGTTCAGAAGAATGAGAGGGGATCTCATAGAAACATTTAAAATTCTGAGGGGTTTAGACAGGTTAGATGCAAGAAGAATGTTCCCAATGTTGGGGAAGTCCAGAACAAAGGATCATAGTCTAAGGATAAGGGGTAAGCCATTTAGGACCAAGATGAGGAGAAACTTCTTCACCCAGAGAGTGGTGAACCTGTGGAATTCTCTACCACAAAAAGTTGTTGAGGCCAATTCACTAAATATATTCAAAAAGGAGTTAGATGAAGTCCTTACTACTCGGGGGATCAAGGGGTATGGCGAGAAAGCAGGAATGGCGTACTGAAGTTCAGCCATGAATTCATTGAATAGCGGTGCAGGCTCGAAGGGCCGAATGGCCTACTCCTGCACCTATTTTCTATGTTTCTATATTAATTGGCCAGAAGAGTTAGGTAAAGGGGATAAGGGAGTGGCATTCCTACAATGTGTACAGGACTCCTTTCTAACCCACTATGTAAGAAGCCCAACAAGGGAGTATTCGCTATTGGATCTAGTAATGGGGAATGAGCCAGAGCAGATAAGAGAATTAAAAGTAGGGAAATTTCGAGGCAATAGTGACCATCATTTACGATAATAATTGAGAAAGACATAAGTATATTGAAGACCAGGGTAATAGATTGTGATAAAGCCGATTTTTGTGGGGCTGAAAGTCGAACTTGAGAATATAAAGTGGACAACAATATTGGCAAACATTGATGTACAACAGCAGTAGGAAATATTAAAAATGATGTTCAACAGAGTGCAGGAAAAATATATTCCGCAAAAAAACAAGAACAAGTTAAACACACAAGATACCATTGATGCCAGAAATATTAATTAATTACTTTGCATCAGTATTTACCAGGGAGACAGAACAGGTGGCCATGACATCGGATGATATTAGAAATGAGATAACTGTATTTAAAATAAAAAGAGAAATATTAAATAAACTAATCAAACTAAATCAATCAAAAGTGGATAAAACCCTTGTTCCAGGGATTACATCACGCGTTTAAATAAAATCTAGTGAAGAGATTGCCGAGACATTGCTACACATAGTAATTCATTAGAACAAGGTGTAGTGCCAGAGGACTGGCAGATAGCTAACGTTGTACCTATATTTAAGAAGGGAGATGGAACATGTCCAGGGAATTATAAACCAGTCAGCTTGACATCGGTGGTAGGAAAAATAATAGAATCCCTACTAAAGGAGAAAGAGAACATCTAGAAACCAAAAATATTATAATGAATTGTCAGCATGGATTTTCAAAAGGAAAATCTTGCTTGACCAACATTGTTACCTCTTCAAAAAATTCAGAGAAAGTAGACAAGGGTAATGCAGTAGATTTAATTTATCAGGATTTTTAAAAGGCCTTCGATAAGGTACCACATAATAGACTTAATAGAGGGCTGCAGTAATACCCGCCCTCCTCGCTGGAGAAATACCACCAACGATGTCTCCGCAAGATCCTGCAAATCCCCTGGGAGTACAGATGCACCAACATTAGCGTCCTCGATCAAGTCAACATCCCCAGCATCGAAGCACTGACCACACTCGACCAGCTCCACTGGGCGGGCCACATTGTTCGCGTGCCTGACACAAGACTCCCAAAGCCAGCGCTCTACTCAGAACTCCTACATGGCAAGCGAGTCCAAGGTGGCAGAGGAAACGTTTCAAGGACACTCTCAAAGCTTCTTTGATAAAATGCAACATTATCACCGACACCTGGGAGTCCCTGGCCAAAGATTGTCCTAAGTGGAGGAAGTGCATCGGGGGGGCGCTGAGCACTTCGAGAGCATGCAGAAACCCAAGTGCAGGCAGTGGAAAGAGCGTGCGGCAAACGAGTCCCACCCACCCTTTCCTTCAACGACTGTCTGTCCCACATGTAACAGAGACTGTAATTCCCGTGTTGGACTGTTCAGTCACCTAAGAACTCACTTTAAGTGGAAGCAAGTCTTTCTTTCGATTTCAAGGGACTGCCTATGATGATGATGATGATGACATCATAAACTAATGCGGAGTCAAAGGACAAGTAACAAAATGGATAACTCGCTGGCTAGCAGAGAATAGAGGTAAAGGGTGGTCGAAAGTGGGAAGCGGTGTTCCACAAGCATCAGTGCTGGGACCACTGTTCACAATTTATATTAACGATTTAGACTTTGGAATCAAAAACACAATTTCTAAATTTGCAGATGAAAACAAATTGGGGGTCGGGGAAGGCGGGGACGGTCAATACATAAACTTGCAGAATGGGTGTATAATTGGCAAAGAAATTCAACACAGATAAATGTGAGGTATTATTCTGGTAAGAAAAATAGGGAGGTCACATCCTACTTGGAAAAGACAAATCTAAGTGAGATCGATGAGCAAAGGAATCTTGGAGTACAAACACACAAATCACTGAAAGTAGTGACACAGGTTAACAAGACCATTTAAAAAAAAAGCAAACCAAGCACTTGGTTTATTTCTAGAGATACTGAATTGAAAAATAGAGATGTTATGCTAAACTCGTATCGAACCTTGGTTAGACCACACTTGGAGTACAGTGTACAACTCTGGTCGCTATATTATGAAAAGGATATAGTGGCACTGGAGAGGGCGTAAAATAAATTTACAAGGATGATATCAGAAATGGGAGGATATACCTATCGGGATAAACAGGCTTGGGTCTTTCTCCTCTTGAAAAAAAGAAGGCTGAGGGGGGTGACCTAATCATGAAAGATTTTGTTAGAATAGATACAGAGAGAATGTTTCCACATGTGGGGAAGAGCAAAACTAGAGGCCATCAATAAAAGATAATCAATAAGAAATCAAAGAGGAAATTCAAAGGAACTTCTTTACCCAGAGAGTGGTGAGAATGTGGAACTCTGAACTTGCTACCAGAGGGAATTGTTGAAGCGAATAGTACAGATGCATTTAAGGGGAGCCTGGATAAGCATATGAGGGAGAAGGGAATAGAGGGTTATGCTGATAGTTAGTTGAGGAAAGACGGGAGGAAGCTCGAGTGGAGAATGGCCTGTTTCTGTGCTGTATATATATTCTATGTAATTTTTTTTTCCTGTTTCTCTCCCTCTTTCCCCTTTCCTTGGGCCCAAAATTCCACAGGGACTTTTTTTGGCATAGTTGTAGAGGTACATCCAATTTTCTTTTTTAGTGGCCCTTCTGCGCCAAAAAAAGTTCCAGGTTTCGCTGGCATAACCTTTCATTTTGGAGCGGCGCAGCTGTCCTTAAGCTCTGTGGATGGAGCTTAAAGTGTGCACCAAAACTGAGGTTGCCAGGGTAACGGGCGCTGAATTTATCCTATAGTATCATTGCTGATTTTTCTCTCCCTAAGAACTTCTATTTTCATAAGTGTAAGCATTTCAAGCATTTTAAAAATTGATTTGTCTTTTTGTAAACTCAGCCATGACCCAGTGATGCACCCCCACCCTGCACCACCGCGGTGCCTGCCACTTCTATCCCGGGCCGAAAGGACCCTGCACCCGGCCCCCTTCTATCCCTCCCGGGCCGCAAGGGCCCCCTCCCCCCATGCGTGTCTTCAGCTCCGCTGAAACAATGGCATCTTCTCTCCACCGATTTTCTCATTTCTGCGCCGATATCCTTAAGTGTTGAAGGTTTTTCAGAAAGGTTGAAGTGTGCCGTTTTAGAAAAAAATTATACTTGGTTTAACTTGCCAGAAATGGCGCATCCAACAGGTTCCGCCCCCAGTGACGTAAAAAAAATAGGGAACTAAAAAAAAAAACGAATGTACCTACTTTAGCAGAAAATTTGGTGAAACTTGCAGATTTTAGTCTGCTCCAAAAAAAACAGCGTAGGTCAAAAAAACGGTGCAGAATGGTGGAGAAAATTCAGCCCCTTATCCATCCTTCCCTCCCTCCCTCAAATTCCCTCTGCTGCAAAGTGTCCAACTGGCAAATACATTAAAAAACAAATCAGATAGCAAAGCATTTCTGCACATAGCACATCAAAAAGGCGCTGTATACAATAGTGCTTTATTTAAAGGAACAGAGCAAAAGAGAATGCTGCAGCCACCAATTGACTGATACAAAGCTGCTTTTTAGTAGTTGTAGTCAGAAGCTCTTAGATATTTATTCCCCTACTATGTTTCTCTGACTACCATCTAACTGTACGCGTTTGTACTTTGATCTGACTGAAGTAATTAATATTCATATAGGGTATTCACATCCTGCTTCTTGCAGACGTGAGCTGCATAGGTGATCACACCTCAGTGATAGACTTGCATTGCTATCTGTGTCTTGTGACAGCAACCTACAAAATGCCACTCCCCAGACTTCAATTTCAAATAGTGCTGCCAGTCAACCTGTGAATTAATGGCAAAAAGGGGACTGTGCACAGGGTGGCAATGACAAATTGGGCACGGCGCAAAAATGCAGCATAATGTTATCATGTCATCAACTAGTAGAGTTCTCCTTGGTGTTCTGGCGAACAGTTATCCCTCAACAACAACTTGCTTATATAGCGCCTTATACATAATAAAACATCCCAAGGCGCTTCACAGGAGTGTTATCAAAACAAATCAACCAACACCGTAGGAGTAGACCATTCAGTCCCTCGAGCCTGTTCCGCCATTCAGTGAGATCATGACAGATCTCTTTCCAGCTCCATTCACCTGCCTTGGCTCCATAGCCCTTAAAACCCATGGCTAACAAAAATCGATTGGTCTCCGATGTAAAATTATTAATTCAGCTAGCATCTTCTACTTGTTGTGGGAGTGAGTTGCACACTTCTTCAACCTTTTGTGTGAAGATGTGTGTCCTAACTTCTCTCCTGAATGGCCTGGCTCTGATAAGGTTTCTGTCGTCTTGTCTGACACTCCCCTGCCAGTGGAAAAAGTTTCTCTCTAAACTATCAATTCCTTTCAAAATCCTATAAACTTCAAACGAATCACTGTTAATCTTCTTTATTCCAGGGAATACAAGCCTAGTTTATGTAATCTCTCCTCATAATTTAACCCTTGGAGCCCTGGTAACATTCTGGTGAATCTGCGCTGCACTCCTTCTCGATGTGGTCTAACCAGGCCTTTGTATACATATAACAAAACTTCCTCCCCATTATATTCTAGCCCTCTAGATATTAAAAACCTAACATTCCATTAGCCTTTTTGATTTTTTTTTTGTACCTGACCAATGTTCCCTCAGTTTTTGGTGCGTGGTCCCGTTAACGGGCTCACGGCCGATTCAAACTTTCGCGTATGCGCAGTTTCTTGTATTGAAAAGCCGGTGAGCGGCCTGCATGGGACCTCCAGACAGCCGTGCACCTTAACGGGAACGTTGCTGACCACTACATTTTGGTAATCTGTGTACATGGACCTCTAAATCACTTTGGACCTCCACTGTTCCTAGCTTTTCATCATTTAAAAAATACTCTGACCTATATACCTTTTTGGTCTACAATGGATGACCTCACAGTACCGGCATTGAAATCCTTCTGCCACAGTTTTGCCTGCTTACTTACTTAATTTATCAATATCTTTTTATAATTTTATGCTTCTGTTTACACTACTTGGTATGTCACCAATCGTTGTCATCAGCAAACTTGGATATATGTCTCTCTATTGTGTTATCTAACTCATTAAGAAATATAGTGAATAGTTGAGACCCCAGCACAGATCAGTGTGGGACACCATTAACCACTTCCTTCCAATTCAAGTACATACACAATCCCTACTCACTGTCTTCTACCATCTAACCAATCTCCTAACCAGGTCAAAACATTTCCTTCAATTCATGAGCTTTAATTTTAGCTAACAGTCTCTTATGTGGAACCTTATCGATTGCCTTCTGGAAGTCCATATAAACTTCATCTGTAGACATTCCCCTGTCTACTACTTTAGTTACTTCCTCAAGAAATTCAATTAGGTTTGTTAGACATGACCTACCCGTTACAAATTAATGTTGGCTCTCTAATCAGCTCAAATTTCTCTAAGTGCAGTCATTCTGTTCTTAATTATAGATGCCAATCATCATCATAGGCAATCCCTCGGAATCGAGGAAGACTTACATCCACTCTAAAAATGAGTCCTTAGGTGGCAGAACAGTCCAATACGAGAACCACAGTCCCTGTCACAGGTGGGACAGATAGTCATTGAGGGAAAGGGTGGGTGGGACAGGTTTGCCACGTGCTCTTTCCACTGCCTGCGCTTGATTTCTGCATGCTCTCGGCGATGAGACTCGAGGTGCTCAGCACCCTCCCGGATGCAGTTCCTCCATTTAGGGCAGTCTTTGGCCAGGGACAAGACTCCCAAAGCAAGATTCCAGTAACTTCCCCACAACAGATGTTAGACTAAATTTCACGGTTTCTCTCCCTCACCTTTCTTAAATAATGGAGTTACATTTGCAATTTTCCAATGTAAAGGGACAATTCCTGAATTGAGAGAACTTTTGGAAGATTACAGCTAAAGCATCTGCAATTTCCTCACCTACTTCCTTTTAAACCTCGGGGTGGAAACCATCAGGTCCTGTGGATTTTTCAGCCTTTAATACCAATACATTTTATAATACTGTTTTCTTGATTAGGTTAACTTTAGTGCGTTCCAGCTCTTGATTCATTATTAGTTTGCTAGGAATGTCAAGTATCTTCTCCTTTTCCTCTACTCTGAAGACTGACACAAAGGGCTCGACTTTGCATTGGTGCCCAGATCGCCCCAAAATGGACGGTATTTCCGGCATTAGCGATTATATATTTTTTCGTCATCGCCAGAATATCGCTTATTTTAAAACCCGCTAGTTTCCGCTTTTTAATTTGGGCATTAGCAGTAGCGATGTGAAATGGGCGTTAACGATTTATTCCATCGTGCAAGGCCAGCTTCCATAGCAATGATCTTTTCACGCATTTCAAGGTGTCAGGGGTCATCTGCACAGGCGCAGAAGAGAGTGAAAGGAGAGAGAGAGAGAGAGAGAGAGAGAGAGAGAGAGATAGAGGAGGAAGCTTGTGGAGAGCATTGTTGGTGTGGTATTGGTATAGTTGGGAGATTTCATTTGCAAAATGGAGAATATAGAATTAATTGAGGAGATAAATGTGAGTGAAGAGGCGGATGTGGCCGAAATGGGTGAGATGGATGGGCGAAGGAGCGCAAAACGCGTCCGCTAAGAGGCCAATGCTGCCCTAGTCTTCGAGGTGGAGAATCGATGGGCCCAATTGACCCGGGGTGTACCAGCGAATCTGATCAGAAATAGCAGAGGTCGTATCGTAATTATTCAACATTGCTAAAGCAGATTATCTGATCATTATGACATTGTGACTCCTTGCTGTGTGCAAATTGGCTGCCATGTTTCCTACATTGCAACAGTACTTATTTCCAGCATTTTCTATTATTTCAAAAAGTAACTTCATTGGTTGTAAAAGTGCTTTAGGACATCTTGAAGTCATGAAAGGTGGTATATAAATGCAAGTATTTCATTGGTGACCTTATGATGCACAAAACCTCTGTGGGAAGCAAATTTATACGTCACTATATTATTGGTGGGAACGCTTAGATTTTGCTGTTGCTGGTGCAGAGCTTTTACTGGGTACAGTTAGTTAAGCGATAGGTGCCAAGATCCAGAAGAAAAAAAACCTGGTCTTCCTGGTTGCTGATCGAATAATACTGGCAGTTTTAACTTCTTCAGGCCAATTGCTGTGAGAGTCGATGGCCAATGTTTAAAAACAAAATTCAGTGACAAAGTCATATAATGAAAATAGGGTCTTACAATATATCACCAGGTGGTTGGTTGTGACTATACGCTCACTTTCCCACTCGATTTGTGGTCTTGACTGTCTCACTAGATTGTCTGGTGGGGGAAGATGCCAAGTCGACGTGAGGCATTTTGCAAAATTAAGGAAGTGGAAGTGGGACGATGAGCCAAGGTGGATCTGTAAGTGGTTTGTTGCAGAGTAATGTTGGCAAAATCTGGGAGCAGATCCTCTGCCGCCTTGTCTCCTCGGAAGTGAGAAAAGCAGTTTACAAAATGGAGTTTAAAAAAAAAATCTGGAGAGGTGGTAACTATTTTATAGAATTTAATTGGTACCAGTGTAGTTCAGCTCTGTGTGTGTGGTAGTGAGGTGGGTGGCATTATTTCTGTGTAATTTTGCATCACGTGGAGTTAATGATTTGGGAACCTTTTTATGCAGATATATCCTGTTGAGATGAGCATTAATTAGGCCACAGTTGGAGTGCTGCATGCGGTACTGGGCGCCCCGCATGTAGGAAGGATATTAAAGATGTGGAAAGGGTACAGAAAAGATTAACTAGAATGATAAAAGGAATGAGAGGGTAGAGCTGTGAAGGAAAGCTTGAAAATTGAGAATTTATTTCACTGGAATAGAGAATTTAAAGGAGGAGCGGGAAACAAATAGAAGTGTTCCAAATTATGAAATGGTTTAAAATAAAAAAATAAAAATGTTTTCTAGGGATGTGAGGCTGGTCTGTCGGGCAGACTAGGTAGAGGTGGGAGATTGCCTTCCTTGAAGGACATTTGTGAATGATTTGCCACAGCTTTCATGGTCATGTTCTGTGCTAGTCCACATAAGAACATAAGGACATAGGAAATAGGAGCAGGAGTAGGCCATTTGGCCTCTTGAACCTGCACTCTGTCGAACACCATTTTAAATGCTTCCCATTGCTGCTCTACATCATTTTTTGCTAATATTGTTGCCCATTTTATTTTCCCAAGTTCTATTCTCAGCCTTTAAAATCAGCTTTTCTCTAATCTATTACCCTGGTTTTCGTCACACTTATGTCCTTCTCAATTATCATAAAGCGTGTTATAATATGGTCACTATTGCTTAGATGTTCCCATACTTTTGCTTCTCTCATCTGCTCTGGTTCATTCCCCATTACTAGATCTAATAGAGAATCCTCCCTTGTTGGGCTTTTTATATATTGGGATAGAAAGGAGTTCTGTACACCACCTAGGAACTCCATTCCCTTGTCCCCTTTACCTGTCCAATTAATGTCAGGCTAGTTGAAATCCTCCATGATTGTTATGTTTTTTATTCATTTCCTTAATTTGTCGGCTTATTTCTTCTTCCACCACCCTTCTACTATTAGGTAGTCTATAGTGTGATTGATCATTTATTATCGTTTGTGTGTCTCCATATGGATTTTATTTTTTTGTCTTGCTGATAGCTGCGTCACTTTTTTCTACTGTCATTATGTTATCCCTAATAAGTATAACTATTCCACCTCCCCTTTTCCCCTCGGTAATCCCCACTCTGTCTGGTTCCTCGCAAATGCATGATTGCCTCCAGCTCCCCCATTTTATTACAAACATTGCTGTACAGACAGTTTAATTCATTTTTAATAGGATTTCCTCTCACTTTATGTTCAACTATCTTCTTAGACTCCTGTTCTATAATTCTATTTATTCCCTAGCCATCAATGTCCTCCCTTACTTTATTCTTTCTGATGCTCCCTTTTCCTGTTTTGTTTATATTTAGGCTGGTTATGTTTCTTGTAGATCCCCCCCCCCCCCATCTCACAAGTTTAAAGCCTTTGCCACCTCCCTATTTACCCTTTCTGCTAGGACACAGGTACCATCCAGGAATAGCTCCTCCTTTCCCAGAATAGGTGCCAGTGTCTCATGAAAAGTAACCCCTCCTTCCCACACCAACCCTTTAGCCACGTGTTAATTCTCCTGATCTGTCTGCTTCTATGCCAATTTGCACGTGGCTCGGGCAATAATCCAGAGATTATTAGCCTTGAGGTCCTGCTTTTTAATTTAGAGCCTAACTCCTGATACTCTTTCAGCAGGACCTCCTCCCTGATTCTACCTATATTGTTTGTTCCAACATGGACCGTGACAACTGGATTTACTCCCTCCCTTTCCAAGTTCTTCTCCAGCTGCCATGAGATAACCCTTACCCTGGCACCGTGTGACAACACACCCTTCGGGATTCTCATTCTTGGCTGCAGAGGACAACAACTTCTATTTATATAGAGCCTTTAATATAGTAAAATGTCCCAAGGCACTTCACAGGAGCACTATGAGATTTTAAAAAATTGACACCGAGCCGCATAAGTAGAAATTAGCGCAGGTGACCAAAAGCTTGGTCAAAGAGGTAGGTTTTAAGGAGCGTCATGAAGGAGGAAAGAGAGGTTTAGGCAGGGAGTTTCAGAACTTGGGGCTGAGGCAACAGAAGGCACGGCCACCAATGGTTGAGCGATTATAATCAGGGATGCTCAAGAGGGCAGAATTATTGGAGCACAGACATCTAGGGCGTGGGTGTGAGGCTGGATGAGATTACAGGGATAGGGAGGGGCAAAGCCATGGAGGGATTTCAAAATAAGGATGAGAATTTTGAAATCGAGGCATTACTTAACCGGAAGCCAATGTAGGTCAGTGAGCACAGGGGTGATGGGGAGAGTAGAACTTGGTGCAAGTTAGGACACAGGCAACCAAGTTTTGGATCAACTCTAGCTTAGAGTAGAATGAGGGACGCCAGCCAGGAGTGCGTTGGAATAGTCAAGACTCGAGGTAACAAAGGCATAGGTGAGAGCTTCATAAGCAGATGAGTTGAGGCAAAGGCAGAGACGGGCAATGTTACGGAGGTGGAAATAGGCAGTCTTAGTTATGCTGTGGATATGTGGTCGAAAGCTCATTTCGGAGTCAAATATGACACCAAGGTTATGAACAGTATAGTTCAGCCTCAGACAGAAGTTGGGGAGAGGGATGGAGTCAGTGGCTAGGGAACGGAGTTTGTGGCGGGGCTCGAAAACATTGGCTTCGGTCTTCCCAATATTCAATTGGAGAACATTTCTGCTCATCCAGAACTCCATGTCGGACAAGCATGTTGGAGACCGTGGAGTGGTCGAGAGAAGTGGTAATGAGGTGTCATCAGCGTACATGTGGAAAATTACATTTGTTTTCGGATGATGTCGCCAAGGGGCAACATGCAGATGAGAAATAGGAGGGGGCCAAGGATAGATCCTTGGGGGACACCAGAGGTAATGATGCGGGGGCGGGAATTGAAACCGTTGCAGCTATCTAATGGAACCAGGCAAATGCAGTCTCACCCAGCTGGATGACGGTGGAGATGCTTTGGAGAAGAATCGAGTAATCAACCGTTTCAAATGCTGCAGACAAGTCAAGAAGGACAAGGAGGTCATTTGTAACTTTGATGAGAGCAGTTTCAGTACTGTGGCAAGTGCAGAAACCGGATTGAGGGGATTCAAACATGGAATTACGGGAAAGATGGGCTGGTATTTGGGAGGCGACAACACCTTCAAGGACTTTGGAGAGGAAATAGAGATTGGAGATGGGGTGGTAGTTTGCAAGGACAGAGGGGTTGAGGGTTGGATTTTTGAGGAGAGGGGTGATGATGACAGATTTGAGGGAAAGGGGGATTGTACCTGAGGAGAGAGAACCGTTAACAATGTCAGCTGCATGGGAACCAGAAATGGAAGTTGGGTGGTCAGCAGCTTGGTGGGAGGGTCAAGGGAGCAGGAAGACAGTCTCATGGACAGGATGAGCTTGGAAAGGTCATGAGGAGAGATCGGAGAGAAACTGGAGAAAGATGCAAGGTCAGGCCTCGGGCACGGGCGATCCTTCGAGGAAATTTGGCCCGGTGGGCTTGGGGAAGAAGAGGCAGAGGCGGCCGAATGGATGGTCTCAATCTTAGAGACAAAGAAGTCCATGAGCTCCTCACACTTATTGTCGGAGGTGAGGGTGGAGACTGGGAGAGGGGTTTAAAAAGACGGTTAGCAGTGGAGAATAGAAGCCAGGGTTTATCTTTACAATCCAGAATGATTCTGTAATAGTGACCGACTTTGGCAGATGGGAGCAGGACCCGATAATGCTTTGTGGTCCAGCCAGATCTGGCGGTGAATGGCTAAACCAGTTGTCCGCCATATCCGTTCAAGTCTGCGTTCCTTGGACTTACAGGAGCGAAGATCAGGGCTGGAGCAGGGTACAGGGTGAGAAAGAGAATAATTGTTTTAATGGACTAGGGCATCAAAGGTGGTAATGAGAGTATGATTGAGCAGTTCGGTCGCTGCAGAAATGTCAGGGTAAATGGAGTGCCAAAGGCTGGACAGTTGGGAATTGATAAGTGCAGTTGTAAGAGAGTCAGGAGAGTTTTTTCCAGGGGTTGACACAGAAGGAGGGTGGGGGGGAGGGGGTGATGGGGTGGTGGAAGGGGGATGTCGGTGGAGAGCGATACGAGGAAGTGGTCAGAGATGGCCTTATCTGCAATTGACATGATGGGAGTAGCAAGGTTGAGGGGCTGGCTGTGAATATGGGTTGGTGAGTTTACATGGAGGAGAGAGAGCATGATGAATTGAGATGGAGGTTGAAATCACCGAGGATGAGAGTTCATTCGGTGCAGAGGGAGGAAAGTAATGAAAAAATATCGGTAATAACATTTTTATGGTACTTGGCTGGGCGGTAGAGGACAAAATTTTAAATGAGGTGAGAGGGGTGGAATAGGGCGAGATGCTCAAAGGAGGAGAAAGTGCCGGAGGAGTAAGGGTACAGACCAAGGTGTGATTTGATGATGAGAGCCACACTGCCATGGCAGTCTGAGTGTGGCAAGTGGTGGAAGGTATAGCCAGGCGAGGAGGCTTCATTTAAGGGTAAGGTGTCATTGCCCCACAAACTCCCACATACTGCAGTCCAGACACATAACCTGCTCTGCCATATCTTAGTCTCACCTTATTTTATTTATTTAATTAGTTAAAATCTTTATTCAATTGTTATTTATAGTTATATTAATTAGTTTAACTAGTTATGCTGCAAGTTTAATACAGTAATTATAGAGTCCCCTATCACACACACATTTCTGTTCTGCTCTGCCCCTGCCTTGGGCAGCCTTCTGAGCCATGGTGCCTTGGTCTGCATTGTGACTGTCCTCCCTGCAGTCTTTCTCCTTGTGATCATAGGTAGCGAGTATATCATACCTGTTGGACAGGTCCAGTTCCTTCAGGATCTCCTCCTAAATCTCTCCTAAATCCCTGCTACCCGGCTCCCTAGCTATCACAACCTCCCTTTCCTGAACCTATGTTTTCCTCTGGATTGTGATTGTATTCTGGATAAAACTGTCCAGAAATACCCCCCTCCCTTATGTGTTGGAATGTCTCCAACTTGCACTCCAGCTCAATGACTTTGAGCCGGAGAGATTCGAGAGGGCGACATCTCCTGTGGACGTGTTTGCTCGGGACCGTCTCACTGTCCACAGACTCTCTCATACTGTAGTCCAGACACATAACCTGCTCTGTCATATCTTAGCCTCTCCTTATTTTATTTATTTAATTAGTTAAAGTCTTTATTCAATTATTATTTATAGTTATATTAGTTTAACTAGTTAAGCTGCAAGTTAAATACAGTACTTATAGTTTCTCGCACTTAGTTTAAACCACAGTCTTAGGTTAGTGAGAAAAGTGAAAAAAAACCCTTAATACTCAACAACTAATCACCTACCTGCTATCCTTATTTTTTTGGAAATCGCTGTAGGTTCTGCTGCCACTGATACCTTCTTCAATGAGGTCCTTACCCCTCTTCTCTGAATTGCCACTCTTTCCAAGTTCCCAAATAAACCACTCTGTTTAAGTCCACCCTCGTTAAGACACTGTGCAGAGCATCTACTGTACCATCAGCTGCCTGTTTGTAGTTTTGGCGTTTGTGGGACTGACTGCTCTGGAAACAAAACATTACTTGACCCCTCTATCCTTGGAAACTACCGCCCCATCTCCAACTTCCCTTTCCTCTCCTAAGTCCTTGAACGTACTATCGCCTCCCAAATCCGTGCCTGTTATGTCTTCAGATGCTCTAATAATGACTCCACGAGACAATGTGTTGTGCTTGAACTGTAGTGACCGTAGTCCATTTTAGTGTAACTCCAGAGTGAGGATCACACATGGTGGCCTGACTTTTATACTAGGCCTGGTACACCTGTACAGGTAACCTACAAGTCTCCCACTGCAGTGCCCTCTGGTGGCACACATTGTACTAGTACAAGCAGTAGCCACGTAGGATACATGGCAGTGCCCATCTTTCCTGGAACTCCATGTTTGAATCCCCCCAATCAGGTTTCCGCCCCTACCACAGTACTGAAACTGCTCTTATCAAAGTCACAAAATGACATCCTGTTTGACAGCAACCATGGTAAACTATCCCTCCTCGTCCTCCTTGACCTTTGACATGGTTGACCACACAATCCTCATCCAGTGTCTCACCACTGCCGTCCAGCTCAGCGGGAGGGGACTGCACTCACTTGGTTCCATTCTTGTCTATTCTCTCGTGGCCAGAGAATCACCTGCAATGGCTTCTCTTCCCACTCCTGCACCATTTCCTCTGGTGTCCTGCAAAGGATCTATCCTTGCCCCCATCCTATTTCAAATCTACATGCTGCCTTTCGGTAACATCATCTGAAAACACAGCACCAGGTTCCACATGTACGCTGATGACACCCAGTTCATCCTCACCACCATCTCCCCCTCTCTTTCTCTTTCTCTCTCTCTCTCTCTCTCTCTCGAGCCCTCCACTGTCTCTAAATTGTCAGACTGCTTGTCCGACATCCAGTACTGGATGAGCAGAGATTTCCTCCAACTGAATATTGGGATGACCAAAGCCATTGTTTTAGGTCCCTGCTGTGAACTCTGTTCCCTCTACACTAATTTTAATCACTTCACCATTGGGGACCATGCCATCAGCTGTCAAGGCTCTACGTGCTGGAATTGTGTCCCTAAACCTCTCTCTTCTCCTTTTCTCCTTTAAGACACTCCTTAAAACCTACCTCTCTGCCCTTAGATGGCTCAGTGTCAAATTTTAAACCTTCCTCGAGAGCCTTGGGATGTGTTACTATATTAAAGGTATAATATAAATGCAAGTTGTTGTTGAATAGAACTCTGAAAATGAAGCTTTTTTGCACATATTCTCAATGTGTGATTGCTGTTCTTCCCACCTAACTACATATATTTATTGGCAGAGACCTGTGTGTTGGGAGGGGGGAAAGAGAGGGAAGAGGGTCGCTTAGACTGTAAACTCTTTAGTACATCAAGTCCTAATCTAGTGTGGCTAGCTCCAGTATTGAGCCTTTTCTCCATCTAATGTGTTTATATTGTCTAACTGCGATAGGAGGAAGCTGGCCATCTTTAGATCGTGGAGCAGGTTCCATTTTAGCTCGAACAGCATAGAAACTCCACGTGCACAATGTTTTCCCATGTGCATTTGTTCTTGAGTTAAGGTTTGGGGTTATGGTTGCCAATCCCCCTGCCCCCCCCCCCCCCCCCCCCCCCCCTCCACCACCTGATGTCTAAGAACCTCCAGGAATTAAGTTTAATTTCCTGGACACAACTGTGAGCAACCCAGGAGAAAAATCATAGGGGTGTTAGTGAATTTTTAAAAAAATTGCGTGTTTTTTTCATTTTCTTTGAAAACTTGTTTATTATAAAAATAATGGAAATGGCAAAAAGGCTGTGTGGGCAGGACAGTTGGAGGAGGGAGGTCATATGATGTGGCCTCCAGGAATATGACCAACTAGAGTTGGCAACCCTTTTTGGGACCGTTTCTGGCTGTTGAGGAAGTGCGCACAGGCTGCCTCGCTTGCCTCTGAGAGGGATGAGTCACTCAGCCTGTCAGTGACTGGAAACCAATGGCTACACTTGGCAGAACTGATCTGTTCATAATGCTATTGGGGCAGCATTGGTGGCTGTGAAAACCACCACTTTTTGGAGACATGCTGATATCTCTGGAGGCAATACCTGCCTCATTTATGCTATTATCATAGAATCATACAGCACAGAAGGAGGCTGTTTGGTCCATCGTGCCTGTGCCGACTCTTTGAAAGAGTTATCCAATTAGTCCCACTCCTCTGCTCTTTCTACATAGCCCTACAAATTTTTCCTTTTCAGGTATATATTCGATTCCCTTTTGAAAGTTACTCTTGAATCTGCCTCCACCACCCATTGAGGCAGTGCATTTCAGAATATAACAGTTTACTGTGTAAAAAAAATAAATACTACTTCCCTCTGGTTCTTTTGCCATTTATCTTAAATCTGTGTCCTCTGGTTACTGACCCTCCTGCCAGTGGAAGCACTTTCTCCTTATTTACTCTTATCAAAACCCTTCATAATTTTTAACGTCTCCCCTTAACCTTCTCTGCTCTAAGGAGAACAATCCCAGCATCACTAGTCTCTCCATATAACTGAAGTCCCTCATCCCTGGTACCATCCTCTGCACCCACTCCGAGATCTTCACATCCTTCCTAAAGTGTGGTGCTTAGAATTGGACACACGGCTCCAGCTGAGGCCTAACTAGTAATTTAGAAAGGTTCAGCGTAACCTCCTTGCTTATTATGGCGGCACTTCTGTTGGTGCTGCTTTCTGTGGTAGAGTAAATGTGATACAAGACCAGGTATGTTGTTAAGTGGCTCAAAAATATACTGTGCCTTACCTGTTCATAGATCATAGAAATTATTGCACCGGAGGAGGACATTTGACTTATCAGATTTGTGCCCAACAAGAGTGTTTGCTCTTGCAGCTGCACTGTGGTGCTCATTGAACATTAACTTTGACTATTTGTTGCAGAACTCCTGATACAATTTCTAAAGATCCATTATCTGACCTTTTGAACAGTGGCAGCAGATTTTTTTCCTCTAAACCCCCACTCTAAAGGGTACTCTTTCACAGATTCTGTAACCATGGTTGTAAATTGATGTTAAATGATGCTGATAAAAATTCAGTGGGCTGTGTACTGTAGTATTGAAAATGTAACCATGTCGGGCAGTATTTTAGCTCTGAATGTGTTTATACTGGGCATGTTCCTCTCAGGAAATGTTGGCAAACAGAATGAAGTATGGAGGATCAAACCTACTTTTTTAAAGAAAAAAGCAGTATTAAGTGTGGACTGTTTTTCTGTTGAACTATGTGAATTAAACAAACACCATCTGTTGCACGCAAGGAACATATTTTTCAAAACCCCTCATACAAATGATTAAATATACCGTCTGGAATTTCCCTGTAATCTGCTGTAAATGATTTCTCTGTAAACCTGCAAGAGTGCCACAAGGTAGTGTAGTACTTTGTGTAGATTTCATTCAAAACTGCACTGAGACAGAAATGCATTCCCAGAATAGCAAGAAATTTTGGAACTCTCCACAGAATAGTCATATACAGATTTTTTTCAGCTACTAATCACATTAACACACTATGTGTGTTTGAGCACCATTTGTTGGGGTGGGTTTTAAATGTAAATTAGGACATAGTGGACAAACTGCAGTTTGGCTTTATTCAAAGCTGCCATTTTAAAATCTGGGTTTCAAAATGGTAGATCTGTGGAAAACCCACATTTTTGATGGATTTGATGCCATAATTTCTTTGCAGCTTTGTTTTGAAGATTCCGGTTGAAAATATCAGTGTTTCTCATCAGTTAGCTTATCAGTAGTTATTTCCTTTATGTTTATTATTTGTAAAGAATTAACAGTATTTGTATTTTAAAAATGTTTGTGTAGTTTGTCATCTAAAATTGAAGTTGTTTGGTACTCTTAAGTAGAGGCTTTCCACAAAGATTTCCAAGTTCCTACAAACTGTTTCTGCAGAGGCTGTTATTGTGGCTGCTGTTGGCCAGTTCTTTGTAGGCAGCTTGGGTCCAGGTCTAACTTTCCTGTGCATCCGTATTGTGTGGTTTACGATGAAGCAGTTGCTTAGGTTATTGCCCAGTAACTCACTTTTGGAGTTCTTCAGAATGCGAATCGCTTTGACTTTTATTGTGTAGGTACAACGTCTGAAATCTGGAATCCTCAGGACTTAGTCCGTGCCGATTTTTGGGTTTTGCCGGATTTTGGACCTCGCTGTGGACCGAATTCGTGCCAGATTTCGACCTCGCTGCTCGCTGAAATGTCTGGTTTTCAGACAATTCCAGTTTTTGGAAGTCCAGATTCGGGACGTTGCACCTGTACTGTAAGAATTTAAGAAGTAGGAGCAGAAGTAGGCCATTCGGCCCCTCGAACCTGCTCCACCATTCAATAAGATCATGGTTGATCTACCCCAACTCCACCTTTCTGCACTATTTGCATATCCCTTGATTCCCTTCTATCGAAATCTGTCTTGAATATACTCAATGACTGAGCGTCCACAGCTGTCTGGGGTAGAGATTTCCAAAGATTCACAGTCCTTTGGGTGAAGAAAATCTCACCTCCGATCTAAATGGCCGACCCCTTATTCTGAGACTGTGACCCCTAGTTCTAGACTCCCTAGCCAAGGGAAATGTCCTCCCAGTATCTACCTGTCAAGTACCTTAAGAATTTTATGTTTCAATGAGATTTCGTCTCATTCTTCTAAACCCAAGGGAATATGGGCCTAATCCATTCAATCTCTTCTCATAGTCCACTCAATCAATTTCTCTCCATAGGACAATCCCCTCATCCCTGGAATCAGTCTAGTGAACCTTGGTTTCACTCCCTCTAAGGCAAGTATATCCTGCCTTAGGTAAGGAGACCAAAAATGTACACAGTATTCCAGGTATAGTCTCACCAAGGCCCTATATAATTGTTGTAAGTCTTCTTATACTCTAATCCATTTGTAATAAAGGCAAACATACCATTTGCTTTCCTAATCGCTTGCTGTACCTGCATGATATAACTCTGCGATTCGTGAACAAAGGCACCCATTTGAATACCAACATTTCCCAGTATCTCAACCATTTTAAAAAATGGTCCGCTTTTCTATTCTTCCTACCAAAGTGGATAATATCCAGTTTCTCCTATTTATGTTCCATCTGCCATGTTCTTGGCCATTCACTTAACCTGTCTATGTCCCTTTGCAGCCTCGTTGTGTCCTCCTCACAGCTTACTTTCCCACCTAATTTTGTCTCATCAGCAAACTTGGATGCTTACACTTGGTCCCCTCGTCTACGTCATTAATATAGTGTAAATAGCTGAGGCCCAAGCACCGATTCTTGTGTTACCCCACCTGCCAACCCAAAAATGACCCGCTTATTCCTACTTTGTTTTCTATCCGTTAACCAATCCTCAATTCATGCTAATATATTGCCCCCAATCAGCAAAGTGATAGCACTGTCGACGACATTGTCCATCAAGCAACACTTACTCACGAGTAACCTGCTCATTGATGCTCAGTTTGGTTTCTGCCAGGACCACTTGGCTCTAGACCTCATTGCAGCCTTGGTCCAAATATGGACAAAAGAGCTGAATTACAGAGGTGAGGTGTGAGTGACTGCCTTTGACATCAAGGTACCATTTCACCGACTGTGGCATCAAGGAGCCCAAGTAAAATTGAAGTCAATGGAAATCAGGGGGACAACTCTCTATTGGCTGGAGTCAAACCCAGCACAAAGGAAGATAGTTGTGGTTGTTGGAGGCCAATCATCTCAACCCCAGGACATTGATGCAGGAGTTCCTCAGGGCAGTGTCCTTGGCCCAACCATCTTCAGCTACTTTATCAATGACCTTCCCTCCAGCATAGGGTCAAGAGTGGGGATGTTCGCTGATTATTGCAGTGTTCATTCCCATTTGCGACTCCTCAGATAGTGAAACAGTTTGTGCCCGCATGCAACAACATTCAGACTAGGGCTAATAGGTGGCAAGTAACATTTGTGCCACACAACTGCCAGGCAATGACTATCTCCAACAAGTGAGAGTCTAACCACCAGCCCTTGTCATTCAACTGCATTACCATCGCTGAAACCCTCACCATCAACATCTTGGAGGTCACCATTGACCAGAAACTTAAGTGGACCAGCCACATAGATACTGTGATGACGAGCAGGTCTGGGGCTGGTATTATGCGGTGACTGTCTCACCTCCTGACTCTCAAAGCCTTTCCACCATCTACAAGGCACAAATCAGGAGTGTGATGGAATGCTCTCCACTTGCCTGGATGAGTGCAGCTCCAGCGACATTCAAGAAGCTCAACACCATCCAGGACAAAGCAGCCTGCTTGATTGGCACCCCATCCACCACCTTAAACGTTCACTCCCTCCACCACCGGCGCGCAGATCTATAAGATGCACTGCAGCAACTCACCATGGCTTCTTCGACAGCACCTCCCAAATCCGCAACTTCTACCACCTAGAAGGACAAGGTCAACAGGCGCATAGGAACAAGTTCCCCTCTAAATTACACACCATCCTGACTTGGAAATATATCGCCATTCCTTCATAGTCAGAAGGTGAGGGTTAAAATCCTGGAACACGCTTCCTAACAGCACTGTGGGAGTACCTTTACCACACGGACTGCAGCAGTTTAAGGCGGTGGCTCACCATCACCTTCTCGAGGGCAATTAGGGTTGGTCAATAAATGCTGGCTTTGTCAGCGACACCCACATCCCATGAACGAATTTTAAAAAAAATTTAATGATCCCTGATTTTCTCTTCCCCCCTCCTTTCTTGAATAAGTGGGGTTATATTTGGTACCTTCCAATCCATGGGGACTGTTCGCGAATCTAGGGAATTCTGGAAAATCAAAATTAATGCATCCACCATCTCTGTAGCCATCTTTTTTTAAATCCTAGGATCTTTTGCATCAGGTCCAGGTGATTTTTTTTAACTTTTAGTCCCATTAATTTAAGTACTATTTCTTTACTACTAATTTCTTAACGTTGCTCATTTTCACTAGACCCTTGGTTCCCCACAATTTCCGGAATGTTTTTGAAGACAGATAGAAAGTGTTTGTTTACTTTCTCCTCTAAGGGGCCCATGTTTACTTTTGCTAATGTCTTCCTTTTTATATACCTGTAGAAACTTTTACAATCTTTTTATGTCTCTTGCTAGTTTACTCTCAGATTCTCTCATCTCTTTCTTTTTCAATTTCTTGGTCATCCTTTGCTGAATTCTAAAATCCTCCCAATCCTTCGGCTTATTATTCTTTTGTCAACATTATAAGCCTTTCCTTTAATCTAATACCATCTTTAACTTCTCTTGTTAGCCACGGTTGGACCACTTTTCCTGCGGAATTTTTATTCCTTGAGCGAATGCATATTTATTGCAAATTATGAATTAATTCGTTAAATGTTTGTCGTTGCTTGTCTACCCTCCTATATGTTAATCTAGTTTGCAATCTATGTTGGCCAACTCGCCCCTTGCACTTACGTAATTTGCTTTGTTCAGATTTAAGACCCTAGTTTCAAATTTAATTAAGTCACTCTCAAACTCAACAGAAAATGTAATCATATGATCACTCTTCCCCAGAGACTCCTTTACTACAAGGTTATTAATTAACCCTTTCTCGTTGCACGATACTAGATCTAAAATAGCCTTTTCTCTGGTTGGTTCCTCGACATACGGATCTAGAAAATTATCCTGAATACATTCCATGAACTCGTCCCCACACTATTGCTGCCAATTTGATTTGCCCAGTCTATTTGAAAATTAAAGTCCCCATGATTACTGTATTACCCTTGTTACATGCACCTCTAAGTTCATGATTTAAACTCTTTCTGAAAGTACAACTAGGAGGAGGGGGCTTACTCCCACCAGTGTTTTCTACCCCTTGTTGTTTCTTAGCTCCACCCAAACTGATTCTACATCTTGATTTTTCTGAGCTAAGATCCTTTCTACTGTCTTTATCCCATCTTTTATTATCAGGATTACACCCCCCCCCCCCCCTTTTCCATTTTGCCTACTTCTTCTAAACGTCAGGTATCCTGGAATATTTTGGTCACTCTGCACCAATGTCTCCATAATGGCTATTGATCAAACCCATTAAAAAAAATCTGTGCTATTAATTCATCTATTTTGTTAAAATATAGGATGCCAAAGGTACCTTCGTAGCTGGACTGTAATCGAGAAGTAAATATTTAGTGGAGTAGTTCTCAGTAGAATGTCTCGCACTAAGCTCCACTGGCTCATTACATTCAACCTTGCTGATCTACACTGGCTTCATATCCACCAACAGATTGAGTTTAAAATCATTTATCTACAGATCACTCCATGGCCAACATCCCCTTCACCTCTAACTTCTCCAGTGCTCCATATCCTTTGGTTCTCTGACTCTGGCCTTCCTTCCCCATCTTCACTTACTTCATCTGTTGTTGGCAGAGCTGTCATCTGTACACCCTGGCACTTCCCCCTTCAATCCTTTTTGTCTATCCATCTCCCTCCTCAGCTATAAAAAGATGCAGTAAAACTCAATTCTTCAACCGAGCTCTGTTGCATCATTGTCTTCCCACAAAGGGACAACATCCGTTTCTTTTCTCCCTGTGAAGTACCTTGGGATGTGTTTCTACGTTAAAAACATGTTGCAATAAATGCAAGTTGTTGCTGTCTGTTTTAATAATCCAGAATGTTACAATGGTTCCCCTTTTGGTTTTTGTAGTGACGTTTTAAGGTATTTATAGCATTCATTCTGCTTGAAAACTATTTCATTAATTTCAGTTTCTGAATAAAATGTATTTAAAATATGTGTGTTCAAGTTGTCTGATATGGCACAGAAAGCTGCTATGTGCTGCAGGAGATTCAGAACAGCATTCCATATTTACTCAAAGGGCAGTTCTCTTTAGAGAAATGCATTTTATCCCTGTGAATGGGTTTTATTTAGAAGCTTGAATTTCAAATATCCTACTGTGCAGGCGTTTTGTATCTACCTTTTGTGGTTGCCTGACCAGTAGTGTCATGACTGAGCCCAATTATATATAAGCAGTTGTGCAATTAAGTTATGGTAGGTTGTTTAAATTGCATGTAAATTGTGTTGATCCTTTTTTTTTTGCTTAGAGGTTTTTGTAACTGCAAAACAGCAGTGACAACCTCCTGTCAGTTTACGAGTTAGCCACTGCGGAGTGGTCTCACAGTGAGCATAGTTATTATTGGACTGCTGCGGAAATCTGCTTCATGACTGATACAATGGCACCAAAATTGCCCCCCCCCCCCTCCATAAGCTCCATTTCCGCCTCTAATTTCCACCGAAATTGCCCCTGGGCTGGAAGTGGCGGGAACGGGTTTCCGCTCTGCCCGTTTTCTCGCCACGTTGATGGTGACACCCTTTCCGACCCTTGTGCGGGATTGCCCTGCGGGAGTATCGCTGCCGCCGGTCGGTGCCACTGACCCCAGCGGGGAGCTGTCTGTGGCTGGGCAGCGTGTCCGCCCTTAAAGGGGAGGTTGCGCTGCCGGCGACTCACTGTTATTTTTTATTGTTGGCCGACTTCCAGGTCGACCTAACAATTATGCCCCCGGGTTGAGTCGGGCTGCCAACAGGTTCAATAGAAATTCGCAGCGGTCCTCCCCTTTAACTGTGATGCGTCAGTGCTGCAAGGGCACTTCTGCCCTCAGCTGCCAGAATTTCAAAGTGCCGAATATTGATGGGATCCCCACCCAGGTGCGCCCTGTTTGGGGCAGGGGGCAATTTCACACTCAGTGCATCGCTACATTTTATGAGTGGGATTCAGGATGTGCAATTCTCTAAGAAAGAACTTGTATTTATATAAAGCCTTGAATATCCTCAGGATAGGCCGAAGTGCTCAGCATTCAATGCATTGCTTTAGAAATGCAGTCCTTGTTAATTGTAGGTAAACATAGCAGCATTTCTGTGCACAGTAAGATGACACAAACAGCAAATTATACGAATGATCAGCTATCCCATTTTGGGAACGTTGGCCAGGACAAGGAGCGCTCCTTGCTCTTCAGATAGTGCCATTGAATCTCTTGCATCCACCTGATCAAGTAAACATGGCACCTCACTTTAACATCTCATTCAAGGATGGCACCTCACACAATGCACCACTCCCTCAGTACTATACTGAAGTGTCAGATTATGTGCTCAAATCCTGGAATTGGGCATGAACTCAGAATGTTTTGACTCTTAAGGTGCGAGTTTGACCAACTGAGCCAAGCAGCAGTTACTTGCAACATATTACTGATCTTGGCAGGGTAGTTAAGGCTGGGGAAAATTCAGGGAGAAGATTACGCTGGATTTCTCTCAGGCACTTATTAGCAACGGATTCCAGGAATGGATTAACTGAAGCCTGAAGTTTGGGTTCGGTGGCCACCCCCTTGGTTGGGGAATGATGCAGGGGAACCTGGTGGAAGAGAGTGGCAGCAGAAAAAGCACATCGCTCCCCCCCCCTCCTCCGCCTCTATCAGCATCACATGCTGGTGTCTGTTGAGCAGAGTTTTGAAAACTCTGTCTAAGGCGCAAACAATTGCTCTGTTATTTGGACGCAAGGTGACACATCAGCTTCTACTTGTTTTTTAATGAACAAGCTATTAACACACTAGCGAGGGTTTTTATGATGTGCCTATGGATGATTACTGGTTGATTTAATGGTACACAATGCATGATTAAAAATGAACGCATCACTTTGGATCACTAGAAGTACTCCAGCTGAAACATGCCTGTCTTTAAGCAGTGTAGGTGATCAGCAATTTTAGTGGGGTGGAAATGAATGGCACATATGATCAAAACAGATTTAATTGTTAAACTCTTTAAATTTTTACTGATTTTCTTTTTCTGTACCATATTCTTCCCTTCTCGGGTCTCCTGGAGTTGCTGCCCTACCATACCCCAACTCAGAGCTACGGTACCTCAGGCAGTGGTCGTGGTTCAGAACTGCAGTGGCTGTAATTTGCGAATTGTGATTGGGTCTTCCGGCACCGCCACGCGCATGTATTTTCCATAATAGTGTCTTATCGTGGTCAGAACCAAAGTTCCTCTTCCTCCCCCTCCCCCTCGCTTGCTCTCTGTCTGCCTCCCCCTCGCTCGCTCGCCCTCTGCCTGCCTCCCCCTCGCTCGCTCTCTGCCTGCCTCCCCCTTGCTCGCCCTCTGCCTGCCTCCTCCTCGCTCGCGCTCTGCCTGCCTCTCCCTCGCTCGCTCTCTGCCTGCCTCTCCCTCCCTCGCTCGCTCTCTGCCTGCCTCCCCCTCCCTCGCTCGCCCGCCCTCTGCCTGCCTCCCCCTCGCTCGCTCGCCCTCTGCCTCCCCCTCCCTCGCTCTCCCTCTGCCTGCCTCCCCCTTGCTCGCCCTCTGCCTGCCTCCCCCTCGCTCGCTCGCTCTCTGCCTGCCTCCCCCTCGCTCGCCCTCTGCCTGCCTCCCCCTCGCTCGCTCGCCCTCTGCCTGCCTCCCCCTCGCTCGCTCGCCCTCTGCCTGCCTCCCCCTCGCTCGCTCGCTCTCTGCCTGCCTCCCCCTCGCTCGCTCTCTGCCTGCCTCCCCCTCGCTCGCTCTCTGCCTGCCTCCCCCTCGCTCGCCCTCTGCCTGCCTCCCCCTCGCTCGCCCTCTGCCTGCCTCCCCCTCGCTCGCCCTCTGCCTGCCTCCCCCTCGCTCGCCCTCTGCCTGCCTCCCCCTCGCTCGCCCTCTGCCTGCCTCCCCCTCGCTCGCCCTCTGCCTGCCTCCCCCTCGCTCGCCCTCTGCCTGCCTCCCCCTCGCTCGCCCTCTGCCTGCCTCCCCCTCGCTCGCCCTCTGCCTGCCTCCCCCTCGCTCGCCCTCTGCCTGCCTCCCCCTCGCTCGCCCTCTGCCTGCCTCCCCCTCGCTCGCCCTCTGCCTGCCTCCCCCTCGCTCGCTCGCTCTCTGCCTGCCTCCCCCTCGCTCGCTCGCCCTCTGCCTGCCTCCCCCTCGCTCGCTCGCCCTCTGCCTGCCTCCCCCTCGCTCGCTCGCTCTCTGCCTGCCTCCCCCTCGCTCGCTCGCTCTCTGCCTGCCTCCCCCTCGCTCGCCCTCTGCCTGCCTCCCCCTCGCTCGCCCTCTGCCTGCCTCCCCCTCGCTCGCTCGCTCTCTGCCTGCCTCCCCCTCACTCGCTCTCTGCCTGCTTCCCCCTCGCTAGCTCTCTGCCTGCCTCCCCCTCGCTCGCCCTCTGCCTGCCTCCCCCTCGCTCGCTCTCTGCCTGCCTCCCCCTCGCTCGCCCTCTGCCTGCCTCCCCCTCGCTCGCTCTCTGCCTGCCTCCCCCTCGCTCGCTCTCTGCCTGCCTCCCCCTCGCTCGCTCTCTGCCTGCCTCCCCCTCGCTCGCCCTCTGCCTGCCTCCCCCTCGCTCGCCCTCTGCCTGCCTCCCCCTCCCCCTCACTCGCTCTCTGCCTGCCTCCCCCTCGGCCCGCTCACCCTTCTCTTTCCCCCCCCCCCCCGCCCATGTCTCTTGTCCCTTACCTCTCCCCTCACCCACTCTCTCTCCCCATCACTGCCGCCACCCTCTCTTTCTACCTCTATTTATATCAACATCTATATCGCCCTCTCTCGCTCGAACTCCCCCTCTCGTGCTCCTTTTTTACATTCAATCATATTTTTTGGTTTTGGATGTCTGACCACTTGTGGGTCTAGCTTTTAGATAACAAACTTTGTTATAATAGAGATGTTTGGGGATATTTCTTGAGGGAAGTGTATAATTTTGAATGAAGTCATTTAGTGCCCTTGTTTGTTTGCCCAATTTTCCCCTCTACAGTAAGTATTTGTTTAACTGGTAATCAGGAAACCCGTTATATAAATAAATACTTTAGCATGTTAAATCTTCCTGCGTCATTCATAAAGTGATTTGGAGATTTTAATCCTAATATTCACAAATTAATATGTTTAAGAACAGGGCTTTATTTTCCATTATGGCGTGGCATTGAGCCACGCAAACCAGGGAGGTCCTAGGTTTGAATTCTGCTCTATGCTGAGCCAGTGCTGCTATTAAGCTAAGCATCCCTGGACAGGGCAGAGGAATAATTAGCCCAGTAGCTTGGCACAGGAAGGGCACTTTTTTTATTGATCCCTGCACTCATCTATCTGCTTCCTATTCTAATTTCTTCTTCTTTGCTGTGGAGAAGGAGCTAGTCTTGTTTGATGCCAAATTCTGATAACTTAGCTGGGATCAGGAGTGCTCCATGTGCAGAATTATCAAATAAAGAACTCGCCTATAACTCCTAAGTACACCATTGTCCTATAAAGCATCCCTCCCCCACCAGAACCTCTTCCTCAGTTTTGAAAATGTTCCTCCCATCACCCTGGGATCCCACTTCCTCATAACTATTTTCTCACTCTGAAGCTGCCAAACCTCCAGTGATGCCATATTGTACTGAACTGGCTAGCAAGAGGCATTTGTGAAGAGAGTGCAGGTTGTCTCTGCCAAATGTTTTGGTTCCAGAGAGGTTTTTATGGCCCTGCTTGGTTCCCTGCCAGACAGTTTGGTTGTCATTGCCAACTTGGGAATATGGGAAGTCATGAGGGCAAACTTTGTGCTGCCATTACATGGTACAGCATGTCCATGCATACAAAAAGAGAGATGGAGTTGGCGTCAGCGTGTCTGCGTTTATGCGTCTTTAAGCTTGACCTGGGCAGTGCACAAAAGAATCTGGGAAAATGCTGCATTTGCATCTATTCATTTATTTTCTATTAATTTTACAAAACTCATTTCTCAATTACTCGTAAATAAAATCTGAGGTGATCATGTATGATTATATTTCTGTCTTGTCTAATGCATTGGAATACTCTCAGAAGTATTGGGTTAAATTTTTGGCTTGCTGGAATACTTGAGTGAAAATACTTTGAAACAAGTCTGAAATTGTAAATTGCTGGAAAAGGAGCCTTAAAAAGCAATGCTGAAATCAAGTTACAATAGTGGAGCAAAGAGGGAGAGAAACTACAATGTAATTTCTAGGAGTGCTGCTGAAAACATTTCCCTGGTAAACTGAAGCTGTGCAGTGATCATGTGACTTCTTTCAGACTGAGCCACAGCAGATGTTTGCTTGACATGAAAAGGATGCAATTCTCAGAGGCTTGCCTGGCAAGCTCGTGTACTAATTGGCAATAAATATGCCTTTTGTTTAAACTATAGTTTAAATCTGATGTGTGTTTCCTTAAATTCCTAAAGTGGTTACAGCTACTTCAGTTGAATTGTAGCCCGTCTCATACCGGAAGAGCTTGCTTGAGGTTTTAAAAAAAAATATCCAAGCTTCTGCTTGCATTCGCACTTTGGATTCCTTGAGCCAGCGAGTTGCTAAGCTCACCTGGGTCATGTGGTGCAGCATTCAACAGCGGTGAAGAATCAGGCTTATGGAAGTGGAAATCAGCAGGGGGTTCATCTTGAATTCTGCTTTAGTAGCTCACTAAGCTGGCCGGGGAATGCCATCGGCAGAGGCTGTGACGATGTCTGCCATCCACCACCTGTCCTCTACCACAGTCCAAGGTGCAGGATCCAAGAGACAATGTAGATTGTTTAGCAAGGTCGTCGAGAATGGCTGTGTACTGTTGAACCGTCACTGTTGATGTATTTAACGATCTTAAAAGACTTTAGCTTGTATAGGTCTGCGAAAGCAGGGCTTGCAGTAGATGTGACGCCTGTAGTAATTCAGTAAATAATGGCTTGAATGCTTTGTGCAGCATTCTCCCTGTAGATATTGTGTAGCTGATGACTGCCGCTGGCGTATATGCATTTAACTCATTCTTTGCTTGCAGCTGAGCTCCATTGACGTTCATCTTCATAGATGTGTTACGCTTTGCTATATTTTCATGTGCGTGGCATTGTGTTGTATCGACTTTTGTCTCCCAGATTTGAATCTTGCGTACTGCTGTTAACATTCATAGCAGCAACTGATGGCAGAAAAGCATATGATTTTTTTTTTACTGGTGAGCAGTGTCTGTTAATGAAATACTTCAAACACTGACCTTTCTTTTGTGCTAATGTTCTTTGTTAACCCTTGAGAGCAATTTTGGCGATCAGTCAGTTTTGTTGAGCAGTATGTACTCAACAGAAAAAGCAGAGATTTCTCCCTCACCCAGTGGGATTTCCCATCACCTAAACCAAATGCCATCAACTAACTTTGTTTGTCAATCAATCGTGCGGTGAAAAGACGAACCATTCTATTTTTTTTAATTAAGTAAAATGTGGCTGCATTGTACACTATGCTAAAAGGCAACATTGATCCTCCTGAAAGTGACGATTCATTGCTGGGATGGGGGTTCCACAATCCATGGTGGACTTCCAGTACAGTGTCGAAGTGGATATTCTTTGTGATTGAGCCTGAGCAGTAAATCTTGGGGCTGTTGGACTTTTGTGGCTCTCTACATCTGTATCATCTGCAGCAGGAGATATCTGAAACCTGGCTTTGTTTTATTTTCCTCCTTAACCTGGGATACTTAGACTGTTGTGGTACCTCTGTTGCAGTCCTTGCTGAAGTTGAAAGATTACAGCAATGCTGAAACACTTGGCTCGTTCCGTGATGTGTAGCAGAATTGTTTAGGGGTGCAGCAGGAGACTTCTTTTTAAATATCAAGTGGACTTCCACAAATTCCCCTCAAACTGATGCGTGAACATTCACATTTCCAGTATATGGGGCTTGTACGAAGGATAAAGCAAATTAAAAGGTGCCACTGGTATTTGTGCATTTAACCCATTCTTATTTCATTGTTTAGCTGAGTCAACTTGCTATCTTCACTGGCATTCAAATTATTAAGGAGATGTGTTCACTGTGTGCTGCAGTATTTTTATGTACGTGGTACAGTATTATCTATCTTTTCCAAATCGAACTATGTGTACTGACTTTTTTTTTCCATTCCTACCCCCTCCCCCACCCACGTATTCTCCTGAAAAATGTTTTGGGTGACATCAGCCCTCTGGTATTTCACCCAATCGCCCATTTTCTGAACAATGGTATTTAACCATGGAAAACACCACAGCTGAACCAGATGGTGCTTTCACTAGATATCCATGCTTGTACTTTTCCAGCAAGAGTCACTGGATGATGAGTAGATGCATGAGCCCAAGCTGATTTAATTCAGAAATAAATGTTTAAAAATACTAACCAGCTCGGGCAGTGAGGCCTATTGTAGTGGCCCTGCTGAGATGAGCTGTTTCACCATGTACAGAATTTGGAATCTTCCTCATCTGTACGGCTCAGTATTACACCATTTACTCACTGAAGCATTAAGGCGGGGACCTACTAATCAAGGGGGTCACATAAAGATGGAGATACTGTTTCCACTGAGGCAGAGCAGGCTAAGAGGAGATCTAATAGGGGTTTTTAACACTATGAAAGGTTTCACAAGGGAGCCATGGAAAACAACTTCCTCTGATTGGGGATTATATGACAAGAGGGGTCATCAGTTTGAATTTGTCACCCAAGGCAGTCGTGAGAAGTTAGGGGGGGAGTTTTTACAGTTTTTTTTCCTTTTTCTTAGAGCCTGGAATGCTTTGTCACAGGGAGTAGTTGAGATGGAGACTAAGCTACAGGAAGATGCAAGACTGTGGGGTGAGTGGGGCAGTGGGATTAGTTTTGGATTGCTTCAGCAAAGAGTGACACACAATCTGTGCGGAAAGTTTCTCTAGTTCTCTGGACTGGATATCAAGATAGATACTGATGATGAAAGCAATTTGGTCTCATCTATCCAAAAAGATTCTACAGCGCTCCAGGGAAGTAGGATTCTTAACTTGCCATTAGTATGTAAATTACAACAGAAAAATTACAGTGGAAGGCTCATGTTCTGCTGTTGTTTGATTCACTATATTACATAATTTACCTCAGAATGGAAATTCTCCAAGTGATCATTTAAATTACATTACTCATCAGGTATGGCCCTTCGCGTTGCTCAGGCTGCAAACTTAATACTTTTTATAGATTTAACTGTGCCATTACACCATTTCTTGTAAAAATCTGAGTGCAACAGCACATACCCTTGACTGACTTCCTGGGCTTGTTCATCTTTTCAGTATTGCAGCCCAAACCAGTTAACAATCAGAATGATTCTTGCTCCTTACTTCTGCAACCTCCATCCCAATCAGGTAACTTTATCGAGTGATTTTTGCATAGTAAATATGGGAAGGCCCAATGATGGTTAATCCAGTTTGTTTGTGTTACAAAATTGTTTCAGGAAGCAGCTCTCTATGGCTGGTGCAGTCTCCCGAGTGCTGTAGAAACCTCCCTGTTTATATCCTGGGACTGATTGCACAGCAGGCTTAATAACCTTAAAATAGCTCCCATAAGCAGTTGTGTTTGTATCCGTACCTCTTTCCAATGGTTAGGGAAGGTCTGTACAAGCCAGTGAGGGCAAAACTGTTTTCCAGACCCGTTCATCCAGACTGAGCTGCTGGCAGCTAGAAAACATGGCCAATTCAGTTTATATTACCTTTGGGGGCTCAAATGGCGGTGTTTGGTGGCCTCTGGAGTCAGCAGGAACACATAGTTTACAGTCCTGTTGCCAATGTCGGGGCTGTTGGTAACGTGGCAAAATAAACACTTGAAACTAACTGCATAACTGTTGACTTGCTGGTAACTTGGGAAAATGAGTTGGAAAATCCACCATTTTTTCCTTTGTCATTAGCTTTAACACTTGTTTACAAAATGCTCAGGAAGTGACAAGTGAAATGCAGAATAAAAATGACATACTGATTTTAAAAGTCTAGCAATCTGTGAAGCCATATGTCTGGTGCCCCATCTTATGGTTGATGGACTGCATCCATAGATGCATAATAGATTTTTTTTAAACATAGGTCCCATTGTTCAGCACTGTGTTCATATATGTGGAACTCTGTTATGTGTTATATTTTGGAGTGGTTGCAGAAAAGTCAATAGTCTGTTACATATCTCTTGTTTTCTCCTGTAGCCTGACGACAAGGATATTACTGTGTCATTTTAGTTCAGTTGGTGCACTCTTGCTTCTGAATTAGAAGGTTGTTGGGTTCAAACCCTACTCCAGGATTTGAACACTGGTCTAGTCTGACACTTCAGTGCAATACTGAGGGAATGCTGCATTGTTTGAAATGCTATCCAAGGCACTAAAGTAATGCAGATCAGAAAATCTAGGCTTGTGTGTTTGTAGGCTGGTGTTTCACCATGACCTTTCAATGCTTGTCCTATTGGTTCAAGGATTCCCCTACCCCCTTTATTTTTGCTGATGATGCTCCTGTTATTCTAAACCTATTGTGTGTATATATACCCAGTGAGCAATGCCCTGGGTTGGTTGTGGTATTTTCTACGTAAAAAGATAGCTACGAAACATTTGGATTGATTGAGATGTCAATGGTAGAGGCATGATGAACCGTAATTTTTTTGTTTGGGGTGGAAAATGCACAATTTTAGAAGTTTCCTTGAAATGTTTGCATTGTGGAGGTGTGGGATTGTAATAATCTCAATTCATGGTTTTAACATCTGCAATGAACAGACTGAAAGGACAAGGACATATCACCAATGAAGATTTCTGGTGAACCATAAACTGGAGTTTAAGAGTCACCAGTCATCAGAAGCAGAGCTTATATTTCACTTCAAGTTTTCCTTTTCAGCCTGCACAGGTTCCTATCTCTTGAGCTTTTCTCTGGAGTCACCTTTAGTCACAGCTGCCATTATAGTTGACAGACCCAGAAAAGGCCTCCGTCCAGAGCAATGGTGCAACTGTGGGGTGTCTCCATACTTTCCTCTGTTTTGCATTCGAACTGTATAGCCTTGTTTAGAGCTGGGAAATTACCAAATAGCTAAGACCCTTTCCTGGAGGAGGCCTATCTTATGCGACCTCCCTCAACACAGCACAGCACAGCCATGCAGAGAGAAGGCAGGCTGATACTGGAGGGAAATAGATCACCGCCCAAAAATGAAACCACCCAACAACATCCCAGAAAAGGTAGGTTGCCCTAGTCCATCATTGCTTGACCACCTTGATCCTGAAGGATATAAATCTCCTATATCAGTCGGTACATTTAATCTGAGAGGCCTTCATCAACATGTGAGTACCCCTCACACAAACAAAGAGAAAAAAACTGCCAATGTGCAAAGCTTGCGCCTGCTTTTTTATTTAAATAACGGCTTGTTTGTAGGTTGTTAGTACTGTTTACTGATGCCAGTCTTTTACCCACATAGGTTCTCTCAGCAATGGTTCCTCAAATGGATCGATACTGTCACCTGAGGCGGCAGTTGGAAATGGGAAAGAGGATGGGTGTCACACTTCCCAGAAAGGAGATGGAAATGATGCAAGCTCATCGGAAAATGAAGATGGGCCAGTTAGAAAGAGGTTCGTGCTCCCTTGAGATCAGTTGGTTTCGTTTGATGTAAATGTGAAGTGATCTTTAAGATCCTTCAGTCTTAAAGATCCTATTTTTCTTCAATTTTAAAATATTTCTCCAAAATATTCATCTACTTGCTGAATGGAATAGCAGTGATGGCTGAAGAGAAGCCCTTCTTCTAGCTAGGGGCTTCCCTATCTGCAGGCCCCGGAGCCATCGGTCCTATTTGTGCTCGCATTTCGGGTTTGCTGATTTGGCCTGTTTGAATTTTGTTGGCCTTGAGGTTTGGAAACGGTTATTTTTCCCACACTTTGTATCATTAGTGGATAAATCCTAAATCGGAACCTCAAGATTTGTTAGTATCAGCAACTGGGAATGCAACTGGGAAGATATGCAATAATAGGAATGGGGATTTAAACTCTAAATATGGCCCCCAAGGTCCCATGGAACATGCGTTTGTGGCCACAATAACAAAGGCTTGGATACTCTTGGATTAGACCATTCTACCATTGAGGCAGAGAAAGTGTTGAGTTTTTTAAATTGCATCCTACTATGTACAAATATTGTATGTATTTGATGCAGCTAGGCAAATGCCATGACAGGCAGATTAAAGGGCCATCGTCACATTTTTGGCTTAGGGTCAAGAAATTTGACTTCACGCCACGGTAAGAGTGGAGGTGAATAATTATGGTATGCAAATATTTGTTCTATTTTGGCTTGATACTCCTATTTTATGTAACAGTTGAACAATGAACTACAAACAATTTTGAGAAGATATGGTGATAACTTGTTAACAGTAAATAATTGCCATTGCTGGGCTATGAAATCAGATTTTAGTAAGACACACGCAGTAAAGCAGTGAGTCTTAGTTTGAGATATAAATCTTGCATTTTTGGACTGATTACATTCCCACTTGTCATCTATCCCGTTTCCAGGAATATGTCTAATTGTCATTTATACTTTGTGTTGGCTTGAATCAGTTGGTAGCACACTCTTTTTCCTCTCTGTCAGTGGGTTGTTGGTTCAAGCCCAACTGCAGGAATTGAGCACATAATCTAGGCTGATACTTCAGTGCAGTGCTGAGGGAGTGCTGCATTGTTAGAAGTGTCATATTTCTGATGAGATGCTAAATCGAAGCGCCTTTTGCTTGTTCAAGTGAACTTAAAAGATCCCTAGACACTATTTAAAAGGAAAGCATTGACTGTGGTGTCCTGGCCATCATTCCGCCCTCCACCAACACCACCAAAGCAAATTAACTGGTTGTTCATCTCATTTATTGTTTTTGGGACTTTCCACAAAATTGGCTGCTGCATCTGCCTACATAACAGTGACTGAAAAGATGCACCTGAATTCTTTCTTCTGTCCCACCTGATTACCTAAAGTTTAATTATTATGCGTGCTAGTTTTTGGTGTCAGAACTCTTAAAAGCAATTTTTCTGAATCATTATCAGTATAATTTTTGAAAATTTCTCCGAGTTGACTTTCTTCTATTATGTCACCTTGAAATGCTCTCTTTTCCAATGTGGACAGGCCCACCACCTTCCTTAACCTTTCTTCATAAATCAGATTCCTTAGATATGGTATCATCTTGGTTCCCTTGCACTGCATTTTCTCGAGGCCAATGACTTACTTCCTGTGGCAGTATTTAGAGCTGCATATGTAGAGAGTAAAACTGAAGTGTGTTTCAATCATGGCATGATATTCTACAGTCTGAAATAAAATGGAAAGCTTTTGTGTACAGTATTAGAATATTAGAAATCGTTCTAGCCTGTCCACAGAGACAAACAGATAGCTCAATTAGATTAAAATGAAGAAAGTTGCTTGGTTTCACTATTTGATATTATTATATCTCGCGCAGCTGTTAGTGACAAGGTCAGAACTGGCCTTGTATGAAGGAAGGTATTTATAGTCAGCAGATGTGAGAAACGAAGATAAAGAACCCATAGTGGTTTTAGTGAAATATTAAAATCCCTAGACTTAGTCAGAAAATACCCCACAATTACAGTGTGGCCCTCAACAGAGTGACTTAGGAAATGTCACTGTTTCTTTCTGCAGGCATTTCCATTGCATCTTTCAGGTTTCACTCTGGGGGGAGGGATTGAGGGGTGAGATTAGAAATAGGTGCATGGTTTAATGTTGAGCTTTCTGATTTTCCTTCTTTAATGTCTCTGCTGTTAATCGAATTGATTGGACACTGGTAGCTGTTGAATTAAAATAATATAGTTTAAACCTAGAACTCCTAGACTTTCTATTTTAATGCAGCTTGGGGTTCTTAACTTAAAATGGAGGATGACTATATAATATGAATGAGGGATTATGATGAATGTTTAAATTGAGAGAGCAAGGCACAGTCAGCTGACTCAGTCACCCAAAGGCCCATGCTTGTGCTGCAACCATCCTTAGTTTAAATCCTGTTTTATATTGCAGAATACTTCAAGTAGAATTAATTCTGTAATTATAGTTAGTTCCAGCACACTTGGACTGGGGGAGTGTGGGGAGAGAATTTAAAAGTAAATTAGTCAACCCTGATCAATACCCAGTGACCAAGCTATGAAATCATTCTTCCCTAATCTGTTTGGGTAATGTCTTCACCCACTTGGCTTTTATGGAAGTCAATTTTTGTGTGTGTGTGTGTGTGTGTGTGTGTGTGTGTGTGTGTTCAATACTGCCTTCTTTGCTCCTCCACCCACCCACCCATTTTTTAAACACATTTACATGCCTTTTAGATTCTTTTTCAGTGGTACGAATCTTCTAGAGGCCAGCACTTAGGCCTTTGCAGTGTTGTTTTGTCGTGGAATGCTAGGAGCTGTGCAATAGTCCAGAAGCACAAGATGGTCACTAATAAATCCAATAAGGAATTCCGGAGGAACTTCTTTAGCCAGAGAGTGGTTAGAATGTGGAACTTGTTACCACATAGGGTAATTGAGGTGAATAGCATAGATGCATTTAATGGGAAGTTAGATAAGTACATAAGGGAGAATAGGTTTTGCCAATAGTGTTAGATAAAGTAGTGTGGGAGGAGACGCTTGTGGAGCATAAACTAACATAGACCAATTGGGCCGAATTTACCTGTTTCTGTGCTGTAAATTATATGTAATCATATGTAGTACTTTATTCGGAAATGCCTATTGATGACATTTCTCTCTATCCCTATTTCCATCTCTAACATTGCCAGTCTCCGCCCCTGCCTCAGCTCATCTGTAGCCATGACCATTCCAATGCACTCCTGGCTGGCCTCTCATGTTCTACCCTATGTGTGGTGTATGTAGCACACAAATTACTGACTCCACACGGCCTGGTGTAAATCTAACTGCTGTGACCTTCGTCCTTTATTGTTCAGCTCCAGAGTACCTCTCAGGTGTGGTGGTCAGCCTTATATAGCCCTTGTTGCAGGTACTACCAGGTTTCCCACCACAGCGCCCACCATAGTGCTTACATTACATTTACGGTACTATGTAAAGTTCATCCAAACTTGGCTGCCCATGTGATAACTCGCACCAAGTCCTGTTCACCCATCACCCTTGTGCTCGCTGACCTACATTGGCTCCTGGTTAAAGCAATGCCTTGATTTCAAAGTTCCTATCCTTGTTTTTAAATCCCGCCATGGCCTTCTCCCTCCCTATCTCTGCAATCTCCTCCAGCCCCATATCTGCGCTCCTCTAATTCTGGCCTCTTGAGCATCCCTGATTATCATCGCTCAACCATTGGTGGCCGTGCCTTCTGTTGCCTTGGCCCCAAGCTCTGGAATTCCCTCCCTAAACCTCTCCACCTTTCTACCTTTCTTTCCTCCTTTAAGATTAATAAATAATCTCCTAGTAAAGGATCCCCTTGGAATGAGTGATCATAGCATGATTGAAGTTCAAATTCAGATGGAGGGTGAGAAAGTTGGATCTCTAACCAGCGTACTAAGCTTAAATAAAGGAGACTATGAAGTTATGAGGGCCGAGTTGGCTAAAGTAGACTGGGAAAATAGATATTAAAGTGTAGGACGGTTGATGAACAGTGGAGATATTTCACAACTCAAGAAAAATATATTCCAGTGAGGAGGAAAGGGTGTAAGAGAAAAGATAGCCATCCGTGACTAACTAAAGAAATAAAGGACGATATCCAATTTAAAAACAAGGGCATACAATGTGGCCAAAACTAGTGGGAGGACAGAAGATTGGGAAGCGTTTAAAAGCCAACAAAGAATGACTAAAAAAATTATTCAGAAAGGGAAGATAGACTATGAAAGTAAACTAGCACAAAATATAAAAACAGATAGCAAGAGTTTCTGTAGGTATATAAAAAGGAAAAGTGGCTAAAGCAAATGTTGTTCCCTTAGAGGACGAGACCGGGGAATTAGTAATGGGGAACATGCAGAAACTCTGAACACGTATTTTGTATCAGTCTTTACGGACACTAACAATATTCCAACAGTGGATAGTCAAGGCGCTATGGTGGGGAGGAGCTTAACACAATCACAATTACTGGTACTCAGTAAGATAATGGGACTAAAGGCAAATAAATCCCCTGGACCTGATGGCTTGCATCCTAGGGTCTTAAAAAAAGTAGCGGCAGGGATTGTGGATGCATTGGTTGTAATTTACCAAAATTCCCTGGATTCTGGGAAGGTCCCAGCAGATTGGAAAACTGCAAATGTAACGCGCCTATTTAAAAAGGAAGGCAGACAAAAAGCAGGAAACTGTAGACCAGTTAGCCTAACATCTGTGGTTGGGAAGATGTCGGAGTCCATTATTAAAGAAGCAGTTGCAGGACATTTGGAAAAGCATAATTTGATCAGGCAGAGTCAGCATGGATTTATGAAGGGGAAGTCATGTTTGACAAATTTGCTAGAATTCTTTGAGGATGTAATGAACAGAGTGGATAAAGGGGAACCAGTGCATGTGGACTTCCAAAAGGAATTTGACAAGGTGCTACATAAAAGGTTACTGCACAAGATAAAAGTTCACGGGGTTGGAGGTAATATATTAGCATGGATAGAGGATTGGCTAACGAACAGAACACAAAGAGTCGGGATAAATGGTTCCTTCTTGGATTGGCAATCAGTAACCAGTGGGGTGCCGCAGGGATCAGTGCTGGGACCCCAACTATTTACAATCTATATTAACAACTTGGAAGAAGGGACTGAGTGTAACGTAGCCAGGTTTGCTGACGATACAAAGATGGGAGGAAAAGCAATGTTGTGAGGAGGGCACAAAAAATCTGCAAAAGGACATAGATAGGCTAACTGAGTGGACAAAAATTTGGCAGATGGAGTACAATGTCGGAAAGTGTGAGGTTATGCACTTTGGCAGAAAAAAAATCAAAGACCAAGTTATTATTTAAATGGAGAAAAATTGCAAAGTGCTGCAGTACAGCGGGACCTGGGGGTACTTGTGCATGAAACACAAAAGGTTAGTATGCAGGTACAGCTAGTGATCAAGAAGGCCAATGGAATCTTGGCCTTTATTGCAAAGGGGATGGAGTATAAAAGCGGGGAAGTCTTGCTACAGTTGTACAGGATATTGGTGAGGCCACACCTGGAATACTGTGTGCAGTTTTGTTTTTCATATTTACGAAAGGATATACTTTGGAGGCAGTTCACAGAGAAGGTTTACAAGATTGATTCCGGAAATGACAGCGTTGACTTATGAGGAAAGGTTGAGTAGGTTGGGCCTCTCTTCATTGGCATTCAGAAGAATGAGGTGTGATCTTATCAAAACGTATAAGATTATGAGGGGGCTTGACAAGATGGATGCAGAGAGGATGTTTCCATTGATAGGGGAGACTAGAACTAGAGGGCATGATCTTAGCATAAGGGGACGCCCATTTAAAACTGAGATGAAGATCTGTGGAATTCGCTGCCTCAGAGAGCTATGGAAGCTGGAACATTAAATAAATTTAAGACAGAAATAGACAGTTTCTTAAATGATAAGGGAATAAAGGGTTATGGAGAGCGGGCAGGGAAGTGGAGCTGAGTCCATGATCAGATCAGCCTTGATCGTATTAAATGGCGGAGCAGGCTCGAGGGGCCGTATGGCCTACTCCTGCTCCTATTTCTTATGTTCTTCTATTAAGGCGCTCCTTGAAACCTACCTCATTGACCAAGCTTTTAGTTATCTGCCCTAATTTTTCCTTATGTGGCTCCGTGTCATTTTTTTGCCTTCTAATACTCTTGTAAGGCACCTTGGGATGTTTTACTACATTAAAGGCACTATATAAATACAACTTGTTCTTATTCCCCCGTCCCCCCTCCCCCCCTGCCCCGGGGTCCTCCTTAGCTCTACAAAAATCTAGATAATACACCCCTGTGGCCTACTGCTTGAGAAACAGTGCATGGGCACACTAGTAAGCCTAGCCATGTGTCTTGCAAGTTTTTAACTAGAAAATTGCATTGTCTTTGCATCCTTTATCCTATATCTGGTAATACTTTAGTTACCAGCTGCACTGCTTACAGTGCAGTTTCAAATTTATCTTTTCAGATAGCAAGATAAGTGGCTCTATTCTCTATACATTCACTGAGACTCCGTTGAATCATTTTGTAGGCAGTTTAGAAAGCAACTTTTTTGCACGTTTTTACATTTTTAATGTACATACATTACAACGGTTACTACACTTCAAAAGTACTTAATTGGCTGTAAAACGCTTTGAGATGTCCAGTGGCCGTGAAAGATGCTACCTGTATATAAATCCAAGTTTTTCTTTCTTACTTTCTGAACATTGGGCCAATCAATAACTGAGCAGGAATGCATGCGTTTGATTTCTTATCCCATAATGCCTACAACGGTGGCCTTGATACCAGAATATTATGATGAGGGACTAAGCTCTCCTATGACTCAGTGAATAATTACATTGTGTGGTTTCACAAAGACATTCAGACCAGGAAGGTCCCAGTTACAATACTGCTATGCCATTTGAAAAGCTCAGCTATTTGACCGGGTATAATGAGGATGTTTTGCTTTAGTGCTGAGGGTGTCTGCTGAGCAGAGCTGAATTTCTGGGATAGAAAATTAAACTTTGTGCCAGATTTCTCATTTAGACTTTTTATTTCGAGCTTTGTTATCCATTTTATAGCATCTTGATTTAGTTTTACAAATTCTCATTTGGATTCACTCACACTAACCGGAAGTCATTTATGTTGCTCCCATTTTATGTTGGGGATTTGGTTGATCTAAACTGCTAGATGGTATTTTATCTGAATGTTTACTTTTCAGAGATCTTGGGATTATAGGGAGTTGGGAGACTAGCTCCTTTGCAATTCTAGGTGGAGAAGAAAAAGGTGGAAATTAAAGCTGACAAAGTTAATTAGGAAGCAGCATGTTTAGATTTGATCCTTTTACCTACAATAATACAAGACTGATGAGAGAAATCTAATTAGAAGTTTTGTGTGCTTTAAAATGTATATTGTAACTCTAGTGTTTCATTTAAAACACTTATCATTGCATCCATCATTATAGGCAGTCCCTCGAAATCGAGGAAGACTTGCTTCCACTCTGAAAGTGAGTTCTCAGGTGATTGTACAGTCCAATATGGGAACCACAGTCTCTGTCACAGATGGGACAGACAGTCGTTGAAGGAAAGGGTGGGTGGGACTGGATTGCCGCACGCTCCTTCCGCTGCCTGCGCTTGGTTTCTGCATGCTCCTGGTGATGAGACTCCAGGTGCTCAGCGCCCTCCTGAATGCACTTCCTCCACTTAGGGCGGTCTTTGGCCAGGAACTCCCAGGTGTCAGTGGGGATGTTGCATTTTATCAAGAGGCTTGCTTGCAACACCAAGGGAGGCCATTTGAGTCATTGGATTTGTGTCGAGACTATCTGTTCAAATGGCACTATCTAGACTACTCTAGTCCCAATTCCCCCTCTCTTCCTCATTTGCATTCTTTCTTTTTCAAATATTTATTCAATCCCTTTGCAAATGATAGTCATCTCAACAACCACTTGTGATAAAGGATTTGTTGTTCTAGCAATCCTCTGAGAATACAAAACAAATCTTCTAACTTCCGCTGTTCCACAATTAAGTGATGGTCAAGTTAATGAATGATATTCACCTCTTTATTACTTACGATTACTGACAGATTAAAAAACTTATCAGAAGATATGAAGAGATGATTAATTGTAAGTTGTGGCTTTTGAAGGATTTCTAAAACTAATTTTACAACTCCTGGGGTTCAGTTGAAAAGAACTCCCATGTTTGGGGTAAAAACATCTCCCCTGTGCATAGATGCAATCTAGACTATCTCATCTGTTAATTTGCATTTTTTGTTGCCAATATTCTCCCTTCACTTCTGAATTAGTTGACTATTTTCTGAGGTACAGTCACTCTTTAATATCTTGACCAAGTGACATTATTCATTTAAGACTCTTGAAAGTGACTTAAGCAAATTTGACCTGGGGATGGGGGAGGGGGGGGGCGGCGGGTTACAGCCAAACATATGCCCGGATGCATATGGGTACTTCTAGTAGTTCTAATTAGATAGTGATCAGGAGTGGAAACCATGGTCCGTTTGCAAGATCCTCGCTAACCCAGGAGCATGTATACCAGTTGTGGTGTCCAACACTGCCTCAGCCAAGATCAGCTAACACAGCACAGACTGCGGATGAAACCTGAGATTTATCTGGGCTGTACGAATCAACAATGTAATTCGTTGAGCCACTGAAGGAGTATTCTTGATTTGTTTGTGACTGTAGCAGAGTAAAGGGCATGTGTTACATGTACATGTCGTGGTACATTTAGGAATGTGTGCCCACAAGCATATTTGATCCCTGTCTCCTAACCTATTTAGTACCCAAAACATATTCAGGCTGTTCTTTTGGCAGATTGTTAATTGCAGATTTTCTTGTATTGAACCATTATTTCAGGATGGTCCAGTCCACTTTCCCTTCACCCTCTTCTGTTCTATATGTATGCACTTACTTACCTTCTCTTTACTATTGCCCATTCACTTATTCCTGACAAAATATCAGTCTGGGTTAGAAAAAGTTGCAGTTTTATAAACTGAGAGCACCTGCATTTCCTTAATGTGTGGAACTAATCTACCAGTATTTGTTCTTGCAGTTTTTTTTTGTGCTGTGATAAGTCCGCTACCTGTTTAATTCACTGTACTAAATGCACACAAGACTTATCTAATAGAAATGCATTGCGTCCTGGATACACATCACAACACCTGCCTTAGCAAGCATGCAAGTGCATAATCTAACATTGGCAAGTTATTATGCACAGCATACAGCCACCATAAATGACATAGAAAAATCAAAGTATGCAATCTTGTTGCTAGGATTTTAGTAAAGTATAATGTACTGCTTGGTGGGTGGGTGAAATTTTATGTATTTGCTCATTTGGACTGAAAAAAATGCACAGCTGTACGATTAAATCATTGATTTGTGACCTTAGAGTAGTATTAGGGATACGCAGAAACCTTTCTAAAGATAAATCTAATTGGCAGCAGGACTGCCAAATACAAAATCAGGTGAAAAAATAATAAGGGAAGCCAAGAAAAACTGAGTAGAGGTAGTAGCTGAGTACATTTTTCAGAACAATAAAGAGCTTTTCAGATACATACACAGTAAATAAACAATGAAAGAAAGTATTGGTCCATTAAAAAACGATGGAATAGAATAGCAGGATTATTTCAATAGTTAATTCAAATGTGTGTACAGGAAGAGTGGGGAAAGTTGCATGAAGCAGATTTTCCAGAACAGCATAGTAACACAAGATATGGTTCTGAAAAGGTATCAAATGCTAAATTGAGGGAGATTCAGGAGAAAGAAAAATGTGCATTTATATAGTGCCTCATGATGATGTCAAAGTCCCAAAAAGTGGTTTACAACCAGTGGATTACTTTTTGACGTCGTCGTTGTGCAGGCAAACACGGCAGTCAATTTGTGCACATCACAGTCTCGCAAACAACAATGAAGTAAGTAATCATGTATTCTGTTTTTGGTAGTGTTGGTTGAGGGAGGAATGTTGGCCAAGAAACTGGGAACACTCCCCTAAGAATAGTACCATGGCATCTGAGTTGAGTGCTACCAACTAGGCCAAGCTGACACTTCAGGCTTAGAAAGTGACAAACATTAAAAAAATGTTAAAATTATAAGATATATCTGGAAAATGTAGCCCACTGTAAAATGATTGAAAGATGTAGCAGATGTAGCATAACTTGTTAAGGATATGTCAGCATGGGTATAGGTTATGGAAGTTATATTTATCTAACTTGGAGGAAGTATTCCTCTGTTTCCTATTGTAACAAGATTATGGGGCCGAAATTGCCCATTCCGCTGAGGCCTCTGGCTGCCTGAAAGCGGCAGCCATGGCACGGCGCGGAATGGCCGCTGATTTTCCGTGGAGGGGCCGCCATTTTAAACATTGCCCTTCCTCGGGGTCGGAGCGGTGTAGGGAACCGCTCCGCCCATTTTCCCGCCGTGGCGTGCACGTGCCGACCCCTTATCAACTGGCGGTGACCCCTTCCAGAAATTTTGCTGTGAGAAATATCCCTTTTGTGGAATTGCCCCACGGGAGCGGCGCCGCCACCGGCCGGTTCCCCCGGCAACTTTTTCTGTTGGTACACTTCTTGTTGGTTGGTGGCACGGCCGCCCTTAAAGGGGAGGTGCTGCTGTCAGCCACACCATTTTATTTTTTATTGTCGGCCGACTGCCAGGTCGGCCCGATAGTTATGCCCCCGGGTTCAGCTGGGCTGCCAACAGGCCCCTCTTGGGTGCCAGGCCGCTGGCCCGGCTGAAACCTTCCCCGGTGGCCCAGTGAACCGAAGAGAAAAAGATGCAGAGTTCGCAACGGCCCTCCCCTTTAACTGAAAGGGGTGGGGCGTTGTTACGCATCATCAGCGCGGCGCTGATGATTGGTCGGGGTGGCCGACCTGCTGCAAGGGAATTCTGCCCCGCAGCCGCAGCAACATCCGCCCCAACTGGAAAAAAAGCTTCAAAGTTCTGAATATTGACGGCATCTCCTCCCCGTTCCCCATTTTCCCCCTCCTCCCCCCACCCCCCGAATTCCCCATCCCCCACCTAGGCCACCAGTGGATCCAGTGACCTCCTCCCATGGAGCGAGGAAAACGTGGCCTATTGCAGAACGCTACTGTTGGGTACTGTGCATGCATGGCTGCAGTAAACAGCGGCATGCGCAGAAGGGGAATCAGGTGTGTATGTGCGGCTCAAGGCCAGCACGCACATGCGCAGAAGGGGAATCAGGTGTGTACGTGCGGCTCAAGGCCAGCACGCACATGCGCAGAAGGGGAATCAGGTGTGTATGTGCGGCTCAAGGCCAGCACGCACATGCGCAGAAGGGGAATCAGGTGTGTATGTGCGGCTCAAGGCCAGCATGCACATGCGCAGAAGGGGAATCAGGTGTGTATGTGCGGCTCAAGGCCAGCACGCACATGCGCAGAAGGGGAATCAGGTGTGTATGTGCGGCTCAAGGCCAGCACGCACATGCGCAGAAGGGGAATCAGGTGTGTATGTGCGGCTCAAGGCCAGCACGCACATGCGCAGAAGGCCACAATGATATTCGTGCAGATAATCACTCCGCATAAATATTGGCCAGGACACTGGGAGAACTTCCTTGATTTTCTTCGATTAGTGCAATACGATCTTTTACATCCACCCGAAGCAGTAGATGGACATCTTGCCTGAAAGACTGCACCTCCAACAATGCAGCACTCCTCCAAAAGAGATAGCCTAGGTTGTGAACTCACGTTCTGAAGTGTGGCTGGAACCCATTACCTTTGTGACAGAGCAGAGGATAGCTTTAAAAATAGAAAATATAAGTAAGATCTTTTCAGGCCATAAAGTGTTTGCAAGTGGGTCTTCTCCCCCCGCCCCCCCCACTCACTGAGGGCCATTGAGACTCTTCCTATTTTTTGATGTATAATAATGATCTGGATGATATATTTACAGGCAGAATCTACCGCTGATGCCAGAATCCAAGGCTGGGCAAACAATGAGCAACTAGGTTCAAAAAGATTTAGATCTTTTAGATAACTGAGCCAATAATACATTGCAATTCAGTGTTGAAAAGTATAAAATGTTTATTATGGGAGCAAGGAGCCAAAAGAAAGAACATAATGGGGCTAGAAATTAGCCAGATTTGCGATTGTTTTTCCGCCAGGGTTTTTTGGTGCTAAATGAGTCGCATAACATTTTGTGCGATTGTGAAATTTCGACAGTGGTTTTGCACTGGCGCAAAAAATTTTATCGCCCACCTGCCTGTTTTTAAAAACGTTTTTATGACGTGAATCGGCGTGCAACGCTATGCTCTTGTCCGGGGCAGTAAATTCTACGATATCGCCTGCCCGGAAACCCGCCCGGGAAAAACAGTCGGACCCAGGGCGCACCTGGCGCTAACGCCGCCATCTTGAAGAAAGAGCACAAGTTCAATGCATAAAAGGATTTGGAGAAGGAAGGCTGTGTTTTACACAGTGATGATTTATGTGAGTTTATAGTTAATTTTAAAGGATATTTAAGGACATTTAAAAAAAAAATGGGGGCTATACTATGTCAGCCATTAATCCTGGCTGCTTTTTGTATGCAGTATCGAGCTGGAAGAAGGCTTATTGATTAGCATTTTGAGCGTAATTCCCCATCCCCCTTTCCCCATGAATTTACAGGGAACAACGCTCATAGCTGCAGCTCTGAGGCACAGAAGGCTGCGCTTCCGAAAAGAAGTGGTCACCGAGATATGCCAGCTCATAAAGGCAGACCTACAGCCTACCAGCAGCAACAGGACCGCACTTCCTGGTGACTGCAGCACTTGCCTTCTATGCCTCCGGCTCCTTTCAGGCATCAACAGGGGACATCTACTCCATCTCACAGTTCGTTAAACACCGCTGCATTCGCCAGGTGACTACTGCGCTATATGCATGCAGGATGGAATTTATAAAGTTCCCAATAACCAAGGAAAAACAGAATGAGAGGGCTATGGGCTTTGGACAAATTGCTGGCTTCCCCAAGGTTCAGGCTGCCATTGACTGTACGCACATCGCCTTGCGGACAACATTACTCAATCCAGTGGTTTACTGAAAGGGATTCCACTCCCTGAACGTACAGATCATCTGCGACCATACTCAGCGCATCATGGCAGTAATTTCCAGGGAGCCCCCCCCTCCGGAACCCTCAGACAGAAGCCGAGCATCACTATTTAGCCACACGCAACATCGTCGAACAGACAATTGGAGTGCTCAAGCAGCGCTTCCGATGCCTGGACCACTCTGGAGGCTGCCTGCAATACTCCCCTCAGCAGGTTGCTGAGTTCATTGTGGTGTGCTGCATGCTACACAACTTAGCCATTATGAGAGAACCGGATTTGCTACAGGGGACTGCAGGACTACCTCAGGAGAGAGGAGGGGAGGAGGATGAGGAACCTGCCGATTAACCCATGCCACCACCACCACAAGTGAGGCTTTGTAGAGCTTACAGCAATGCAAAAGCCTTACATTAGCAGCTCATAATTCAACGCTTTGCTTGAAGAGTGAACGGCACGTTTGAGCGTTGCCTGGCCACTCTATCCCACCATGTTGACTATTCCCACTCTTATTCTACAAATGAGACACTACACAGGAATGGTTAAGGTGAACAAAAGAATTTATTAAACATATACATTAACTTGAATAAGATTTATTAAACATTGTAACTTGAATAACATTTATTAAACATTTCAAAACTGGAATAAAATTTATCAAACATTATTATGAATTGGAAAATTTTTAAAACTTTTATAAAATAGCAGCAACAACAACAACCCCTGCACCAAGCGTCTTTTACCTCCGGTCCCTATCTCCCCTGCCCCCCCATCTTCCCTCGCCAAGAGTTCATGCAGCACCCCAACCAGAGTCCTGCTGTATTGGGGATTGGGGGGGAGAGACGGTGGCGATGCCATGTGTGGATCCCCTGGAGAAGCTCAGGGTATGGAAGACCCGGCTTTTGAGTGGCAAGGCTCTAGCTCGGCCTCACCACTCACAGGTGATGTCGGTCTGGGTGTGACACTGGGGACTGTAATGTCAAAGATAGAGACCATCAATTGCGCGTGGGCATTGATAGCCTTGGTGGTTTTGCGGCTCGCACCGATAATCTGCGACATGCCCTCCCTCCTGTTCACAGATAGTGCCACAATACTTGCGGGAGTACTACCCAAGACCTCCAGGAGCTGTCGGGTGAGCTGGACGCTCTTCCTGGATAGTCCCACCATGTCCAGGTGTGCATCCCCCTGTCTGTCGGCAGACTGGCTTTGCCGACTCACCCTCCGGAGAGACAGCATACGGGATTCAACCCCAGTGGTGCGTTGCTGCACGCCACTTGTACCTGGGGCCTCGGATGATTCAAAGCCCGAGAATGTTTCTTCCTCGGACGAGCTAGTGGCTGCAGCAAAAAGAGGTGTCGAGTGCATAGGCCCCCCCCATCCCCCGAAATAGGTTGATCACTTTGCTCCTTCCATGGAGGTTCCTCATCCTCGGCGTCGTCCTCGTTCCTCCTCCTCCACCCCCACATGATGGACATTAGGTGGAGGCTTCCATTCGAGGATGTGGCACATGCGGCTCCTCATCTGGAAATAGGAAACCACAGATGAGTAGTTAGCAGCAGGAGAGGGGGGCAGGGTGACATGAGTAAGGTCACACAGCACAGGCTCATTTGAAAGACCACTGCTATTGCATTATATATCGTCGAGAGACACTGCATCACATTGCCCGAACCCTAATCCAGAGACACTACATCACATTGCCCCAACCCTAGTCCACAGACACTACATCACATTGCCCCAACCCAGCCTGGGGATTTTGCAGGACTTATCCTCAGTTTCGAACAGGGGTTCAGCACCCCCACAGGTAGTTGACCTCCCTGAGGCACCGATCAGACCTGCCACACACTCCTCCAGGTCGGAGGCATGCTTCAGGGTGGACCGCCGCCTGTCCGTCACTGCTCTCGGCGGTTGTGGGACAACTTTCCCTGCAAAGATGACAATGGGAATGGTTACTGGAGGAACCCTTCTGCACTTATACCATACTGTGTGCATTTAATACAGTCCTCTGTTTGATGGCCCTGGAAGTTGTACATGGTTCATGAGGAAGACATCGAAGTATAGAAACATCTTTTAATAATGTGTAACGATCATTCATGGCAAATAAGGTGCAACACTAAGCCTACCCATTACCAACACGTGTCAGATTTACAATTTATATAATGGAGTGCATCAATAAAAATATGACTTACTCTGACGACCCTGCAATAGTCATTGAAGCTCTTGCGGCACTGGGTGTTGGTCCTTCTGATGTCGTCCATGAAAGATGTCTCTTCTAAAATGTTGATCCAAAGCTGCCCAAGAACCGCTGGGAGTGGTTTACTTGCACCACTCCTATTTAAATCTCCCCATCTCCCCTCTACAGCTGTGATAAGAGCCTTGTTCGCCTCATTACTGAATGTTTTCGCTCTCTGCCTGCTTCCATCCTCCCTGCTATCTGAGAAAGGCTGATGACTGCGTATGCGCAGGTGCTCCCTGACAGCTGACCAGAAGTGCTGGAAGAAGAAAAAAATGGCGCGTGCGCAGAAGGTCTGTATTTTTTTTCGATTGCAAATTTCGGCACTGGTGCACAAATTCAGTTGTGCAACGCCGGATTTATTGCTATCGCTGGTCATCGTTTAGCGAATTTTGCTAGGTCCGGCAATAATGGTAACCTGGCGGTAAAAAAAATGATTCCGCCGCGATTATCGCCTGAAAATGGACGAAATTGCTAAAACCCGAATTTCTAGCCCCATGTGTTTTAAACAGCCCAAGACCAAGAAGTGCTTTACAGGAATCTGATGGTGCAGTTTACACAATGGCCTTTTACCTCTGGGATTTGGATTCAAATGCAGCCCAGATGGACGGAGGGGTGACTGTCCTATGAGTTTGAACAGTTTCAATACAGTAAGTTGTGGAAATGGGGGCAGTGAGGGAATGTCACACTGATGCAGTCAGGGTTGCTTTTCTGTAGTTGAGACTGAGCTAGACTGGGGCTTTACTCTGTATCTGACTACAATGCAGGACCTGGGACTGGTGCTTGGTGCTGACACTAGATGCCTGAAATTGGAAGAGTTCAAGTCCCTAGTTACTAGTGTGTGTGTCCTTTGATGAGCAGAAAAAGTGCTGATGAATTAGAAGATCTAGAAGTTATAGAGGATAAACCTTTGAACTGTCAGAAAAGCCCCTATCTAGAGTAAAGAAGGTTGCATTAACAGAGGGATAGATTGAACATTTAAAGAGGTATTATTACTGTGCCAGCCCACATATTACCAGATTTATTGAATTCATTTTTGTAAAATGCTATATCACGAGTATGTCTGCTGTTTTGGTCACCTCATCATAGGAAGGAGGTTACTCTTGAGAGAGTACAAAGGTGAACAGCAAAGATCATTCTGGGTATCAGAAATTCAAGTAAAGAGAACAGGTTAGGGAAGTTGGTCTTATTTTCTTTGGGGGAAAAGATGCTGACTTCTGAGCTGGTCTAATTGTCGTTTTTAAGATTATGAAGAAGAGTAACAAAATCACCATGGCAAAAAATGTAATTATCAGGGGACACAAGAATCGACCAATTGTCCTATCACATCCATTCCTTCCATGGACTATATGACATCTGATGTAGAATGGACGCTATCCAGTTAATTTCATCTCCTGACAAACGTTTTTGGCAGAAATGTTCTTTCTTCTACTGTACAAAGGTAAATCGGGTTGAACGCCCATGCTGTTCTTTGAAAGAGTGCCATGGATTCTTTAACATCACCTGAGCGAGCAGACGGGGCCTCGGTTTAACGTCTCACCTGAAAGGCAGCAGCACTCCTTCAATACGGCACTGGAGTGTCTGCCTAGATTTTGTGCTCAAGTCCCTGGAATGTGACTTGAACCCATGACATTCTAACTCAGAGGCAAGAGTTCTCCCACTGAGCCATGGTTGATGGTACAAATTGGGCATATTCAAAAGTGCCTTATCTAATCTTGCATCCTAAATGTTTCATCCTTTTACTCTGTTTCCACACCTTCATGTCAGTCTTCCTTGCATCTATTTGTGGAATGTCTTTACATTAAATGCAAAGTTTTTTTAACTGACATGATGCCTCCAAAGTCTCCATAGCTCAGGAACTATCAGGACCTGCAACATTTGATAATCTCGCTCTATTTATCCTAATAACCCTAAAAAAGAAAGAAAAACTTGCAGACCATCTTTCATGACTTCAGGATGTCTCGAAGCATTTTAGAAAATTAAGTACTTATGGAGAGAAACGCAGCAGCCTAAATGACCAAATAATCTATTTTAGTGATGATGGTTGTGGGATAAGTATTGGCCAGTGTAGTGTATGTAGGCACCTTTAGTAATGACTCCATGAGGCAGGGTATGATACTTAAACTGTGTAGACCTGTAGTCCTTTATTTGCAGTTCCTGAGTGACGACAACAAGCTGCGAGTTCCCTTTTATACTGGGTTACCTGCCGTGTGCAGGCAACCCCTAGGTCTCCAGCAACAGCACCCTCTGGTGTACCGGTGAGGTGTGTACAGTATAAGTGTACATTCAATGTGGCATAACAGTATAACATGCATACACAACAATACTCCCCCCTGAGCATTTTTCATATCCTTATTGTCATGCCTAGGGGAGGTGATCAGTGGTGGGCTATGGGAGGTTGTGGTGAGGGTTGTGTGGTTGCCAGGTGTGACCCCTGTGCTTGAGGCTGGCCTTGTACGTTTCCCCTCCCTCACACACAAACCAAGTGGGTGTCACTGTTGTGAGATCCCTCGAGGAGGTAGCCACGGCAGCAGTGGGTGGTGTGTATACACTGTGATGTGGGTAGTTGTGAGGTGGCGGGCAGGGCCACAAGACTGGGTGGGCTCCTTGTCCACCAATTGGGATGAGGGTCAGGTCATCCTAGGGTTTGCCAGGGAAGCTGGAGGGTATTGGCCCCATGCTCCTGGTGTTGGCTTTGGTGGTCAGGGGCTGTAGGGCTGGTCTGGTGTAGGTTGCCATTGGTGGTGGCTGGGCTGCCCATTGACCACTGTCCCTGTAGTGGGTCTGCTCCCACTGCCTGTGTGTGTGTCCTGCAAGGGGCATCATATTTGTTCCAAAGGTCCAGGCTACATGGTCAGGTAGCTTGCTGAATCTGGGGGTCTCCCACAGGGGGATTCCATTGGCATCAGCATGGTCCCTGTAGAACCCACTGTCCTTTGGCAGTGTCCTACATGACACCTTGGCTCTGATCACACACAGTCGAGCCTGCATTATACATTCTAGCATTTGCATCACTTTTGGGTGTCCTGGTTTCAACAGACATGGTTACATTAGACATTTCACAATCTCTATCATTACTGTTAAGCATAATAAACTTGTTCTTAACCTTACTGACACCTGCATTCATATCATTAGTCACATTAGTTAAACCAGCATCACAATTCATTATTACATTGCATACATTTTCATACTTGCACCTTTTAATTGCATCTTTAGCTTTAAAGTCCGTGTACTCAAATAGTTGAAACATCCCCATTAAATTTTTTTGGTTGCCAGTCTCCTTTAAGGGAGCCTTCAAATCCGATTGGCCGCTCGATGTCACATGATGCTCCCCCATGTTCACTCGTGGCATGGCGGAGGCCATTTTGATTACAGGTTCTGCTGCTTGTGGTGCTGCAGCCATTTTCTGGTCTTGCTGCAGGTAGGCTGTGGTGCTCTTTCCTTCCACAGGTTCGATCCTGGATGTTGGGAATCCATTTCCTTCTTCGATGTTCATCTCTTGGAGTACTGCCCCGGCCCGGAAAGTGGATTCTCGGTCTTGGAGATCTCGCTGTGGGCAGTCGAGCTGGGCAGAGGAATCTCCAGATGCAGCGATGGATCCATGTTCGAGGTTGATTGCCGGAGCCTGGAGGCCTGGGAGCAGCTTCGCTTGGACAGGATGCCATTGTGGTCGATTGGCGGGATTCATCCAAAGTTCTTCAAAGGTCGCTTGGCTCATCACAGACTGGCTCGCCCCTGTGTCGCCCTCCATAGAAACTGGGACTCTGTCGACGTCTACTTTCATCGCCCACAGAGAACTTTCGGTGGAGCAGGTATGAGTTCCATACTTTTCTTTCAGGGGTTGCGCAACTTCACCTTCCTCTGTGTCGGAGCCCCGGTGATCAGCCAACTCATCAGAGACACGGTGAGTACAGCTTTTTCTGCACATCCTTTGAAGGTGCCTTTTCTCTTTGCATGCTTAGTCTTTGTAGCGGCACTGGTGGGCCCTGTGGTTTCCTCCACAGCGCCAGCACGGGGCTAGCTGGTTTGCCCCATGTGGCGGCCTCAGGGTTGCGGTACTCGGGGTAGCGTTTCTGCCGTTAGAAGTATCAATGCGGTGCACTGCTCTCGTCGGTTTAGAGTCCCTTAGTGCTTCATTTAGGTGGTCGCCAAAGTTGCACGGTGCAGCCAGTCTTCCAATCTGTTCCAAAAGTGTTCCAATCTTTCTACAAAAGCATCCCAATCTTCCCCATCGGTAAATTGCTGAAAGTTGCTGAGATTCGACATGCTGAGCATGTGGTTCGTGACCTCGTATTCCAATCGCCGGTTGTAGTGTATGTAGGCACCTTTAGTAATGACTCCACGAGGCAGGGTATGATACTTAAACTGTGTAGTCCTTTATTTGCAGCTCCTGAGTGACGACAACAAGCTGTGAGTTCCCTTTTATACTGGGTTACCTGCCGTGTGCAGGCAACCCCTAGGTCTCCAGCAGCAGCACCCTCTGGTGTACCAATGAGGTGTGTACAGTATAAGGGTACATTCAATGTGGCATAACAGTGTTACAGACATCACACAGTAAACAGGCATGCATACACAACAGCCAGGACACCAGTGGATCTCCCTTGCTACTTTTTTGAAATAGTGCTGTGGGATCTTTTAAATCCACCTCAGAGAGCAGATGTTTAACGTCTCACCCGAAAGACTGCATCAGTAGTGCACTAATGTGTCAGCCTAGATTATATGCTCCAATCTCCGACGTTCTGGATCAGAGGCAAGAATGCTACCACTGAGACAAGGCTGACTCCTTGGGCTGGATTTTCGGATGGTTTGTGACCGGATTTTTGTCGCGTTTTGACCCTCCATGGTGAAAGCCCGGTCGTGATCCTTGGTTCCTTGTTTGCGGCGACGCTTGGAGAGCTACGCCGGAGTGGAACAACTCAGATTGCGACAATGTCCGAGTTTCGGCACTCGCCTAACCTGTGTGCCGTGCCCCGAGCACCGCCCTGCCGGCAGCGGTAAGTTGGAAAATCTGAAAAAAAGGTAAGTTAAAGTTTTTATTTTATTGCAGCGATTTGTTAGGTAAGAAACATAGAAACATAGAAAATAGGTGCAGGAGCAGGCCATTCAGCCCTTCTAGCCTGCACCGCCATTCAATGAGTTCATGGCTGAACATGAAACTTCAGTACCCACTTCCTGCTTTCTCACCATACACCATGATCCCCCGAGTAGTAAGGACTTCATCTAACTCCCTTTTGAATATATTTAGTGAATTGGCCTCAACTACTTTCTGTGGTAGAGAATTCCACAGGTTCACCACTCTCTGGGTGAAGAAGTTTCTCCTCATCTCGGTCCTAAATGGCTTACCCCTTATCCTTAGACTGTGACCCCTGGTTCTGGACTTCCCCAACATTGGGAACATTCTTCCTGCATCCAACCTGCCCAAACCCGTCAGAATTTTAAACGTTTCTATGAGGTCCCCTCTCACTCTTCTGAACTCCAGTGAATACAAGCCCAGTTGATCCAGTCTTTCTTGATAGGTCAGTCCCGCCATCCCGGGGTCTTGGTAATGTTTTTTGAATCCCTAAGGCCCCTCTCTCAGCACACCCGGCCCCGCATTAAAGTTGGCGAGGATCGTGTTTTTGCGCCGCGAATGATTGCCTCCCTTTGCGGCGCAGGCCCCAACTGCCAAAAGTTAGACCTTAAATCGTTAACTGAGCGAAAACAGTAATTTTGCCGCATTGCCTCAGTTTTCACCCTGGAACGGAGAAAGCCAAAAATCCAGTTCCTAAACTCTGACGCATTCACCATTTTAGATGTCAATTGATACTGTGTTAAAGCAGTAACTTTTTTAATTGTAACTATGTTTTACAAGATCTCCTTATGAGAATGCTTCACCATGAGTTCTATACTCTTACTTACCCCATCCCTACAGTAGGGGCAAGAAAATGTAAAAAGGAAGAGATTTGGGAGAGGGGTGGTAATGGCAAGAAACCAGTTTAACACACAACTATAAAGATGGGGATAACAGCAAGTCCGATGGGGGGGGCGGGGGTGATGGGGCATTAAGTTAAAGTTGTATTACAAATTTAATCTGATCATTCTGGTTTATTTTGGTAAACTAGCAATTTTTATATATTTCTTACAGGAATCAAAATGCATTGGAATATTAAAATCCTTCCTTCTGTGATTAATAGCCTCTCAAATTGGATTGCATGGCGACAGGATGCGTGTCATCTTCAGGTTCTCAGATGAGAATGAGTTGCTCTTCATTTAGCAGTGGCACCTAATCTGGAAGGGGGGGCGGAGAGAAGGGGAAACTTGGAAGTTCCAGGTATCTAGTCTATATGCTTAAAGTGGGAGTATATTAGGCGTATAGTAGTTCACAATAAGGAATCAAAATGGCAAAAATATTTTCATTTCCATTCTAGTTGTACTGACTGTGCATGTCGTAGTTATATTATTGGTAACTTATTACTATTTGCTGAATACATTTCCTGACCGTATATGGCTATGGACATTGTCACAGCTAATTACTCTAGTCTATCTAAACATACCATGATTAGCTCTCAACTTGGATCAGTTGTATATTTGGGTCCACAAATTCTGCTCTATAAACTCAACACAATAAAGATTGCTAAAAAGCAGTAGTGGTAGAATGCTGGACTTGTATTCAGGGGCCCAGTGTCAAATCATCGATTCAAATAGATTTCAAATTTGTCCATTCCAAGTAGTTTTTTTTTAGTTATTCTTCGGGTACACTTTTAACTGTGAAAGTGATTTTTTTTTTTTTAACCTTGAAATTATTTGGAAAGAGAAAAACATCTGAAGTTGGCAGTTTCGAGAAATGCTGTGGCTATTTTGAATCTACAGATATTTGCAAGTCTAGGGCTTGTAGTACACTAAGTGGTAGTGCTGAGCTGTATACAGTAATGTGAAGTAGAATAGACAAAAGCCAACGTTTAATGACTTCTTTAAATGGAAGAATAAACTGCACAGACAATTTATTTTTGTGTAGGTGTTCCTGCTGGCCAACATTGTTGATGCGCCTGTTAATTTTACTGATGATGCAGAGTGTGGTTTGACTTCAATGCGTGCTTTACTTAAGTTGTGATAAAATGGGTGGACTGTGTGTTCTCACCACCCATCCACCCACGGGCTAACGTGAGGCTCCTACAATGCCTTTACCACAAGCGGGCTAGTGTGGCATTGTGGTGAATAGGCTGATTCATGTGTTCGGAATGTGCACAATACAAGGTGTAACTCCAAAGAAAATAAAGCAACAGCTCTTGAAGCAGCAAATGTTAACCTCAATTGGAAAACTCAATTCCATGTTGCCCACATTTGATTGTAGTACAAAATACAGTTGTTGGATGAAGGCAGATGATAGCAAGCTGAGTCACTGAGCAGATGTTCAGTTTACTTTATCGTTTGATCAGGTATTTTAGAAGCCCACCTGGAGAATAGAAAAACATAGGCAGCTTAACTGTTTAATGTGGCTATTCATTTTCTGGTGACATTTTCTGCCCTTGTTTCATACATGTATCTGTATTAGATTAAAGGCATTACAACTAACACTGAATGTAATGAAATACAGGTTGAACCTCCCTTATCCAGAACCACCCCTCGTCCAGAACCATTCCCAGCCACCAGCTGGCACATGCACAGAACTCCGACATGAACAAATTTAAGTCCTTCCTCGCTGCTGACTCCTGCAATCGCTGGCCTGACCCCACAATCCACTGCCTCCCCCACCCCCCCATGATCTCTCTGCCGCACTCCCAGCCCCAAGCCAGTCAGCCCTCTATCCCTTTGCTCAGTACCTGTACCATCTAATTTAATGTGACCACCCCTCATCAGAAAAATCCCTTATCCAGAGCTGGCAGAGGTCGAGCCCAGCGAGGGGCGGCATTTGCGTCGGGGGGGGGGTGGGGGCAGGCAGGCAGAGGTCGCGCCCAGCGAGGAGCGGCGCAGCATTTAATATCGGTGGGGTCATGGCCCAGGAGCGGCACAGCATTTAACAGTAGCGGGGTCGGGGCCCAGGGGAGGCGCAACAAAGCTTGGTCTCCAATCGTCTTGGTCAATCCTCGCCACTGGACCAAGACCTAGCTCTGTCAAGCCTGTGTGGTGGCTGGTGTGCAACGGTCACCACACATTAAAAAAAATCCACGCACAGGCATCTTCTACCCTTTAAGCTGTAACTCATTGCAACACCTGTGAGCCCATCTTTTTTTTGGTGCGAAGAGCGTCATCCTGGTCACGGGGGACTGCCTATACTATATATAAATGTACAGAAGTTCAGCATTCCTAAAACTCTGATTTGTTTCTGTCATCTTTATCCATGTTTCCACACACACTGATTTCATCACAATTTGGGATACTTAGTATTACATTTTGTTCCCTATCTCTTGCCTTGTGCTGTAGCCACCCTTCATTTTTTTCTCTCTCTCTGTCCCACCCCACTATCATTCATTGAGTTTCAAACTCACGGAGCTAGTAACCATCGTTGATGTCCTTATTTTCACTCTTCCTGTGAACTTGATGATACCATGACTAACATTTAATCGGAACACTCCCAGGTATGATCTCAACAGAGCTTTATGGAGCAATTCTTTTGGCACTAGATCTGCTTTAACACCCCAGCATTTGGTTTGTCTGGACAATTGAGAAAGGTTTGGTTAACTATTTCATCCAAGTCTCTTTCTCACTACATTTTTTTTTTAACTGGCTCTTTGTAATACTGGCCCCTCTCCCTGTGCATTTTGTGATGTTAAATTCACTTTTGCTCTGTGATAAAATGCATGGAGCGATATGAGCATTAAACACAAGGCAGCTATAGAAATTAGAGAGTGTGCCCTCATAGATTTACTCAGTAAGGGAGGGTATCAAGTTAATAAAACAGAATGAAATGGAAAGAAGCAAACTTGCAGGAGAAGTCATGTGGGCAGAATCAGTTGAGGACAAGTGTGAGCCTTGCCACATTTCTAATTTCTATTAGTGTGGGAATTCAGAAAGCTTCAGATGAATCATAATAGTTGGACTACCTGCACTCCCACAACACATTGTGCTTCTCAGACACTTCTGTCTCCACTAAAATCCTTGTTGGAAGACACAAGAAACCTGGGATTTCAACCTTTACAGTTGACTGTGCAGCAATCAAATGAACTGAAATACAATTGGCTTAAGTTGTACAGAGACCAATCTGTCTTTTTTATTTATGAAACTAAGTTATCTAAAGTATTTTTCCATTTGTCCCTCAGGTGCTATTTAATTACTTTTTAAGCAAACCGCAAATGAGCATTCTCTTCAAAGTATCAACATATTTACACTTACCCCACATGGCTAGAATGTTAGAATTATTTTTATTGGTGACCATTTGGAGCACCTATTTTGCCAAATTGGCAGTCTGTCAGGAATGTTCTATATTTAAGTTGCATGACAACTGAGCTGTTTCTGTCCTTCCCTCCCCGGCTACACTTCTGAAACCAATAACAATTGCTGACCTGTTTCAGTACATTCCTTCCCCATGGCGATCCAACTATTGTGATGGGAAATCTCGTGACCCTCTCCAGTGAAAACATGACACAGCAAGGTTCCAGTTTTGTCCACTTTCCTTACCTCTGGTCTCTCTGAACCATACACTTGCTTACAAGTGTCTGCCAAAACCACTCTGCATCTAATTGCTGCAAGGTGTGTAAGAGTAGTCTGGATGACTGGCCTTTTTATTCCCCTTCTTCCCTAGGTCTTACTCTCTCAGCACTTTCCCCCTAACAGCAGTGTTGAGAACCCGCAGATGGTGAATCTCCATCTATGTTACTCCACAGCACACTATATTGGAACAACAATGCACACAGTACTCTCTTGGAACCCCCAAAAATATCCTGGCTAAAAATGATCAGAATGTTTCACTTATTAGATTGGAAAAATTACTTTGTTGTTGGTGGGGAAAGGAGAGGAGATGGGGATAAATTAGGAAAAAACCCTTTGAGGTTGGAGAGATGATCAGTGTACAATTAATATTTGACTCTACTGCTTTACAGATTGGATTTTATCTCTCTTCTCTATTGACTCTTGTTGGACAGTTGCTCCCTGTTCACGGAATATTTAGAGTGCATTTACATAAGTGATTTCACCACAGTTATAGCGTAAATATAACTCTATAATCTGGAACTGTCCCTGACCTGATAAAGCGAAGCAGAGCGAAATTTCTTGTGGGAGGTACTCTCAAGTCAGACCGTAACTCTGAATTTATACTACACAAATTTAGCATCAGATTGAAATGAAAATTGCTTTGCGACAGAGTTAAACTTGTAGAGGCCGATGATACAACACTGGCTGCGCTGTTCTGCGACACTGAAGAAACTGACTTCAACCCAATATTTTAATGCTGCTGAGGGGGATTGTTGGCTGCCAGTAGCAAGCAAAGTCTTGAAGGTTGCCTGTACAACAGTGCCAGCCCCATTGCCCTGCCACTGGGGACTTGCCCTCTTGCTCAACTTGGCTGTTGAAGCCTGAAAACAGTTGCGACAGCAAAGAAGGGTGGGGTTATATTAGGGAGACCATCCAGCAATTAAATTCTCCCAACCTCAAGCCCTTCCCTGCAACACTTGTTCCAAATTGGAGCTTAGTGTCTAGCCCCACTGGTGCACTCCAGTTGCATTATGGGAAGACTTAGTCATTTAAATAAACTGGCCTTTTGGAACCGTGAGTATACTTTGCACATGACGTTCCAGCATACTTTGCACTGGTTGGCAGCATCTTAGCGCAGTGAACAAGATTGGATGAATGATAAGCCTTGGGCCTCTGCCCAATGCACATGAGCGCACTATGTACTGGCCATTGCATCTTTGTCTCTAGTACAAGTATATCCTTAATGTCTGTGTTCCTGTGGCAGCCTGTATTGTTTAATGGTGTTTTAGTGGCGAGTCTACATTTAGCAGAAGGTAAGTGGAGGTCTGATAAGACAAAGTAATGTGCAAGAATCAAATTTGGAGAATGTTAGGTTGAGCACTGCTAACCACAACCCAGGTCGTGCTATCTAAGGCTGGGTGACCTTTTTTGACACTGATGTTTCCTGTTTGAGCGAATGTAGAATCATTCAAACTAGTGGATACTGTTGGAAGTATCAATTAAATCTGAAGCTATTAGTTTAAGATGTTGGGAGCTGAAATCATTAGTTTATTATTAAACATCTGTGGCTGTCTGTTTACATTTTGGAGCACTTCCTATTTGCTTTTTTATTTGCTGATGTCTGGCGGATTTGTTTACCATAACACCTTAGGTTTGTCTCGATGCCTACTGATACCATGGTTACAGGGACTTCTCCCATAAAATTTAAGTAGCTGCTTTAAAAATAATAATTTAGTGACTATTAATTTTCCTATTTCATTCTCACTTCTGCATCACAGGAAGTGTCATGATAATGGATGTGAAGGGGCAAAATGTAGTTTAAAAAGGTAGTTTCAATGACATGTGTTTTTAATGGAGTGGTGAAGAAATGAGAATGTTGATTGTATTGCTGCCAGGTCTGAAATCCGGCAAAACTTGAAATCCGGCACGGATTAGTTTGAGGATTCCGGATTTCAGACAAGAAAATCAATCGGCTGAAATCCGGAATCCTTGACTGAATCCATACCAGATTTCAGGTTTTGCTGGATTTCAGACCTCGCCACTCAAAACCCGGCACGGATTCGGTCAAGGATTCTGTATTTCAGACTTTGATTTTCTTGTCTGAAATCCAGAAAACCCCAAAAACTGGCACGAACTCAGTCCTGAGGATTCTGGATTTCGGACATTGTACAGATTGAACCTCTCATCCGGGACTCCCTTATCCGGCACCGCCCCTCGTCCAGCACTATTCCCAGGTGGCGCATGCACAGAATGTGGCCGGTCAAGATCCTTCCTCCGAAATAAGAGTGTTACCACTAAGCCAAGCTAACATAAGTTAATTGCTTCAAACACCACCACAAATGCAATAAAAAAAAACGATTATGATTTCCCTCCCTGCATTGGTTGGTAAGTGCACAACATGGAGTAAGTAGTGGACCAGGGAGGTTCCAGGTTTAGTTCCTTTACTGTGCACAGTTAGCTGATCCCGCCGACACCCCCAGGCGACCTCCCTCGCCCTGGGCGCGCCCCCCCCCCCCCCCCAGACCAATGACCTCCCCTCAACCGGCAAAATCCCTAATTTGGCATAGGCCAGGTCCCGAGGGTGCCAGATAAGGGAGGTTCAACCTGTACCTGTATTTGACACTTGAGTTGAGCGTGTGGCCATATATCTGCTCCCTCAAAAAGACCGACTACTTCCATCTCCATAACATTGCCCAACTCCACCGCTGCCTCAGCTCATCTGGTGCTGAAACCCTCATCCATGTCTTTGATACCTCTAAACTTGACTATTCTAATGTTCTGCTGGCCGGCCTGCCATCTTCCACCCGCCATAAACTTAAGCTCATCCAAAACTCTGGGCTGCCTGTATCCTAACTTGCACCAAATCATGTTTACCCATCACCCCTATATTGGTTCCCGGTCCGGCTATGTCTTGATTTTAAAATCTCATCCTTGTTTTCAAATCCCTCCATGGCTTCGCGTCTCCCTAACTGTAATCTCCTCCAGCCTTCCGATCAATGTTCCCTCTAAGCTGCGCGGCCGCTGAATGGGCTGCACACCCCCCCAAAAAATGAAAGGGAACATTACCTGCGATCCTTCAACAGTGGCAGCCCAGCCACCACACTGGTTTGACAGTTGCAAGGATTGACCAAGACGACTGGAGACCAAGCTCTGTTGCACCTCCCCTGGGTCCCGACCCTGCTGCTGTTGAATGCTGGGCCACGACCCCGCCGATATTAAATGCTGCGCCGCCCCTCGCTGGGCTCGAACGCCGCCCCTCCTTTTATATAGGAGTACTATGACAGGCAGCAGAGGAACATCGCTTCCTACAACCCTTGGAGATCTCTGCCCTCTTGCGTATCCCCAATTTTAATCACTCTACCATTGGCGGCCGTGCTGTTGGCTACCTAGCCCCTAAGCGCTGGAATTACCTCCATAAACCTCTTTGCCTATCTATCTCGCAATCCTCCTTTAAGATGCCCCTTAAAGCCTTTGGTCATCTATCCGAATATCTCTTTAAAAGGCTTGGCGTCAAATTTTGATTGATAACGCTCCTGTGAAGCGCCTTGGGACGTTTTACTACGTTAAAGGTGCTATGTAAAGGCATGTTCCAATACATCAAGATCTGCTTGCTCGATGAGCATCTTGTACAGTCCTAACACTTGCATATATTTTGATATCGTCCGTAAACTTGCGGATCATCCCATCAATACCTACACCTAAATCATTGGTGAAAATAGTAATATTAAGAATCCCAACACTGATCCCCATCCCATCAATACCTACACCTAAATCATTGGTGAAAATAGTAATATTAAGAATCCCAACACTGATCCCTGTAGAACGCCACTTGTAACCGTTCTCCAAACAGATCTAAATCCATTGACTACAAATTTGTCAACACTTTCAGCAGGGGAATGTGCTGTAAGGGATAAAATAATAAAAATGCTGCTTTGAGAAGGACAAAGAGTGATCCATGCTTCTCCACACACTGTAGGAGTATAGTCCTGCTTGGTAAATTCCAGGTGAACCACAAGCTTGAAAATGTCATCATGACATTACGGATAGGCGACTCTTGCATTATCTAAAACCCCAAAACCCGTGTGCTAGTTTGTTTTTCCTCAGCCAAATGTTCTCTGCTCGTTGGTCTCTTGTCCAAAATTTGAGACAAAGTCTCCAGCCTCCCTGCAGGAATAAGTTTGATTAGTTAGATCAATCATTCTGTTAACTATCTGGCCTGTGTTTCTTTATGGCTTCCCAGGAATTGGTGATCCACCATGATGCCTTATAATAAAGCTCGAATTTTAGGTCATATGGCAACCTTAGTGAAAATGCCTCTGACGGTGATCAATAGCAAACAAATATTAGCATACAAAGGACCTGTTGGGAACTTTACATTCATCACATTGTGTGTGCACCCTAGCTGGGCAGAGGAACCTTTGGCACTGACCCATCCAGTACATTTACTGCATCAAAACAAACTTAAGTGCCTCCATAATTGGGTCAGCATTACTACACTAACATTAGCCAAAAGCTTTAAACAGTGTGTAATGAAATAGTTCATCTGCAATCACTGATATTCATAATCATTATTTGTGTCAGCCAGTAGCTAAGTTGGTAGTACCCTTGCCTCTGTGTCAGAAGGTTGTGGGTTCAAGTCCCACTCCAGGACTTCAGAGCAAAAATCTATGCTGCCACTCCAGTGCAGTGCTGAGGGAGTGCTGCACTGTTGGAGGTGCCATCTTTTGGATGAGATGTTAAACCTAGTCTGCTCTCTCAAGTGGACGTAAAAGATCCCATGGCACTATTTCGAAGAAGAGCAGGGTAGTTATCCCCGGTGTCCTGGCCAATATTTATCCCTCAAACAACATAACAAAAACAGATTGTCTGGTCATTATCACATTGCTATTTGTGGGAGCTTGCTGTGCACAAATTGGGTGCTGCATTTTCCACATTACAACAGTGACTACAGTCCAAAAGTACTTCATTGGCTGTAAAGCGCTTTGCGATGTCCAGTGGTTATGAAAGGCGCTATATAAATGTAAGTCTTTTCTCTCTTTGCCAAATGAGCCATGCTGATATCTGGAATTGCAACATTTTCTTCCAGTTCATAAGGCAGCATTGTTTTACGCCTCACTCTGCTGAATGCTCAGTGGCATCACCCAGTTCTGAGTGTATGTCAGCAGTGACTGATCCTGAACTGTATGTAACTAAAGTACAGTAATACCTGATTTCCAGTAGATAACTGTTGCAGTTTGCACTTTCAACACTTTTAACTTGAGCTTATAGTAGAAAAGTACTTTCTATAAATATAGTCTCTTTTGAAGCAAAATCTATACCCTTGTGGAACGATAATTACCCATTAATTATGACGCAGTGCACTAGAGATGCCCACCTGGTTCTGCTTTTCTCTTTGAAGCACTGTAGATGCCACACTGTCAAGCCTTTGCATTCAGGCTAAAGCTAATTGTTTTATTTCTTAGAAAATACCCAGAAGCAATAAGGCACTGCAAAAAACAAAAAATATATAATATTTAAAGAAATGCAGATGGAATCATCAGCAAGGGGTTCCAGTGACCTCTTTAGAACGTGTGTTTCACACAGTCTGATAGTCTGCAAGATTTTTGGATGAAATATTCTTTTGTAACCTTCCCGATGCAATGTCATACATGGGCGATACAATTCCAATGCCGACTCATGAAGTCCAGATAATCCATACTGAATCGAATTACAGGGCAGACATGTCGTTTTAATTTGGGACACGATTGGTTTTGAGCCAAAGAAAGTCTTTCATGTCACAGGTCTTCATTTCAGACATCCCCTTGATAGTTTAGCTATTACAGATAATGAATTTGTTGATTCTCTTGGTCTATAGATTCGTATGTAACATTTTAAAGAAACTTGCCCTTGCTTCCAAGCAAGAGTTGATTTAGAGTATAGGCAATGGCATCAATAGTGAAGGCTAGTTGACTGTCATGTGGATGAATCTGGCACATTTTGTGTGTGGGTCACTCCCTGTCACGCAGACAAAGGCCCCTACTTACGGAGAGGCTGGGAGGGAACAGCTACGAGTTGGCAACCGGGAAATCCAGGAACACGGGGGTCCTTCCGAATTTTTTTTAAACTCCCCTTTACCGCCTGGCAACCAGCTAGATTGAGGGGCTAGATAGCTGCCGGGTAGTAGCAATCGGCGAAGATCGGGGAATGGTGGGGGTGCTCGGAGCGCATAGGGGAGGGGGGGGGCGGGATGGAATATCGCGGCAGAAGGTTCACGAGGGGCCGTGGGAAGAACTCCTCCTCCCGGCCCACGCAATACTCTACAAAGCTCCTACCTGCTGGATCTGGCTTCAGCTGTCAGGTTTCCGAGTCCTGGGAAACCTGTCCACTGCCATTAAATTCAAATGGCTCCCAAAATCTGCCGAACTAAACCTTATCGAAATATTATAATCACGAGCCCAGAGTGGGTTACATGGACGCCCCCAAATCCTCAGCGGCTAAACCGGAAGTCGGCGCGTTTGCGGTGGGTTGGGGTCAGGTATCACGTGTTTACAGATTTACCCGCCCGTCAGGGATAGTAACATCTGATTCTCCTCAGTCCTGATGAACATAGGAACAGGTGTTGGCTATTCAACTCTGTTCCGCCATTCGATTAGATCATGGCTGATCTGTACCTCAACTCCATTTTCCTGTCTTTTCTCTGTATTTATTGATACCCTTACCTAACAAAAATGTTTCTATCTCAGCATCTGTATCCAGTATGTGGTTGCCTCAGAACCTGTCACACCAGCCTAAACAGCTATAGTATGTTACAATTGCATGGAATTCAAAGAATGAAAATTATATTTATTAAAATTCAAAAAAGTCTTAGTATAATGGTTGCGTCTAGCATATTATGTAAGTGAACTTGTTTATCCCCTCAGGCCTCTGTGGAGCCTTTTCCTATGTTAACAACACAGTATCAATGCAGGTTGTTGTTGTTTGGATGTAGAATGATTAATTTATGACTGAAAATAGGCTTGCATTGTTTAAAAATTGGCAAGTCTTGAGGATCCCCAAAGTAAGGATCGCTTATAAACCTTGAGCCATCTTTTCGACCAAGCTTTTGTTTATCTCTAACAATTGCTCCATTCCTGGATCAATGTCTATTTTCTTTACTCCTATTTGTGAAGTACCTTAGGACATTTATTTTATACATTCAAGTTCTTAAATTCTGCCTGTGTTCAGAGTTGAATTGAGCATTTGTTCTCATGCCACAGTGTATTAAAAATACAATGCTTTAAAGGATTGTCAGCTACTATCAACCTCCATGCGAAAGAACTTCCATTTATATAGCTCCTTGTCACCTGCTCTAGATGCCCTAAAGTGCTTTACAACCAGTGGATAGTGTTATTGTAGTTACTGTCGGCAACACAACAGTCAATCTGTGAACAGCAAGGCCTCACAAACTGCAAATTAATTTATGGGCTCAATTTTCCCTAAAGCTTTTTTTTGGCGTACTTGATGTTGCGCCCATTTTTGGGGCTCCAAATACGCCAAAAAAAAATGTTCTAAGTTTCCCTGTTGGATTTCTTCATTTTGGCGCAGCCTAACCTGTCCTTTAGTTTTGGGGGTGGAGCCTTGATCTACCCCAAAAAGATTGGGTTGCCACGGTGACCAGGGACATAATGCGGGCTGAGGCTGGAAAGTGAAACATAAAGCCAGCTCGCAACATTAAAACACATTGCATCAACTTAAAAACACGTTAAAATATATTGCAACAACTTGCCTCCAATTATTAAAGTTCTTCCCCCCCCCCCCCAGCCCCGAGTGCTTTGCCGGTCCTGCCCCTCACCCAGGACAAGTGGCCTCTCGGTCTGCTCCCCCACCCCCACCCCTATCCCAGGCCGAATGGCCTCCTTCGTCCCAGTCCCCACACCTAACTACATCCAAAAGGCTTCCCCCCTACTCCCCCTCTCTCTCTCGTCCCCCCCCTGTCCCCCTCTCTCTTACCTTTTCTGCTGCTGCTGTCCGCCTGCCATCTTCAAAGACTTGTGTCCGTACACTCCGGGTCTCTGTTCCTGCAACCCCTTTAAAATTGAACCATTTAGTATATATTGCCTCTCCTAATAACATGGTGGGATAGAGTGGGCAGTCAATGATGAAACGTGCCGTTCAGCCTTCATGCAAAGTGTTCAATTATCAGCTGCTGACATAAGGCTTTTGCAGTGTGGAAAGATCCACAAGGCCTCCTCCCCTGTCGTCGTGGGGGTGGTGGCATGGCTTCCTCAACCTCCTCCTTCTCCCCTCTCTCCTGAGGTGCTCCTGCAGTCCCCAGTGGCAAATCCTGTCCCCTCATGATGGCTAAGTTGTGCAGCATGCAGTACACCACAATGAACTCAGCAACCTGCTGAGGGGAGTGTTGCAGGGAACCTCCACAGCGGTCCAGGCATCGGAAGCGCTGCTTCAGCACTCAAATTGTCTTTTTGACAATGTTGCATGTGGCTATATGGCTGTTACTGTAGCGATGCTTGGCTTGTGTCTGAGAGTTGCGGAGGGGGGGTCATGAGCCAGGTGGCGGGCCCGTAACCTTTGTCCCCCAGCATCCAGCTCTGGCCTTGTGGGTGGCGCTCAAACAGCTGTGATTCACTGCTCTCACGCAAGGTGAAAGCATCATGGATGCTCCCTGGAAATTGTGCATTTACTGCCACAATGCACTGAGTATGGTCACAGACGATCTATACGTTCAGCGAGTGGAATCCCTTCGGTTTTGGTAAGCCACTGTATCCTCGCAGGACGATGTTTGTAGTTAATGGCAGCCTGTACCTTCGGGAAGCCAGCAATTTGTGCAAAGCCTAAAGCCCTCTCATTCTGTGGCTGCATGTTCACTGGTAAGTTTATGAAATCCTTCCTGCGTGCATGCAATGCAGCAGTCACCTGCCGATGCAGCGGTATTTAGCGAACTGTGAGATGGAACATATGTCCCCTGCTGATGCCTGAAAGGAGCCGGAGGCACAGAAGGCAAGTGCTGCAATCACCTTCACCATGACGGGTCCTCCTCACACTTGTAGGCTCTATGTCTGCCTTTACGAGCTGGCATATCTCTGTGACCACCTCTTTTCGAAAGCACAGCCTTCTAGCGCACTGTGCCTCAGACAGGTGCAGGTATGAGCGCTGTTCCCTGAAAAATCAGTGGGGGTAAGTCCTCCTCCACATAAGTCTCCGAGCTCTTTGATTACGCTGGTAATGCTGTTGAATAAACCTTCTTCGAGGTCTCTGCTCCATAGAAAAAGCAGACAGCAATAATGGCAGAGATAGCATAGGCCCCATTCTTTTTAATGTCCTTAAATGTCCTTAAATACGAAGTATAAACTCAAAGGTGTAAAACGCAGCTTTCCTCCAAATGCTTTCATTCACTGAACTGTAGCTCCGTTTTTTAAGATGGCGCCGTTAGTGCCGGTTTCGTTGTGAATCCAACCTGGTAAGACTTGCATTTTTTGGGCTTTTTTTTTTGGCGAACTTTAAAAATGACGGTTATTTGCTAATTTTTCAAAAACGGTGATAGTGGAGTGTTTGATGCCGAGTGACATCAGAAAAATGGGCCAAAAAAAAAAGGCGGACGATATTTTTTTTTACCGCCACCAGTAAACCGCTGGCCAATATTGCAAAATGATGGAACAAAAATTTTAGCGCCAAAAAACACTTTTACCGCAAAAAATGGCGGTAAAATGGGCGCAATCCTGGCCAATTTCTAGCCCTTATGGGCTCAATTTTCCCCAGTGATTTGCGCCGTTTTTTTTTGAGCAGGCTGCTTTTTTTGGCCTAAGTTTAAAAAAAACCCCACAGTTTCCCCAATCAATTTGCACCAGTGTAACTCAGTTAGTTACAATTTTTTTTAGGTAAGTTTTTTTTTTCAACCAAAGGGGGCGTGACCTGCCACCCGCACTAATTCTGGCCATTTAGGCAAGTTTGGCCAGCTGAGAGTTGCTCCAGTTCTTCTTAGGCCAATGTATGTGGCCTCTGCAGAAAAACCTTCTGGAGAGTTAAAGAAATCGGCGCAGGTAAGTGCAGCAGATGCCCGGATAGTGCTGCAATGTTTCCCGAGATCCCACCCATGACCTCGAGGAGCTGCCGGTTGAGCTGGATGCTCTCCCCAGACAGTCCCACCAAATACATTTGCTTGTCTGCCTGTCTTTCGGCAGAGCGGCTTTGCCGACTCAACCTCCGCACAGACGGCATACGGGCTTCTATCCTGGGTGTGCTTTGCTGGAACCCACTGGGACCCAGGACCTCGGATGCTAGAGAACCATGGAATGTAACGGTGTCCTCCCCCGACGAACTGCTGCCTGCAGCTGAAGTCGTTGGTGCCTGCGTGGGCTTCCCCCTCTTCTCCCCCCCCCCCACGCCACTTTGTTTCTCCTCCTGCGCCTCCTCCTGTGGAGGTACCTCAACAGGGCTGAGGTCAGTATCCTCGACTATGGCATCCGTCGAGCGGGGGCCTTCCTCTGCTGCATTTGATGACTTGGAATCCACAACTGCAAAATAGAAAACAACAGACGACTGGTTAGCAGCAGCAGGGTGACATGAGTAGGCTCACATAGCGCAGGCTCATTTGAAGGGCCACCACTACTGCATTACAGGTTGACGACTGACAGTACATTGCATAACTCGAAACCTAGCCCACAGACAGTACATAACATTGAGCCAACCCAGACCATGGATTTTGCAGGACTTGCCCTCACTCTCTAACGTGGGGTCAGCACCCCCACAGATACACAAGAACACAAGAAATAGGAGCAGGAGTGGGCCATTTGACCCCTCAAGCCTGCTCCACCATTTAATAAGATCATGGCTGATCTGATCATGAACTCAGTTCCACTTCTCGGCCCGCTCCCCATAACCCTTTCTTCCCTTATCGCTCAAAAATCTGTCTATCTCCGCCTTAAATATATTCAATGATCCAGCCTTCACAGCTCTCTGGGGCAGAGAATTCCATAGATTTACAACCCTCAGAAGAAATTTTTCCTCATCTCAGTTTTAAATGGGCGGCCCCTTATTCTGAGACTATGCCCCCTAGTTTTAGTTTCCCCTATGAGTGGAAATATCCTCTCTGCATCCAACTTGTCGAGCCCTCTTATTATCTTGTGTTTTGATAAGATCATCTTTCATTCTTCTCAACTCCTCACCAATTGTAGTTTTTATACTCTATTCCCTTGCAATAAAGGCCAGCACTCCATTTGCCTTCCTGATTACTTGCTGTACCTGCATACTAACTTTTTGTGTTTCATGCACAAGGACCCCCAGGTCCCTCTGTACTGAAGCACTTTGTGCAATTTTTCTCCATTTAAATTATAATTTGCTTTTCTATTTTTTCTGCCAAAGTGGATAGCCTCACATTTTCCAACATTATACTCCATCTGCCAAATTTTTGCCCACTCACTTAGCCTGTCTATATTCCTTTGCAAACTTTTTATGTCCTCCTGACAATTTGCTTTCCCACCCATCTTTGTATCATCAGAAAACTTGGCTACATTACACTCGGTCGGGTAGTCGATCTCTGTGAGGTACCCATCAGACCTACCACGCAACTTTCAAGGTGGGTGAGTGGGACCAGTTTTGCCGGACTGCTGCCTGTTTTCCGCTGCTCTCGGCGGTTGTGGGACAACTTTCCCTGCAAAGATAAAGGCCCTTCTGTTCTTGTGGCACACACAAATAGTCATCAAAGCACTTATGCCATACTGTGTGATTTAATACAGTGCTCTGTTTAATGGCCCTGGTTGTTGCACGTGGTTCATCAGGAAAACATCGAAGTGCAGAAACATCTTTCAAGATGTCAAAAAGCAGTCTTTATAATATGTGACAATCATTCATGGTAAATAAGGTGCAACACTAAGTCTAGCGATACCAACATGTGTCACGTTTACAATTTAAGTAATTGGAGTGCATAAATAAAAATAATAATAACTCTGATGACCCTGCATTGGTCATTCCACCTCTTCCTGCACTGGACATGATCCTCTTGATAAGAGTCCACTGAGGAAACCTGCTCAGCCACACTTTTCCCCACACATTTTATAGCAGATCGGTGTAGTTTTCCACGACCCTTCCTCGAGATCTCCCCCCCCCCCCCCCCCCCCCCCCCAAAATCTGCTTTCTACAGCAGTGATGAGGGCCTCATATGAATTTCCTGGCCCTCTTCCTTGCTGCATTTTAAATTTTTGATGAACTGTGCTGAATTCTGCTGATGTTTAAATCCCCTCTCAAAAATGGCTGATTCAGCGCCTGCGCGGGCACACCCTGCACATGACTTGGAAGGTGTCAGAAGGATCAGAAGAAAAAAAGAGAGAATTTTTTTTTGCGCATGCGCAGAGTGGGCATTTTTTTTTAAACACCGTGAAATTGAGTTTCGGTGCACAAGTTTTTGAAAACTGTCCAATTTTATTGCTATAGCGATCGTCAAAAAGCATTTGGCCAATTTTGTGCGATTATTTTTTGACGCTATTTCAGCGTTAAAAAAAGACAATAAACGCGATTAATGCCAACAAACCGGTGCTATCGCTATTTGGCTAATTTCTAGCCCTGAGGATTTTGTGTTTTATTGGTTTAAATCCATAAAGATTAAAATTAGAACCATATCAAGAATGTTAAAGCACTTGGAGCTAGTAAACCACACAGATTTATTAATGTGCAAGCATTAAAATGGAACAGCTGCACTTCGTGGTAGAGCAGCCCGAGCATTTTGAAAATCAATCAATTTGACTTTGTGTATGTATTCTTGCATTATTTACTTTCTGAGCACTTTTTAGTGAGTTACTTGCATTTTACTTTGTATGTTCCTGAAAATGCTGTGATATATTTCAGTGATGCTGTAAAACTTGGACTTCAGCTTTCTTTCGCGAAAGTCAACAGGCACTTGCTATTTGTTGCGCTCAATTCTTTCATTTACTGTGTGTTTTTGATTGCTCTTTCATTGGGGATGTGAAAGGATCTGAATACTGTCCATCAAAATCTATTCAGTCTGGTTTCTTTTCTCCAAAGTCAAGTTTTGTTTTTAAATTAGCATTCCATAAAGTGTGTGTGTGTGCGTGTGTATGTGTGGTGAGAGGGTGACGGGGGGGAGGAGGGGAAGGAAGGGAAGAGAACCTATCTGTTCTTTTGTCTGAATTCATGCTGCTATGTGAATAAATGTTGCTTTCTAAACCCCAGTCTAAATCACCAGTCTCCATGATATCCTCAGGCAATGCCTGTCAGTGTGCCCAGAACAGTGACCCAGTAAACGTCCTGTATTCTTCTCTGGCATCTGTCAACCTGATGTGATAGCTGAATCTGCATTATAATAATTAACGTGCTATGGGATGAATGGTAGAACACTGGGCATTCCTGTCCGTGCGCGTTTACATTGTGCTATGTAGGCTGGCATGCATGATGAACTATACTAATACGTAATAGGAATTGGTCTAGCCGTGTTTTTAATATTTCACATATACCAAAACCTGACCCATTTATCCTGCAGTGTGCATAGTCCAAATGACAGAGAACAAATGGGCAGAATGCTAATAAATTTATTGTTGGCGGGTGGAAGAATTTTGGCCACAAGCATCTATATCATTGAGACCTAATCTTGAAGTGGGTGTAGTTCACACTGTTGACAATCCAGAACTGATAGTCGAGCCTGTATATAAAGGGGTAATTTTGGGAGGGTCTGCCTCAGTACATGGGAGTGTGGGTTGCAGATAGTGCTGTAATACTATAAGGCCGATTCTAGGACCTTACACTCCTGTCTGACCAAGCTCCACATGAACAATTTCCTCGCAGACTTACTCCTAGTATTTTAATGAGAGTCATGTTTTAGCCAGTTTTGGACCAGTCTAATCTAAGTGTGCCAGTATAAACATGGTATTAAATGGTTTGGCAGTGCCAGTGGGGCGTTTATGCTATTGATGCACTGTCAGTACTATCTGTTTACCAGATCGAAATGGTAGGCAGGTAAACCTATTTTGTTACAGATTTACTTTTCAACCAGTTACTTAAGAAATCCTTTTTGTATTTGGTTGTAGACTAGTGTATAAAGTAGGATTGCCAACCTGCTATTCCTGGGTGTATTCCTGGAGGTTTCAGCCCATGGCCCCCCTCTCCAGCCTCCACACTCACGCCATTGGTCCAGCCTCTGGGTTTTCTGCCTTCCCATGCCAATTGGAAAGGGAACAGATTCTTTATTACCCAATTGATGGGGAGTGGTCAGGGAAGTGGAGCTGAGTCCATGATCAGATCAGCCATGATCTTATTGAATGGCGGAGCAGGCTTGAGGGTCCAAATTGCCTACTCCTGCTCCTATTTCTTATGTTCTTATGATTCATCCTGACTGTTAGTGAAACAGCTGCCCCTCTTTTCCCCCCCCCCCCCCCACCCCCCCCCCCCCCACCTCGGCTGCAATATTTTTATAACTAAGAAATGAAAATGTTAGCAGAAAATGAAAACGATACTTTTTTAAAACATGTACCCTAAGATTTTTTTTCTGGGTAGTTTACAACAGGGTCCTGGAGGTGAATCTTCAATTCCTGGAGACTGCGGGGCAATCCTGGAGGGTTGAGAACCTTAGTAGTTGTAAAGCTGTTGCTAAGGTACTTTAAAATATCCTCAAACACGGTGAGGTTATTCTGTAAAATTGATTAATTATGGAATTAAGTGAACCAAGAGACGCCCTCGAGTTTTCAATCAGACGTTTGAGATCAGTGGTTTCTGCAGACTGGCATTTCATCCGATAATAACTTGAGTTTCATCATTTGTCAAGTGGCTGCTAGTGGAGACATGCCTACTGAAGAAGAGGATGACAGTATTAAACGTGATGATGGAGTGCCTTTGTACAGTGGCAAAATCTGCATTCTTCTCCGCTCATTCGGTGGCCACGTAAACCTGAATCAGCTGTTGCCCAAACAGGAAGTGGGGGGGGGGCGAGGAATTGCTAGAATGCAGTCCTTTAAGAGTCTGCCGTAAAAGGGTCTGTCTTCACCTGACCGGCATGATAAGGCCTTAATTTGGAAATGTACGGCAACTTTATTTAAACCCATCACTGGCCACACATCTCATTGTTGGCGCACCAGCAGAAATTCACTGACTTTTCATGTTGCCATTATGTTTTTTTGCAAGTTTTTGTGAAAGTTTAAAACTTATTTTTCAGTGTGTGTTCCAACTTTGGCATTAGTCCTAGCCTGATCGGGTGTTTTTTTTTAAAAAAAAGCAAAAACTGCTGGGAACATTCAGCAGATCAGGCAGCAGCTGTGAGTAGAGAAACAGAGTTAACGTTTCAGGTTGATAAACTTTTTATCAGTACTTCAGTTTCATCGACCTGAAACTTTATCTCTGTTTTGCCCTCCACAGACGCTGGCAGATCTTCTGAGTGTTTCCAGCATTTTCTGGGTTTTTTTCATTTCAGATTTCCAGCAGCCACAGTATTTTGCATTTGTTTTAGGGGTTTTATTTTTTCAGTTGGTTATTGCTTCCACCTATTTTCACCATATCTTGCCATGGACCTTTCTTGATGCTGAAGCCCATAAGTGCCTTTGTGGGTTTTTAGTTAGTTCAGCAAGTTTATTCAATGAGTGAGCCATACAGGCCAGCCTGGCAGCGGTGAGGCACTTTGGTGGTCGAGATAGTGCTCGTGGGTTAAAGGAGGGGGAATCAGTCAGGGTTCTTGTTCCTGGTCACTATTCAGCAATCCCCACTACAAATGCACATCTAGATGGGTGAGGACAGGTTTGGGCTTGGCTGGTAATGTGCCTCCTGTGGTCTAATACCTGCCAACCCTTGCCCTCAAAGCTCACACATGAATAATGGATCTTGGGCAGGGTACTGGAGGCAACTTGTTGAATCATGCCTTTCAGAATCTCCAAAGTTGTTAATCTAAAAAGATCATTTTTAATTCCACGATTTCTGGAATTGTATAACCTGTCTGAGCTCAGCAGTCAGGCTCATCCTACGAGTCAAATGCATTAGAAATGATCACTTCTTGTGCCATCACTTGATAATCAGTTACCTCATGGCTCAATGGTTAAACGTAGGCCTGGTATGGTGCTGACCCATGCAGATCATTAAAGTCTCTAGTCTGTGCTAAGTTAGCCCATCACTATTGGAGCAATGATACAGTTGGCCTTCACTTCCATTCGCTGGGGAGAGCTGGTAAAAGGAGGAGAAACAGCTAGCATTGCCCCAGGTGATTGCAGCGTGTAGGGACATATTGGGTTAGCCAAAATGCTCTTCCTAGTTAAGTCATTTAGTGACACTCTCGCATCGTGAGTGGCAACTTTTGTGAGGTACAGGAGGGCAGGTCGAGCCCCTACTTGTAAGACTAAGGAAAAAGTATTGTGACTGTCTGTCTAGTTTCAACTATACAACTACCCACCCACATGATTGTGTAGCAGCTCCTGTGCTACATCACTGGAGGAAATTGCTAACTTGGCTAAGCTATTGAAAACATTGTTGTTTTTTCTTGTTACTAAAGAATTGCTCATTTGAAACTAGTCTTGGTGATCGTATTGCGTGCAGCTTCCATTGCCATTATAGTATCTGCTATATCAGCACCAATTGACACTGAATTGCAAGTTGAAATTACTCCTCGATTCACCAGAGTTGACTGCAGCTGTCATGACATATGGTGCCTTGACGCTGGTTCTGGAAGGACTGTTCAGTTTACTGGGTAGCCAGCTTTTAGAAACTGTCTAGAGGAAATTTTTGACTCCATTTCCTCATCTGTACAGTGCTCATGTGACGTAAATGATGTACTGCACGAGCCAGTGGCAATCATTCTAGTACTAATGCCAATTCCAACCAATGTATCTGCCAGTTCTCATAGTTCCAACAATACAGTCAATTCAATATGACTGATCTAAGGCTTGTAGATTCAATTAGTCTGTTGAAGCCATATCTGAATTCTTAGAGATCTAAGTATTCAGAGGAGAAGGGATTGAAGAGGAGGAAATCCTCCTTATCTTGCAGATCCTAGATAGGGTTAATTTGATGGCAAAATACTTGCTTTACTTAATTAGGATTTTACCCAGGAACAGTGCATCTAGCCTGTATTTAGTGCACTTTATTCCTCTGTTTTCTTCTCACACCATCGGGGGGCACTTGCTCAAAATATGAGGGAAAATTTGAGTTGATTTGCACTTGATTCCTACCAGTACTGACCAAGCTACACAGAGCTCCACTGACAACCGAGAAGGTTTCCCTGCACTAACCTATCTTGTATTCATTGGTGGTATTGTATGTACACAGAGTCCCCGCAGAAAATTAGGAGTAGCAGACGTACGTCCATTGAGTATAAATTTCATCTTGCTGTTCAGATAAGTAGTACGAATGGTGTGATTGTTATCCCAGAACTTGATAGTCAAAGTAGTTAAGAGATCTGGCTACTTCCAGAAATTCACTGCCTATGCCCTCATTGATGCAATTGAAGTTGATCAATTCAAAACCACAAAATGTAAATGAGCTCGCATTACCTCTATTTCTGACTTAAACATCTGTGCTCACAAAACCAAGATATAAACATTCAACATGGTACTAGTGTGTACTGGGGCAGGTTGTCTTATGCAGTTTGGGTTACCTTTATAGCCATCTTTTAGCCTTCCTGAAAAAAATCCTCTAATGGCTGAAGATTATGCAATAACACTTTTATTATGAGGAGCTGCAGTGCTTTAAAGTTGGAAGAATTGATGGCAGCCACGAATGTCTGAATAAGGAGAGCATGTGTGAGCTTGTGACCTACATAGGAAAACTTCAGGCACAAAGTATTCCTCCAGTAACATGCACCCCCACACTCATTTTACCAATTAGGCAGTTCAAAGGTAGTTCCAAAGCCAATGTTTTAATTTGGCAGATTGTAGCTGTTATTTTTGGAATTGGCTTTAGGCAGCTTTCTACTTTGTGCCAGTATTGAGCATTCCCAGCTCAGTTCTAGCACAGATTAGATTGAGAGTTAAGTTTGTTGTATTGTACCTGAATAACATAGTTTACCTCTACTTTAGAAGAGCACCCATTGTTGCATCAGTCTGGACTTTCACTTCCTACGCCAGTTTGCCTGATAATTGAGTGAGATTGGTGGATTATGGGTAGGGCCATTGTTAATTGCCCATAATCATTTCTTGTGGAACACATAACAGCTAATCAGGAAAGGAGACGCACATTCCATAATTCTGGGCCCGATTCAAGCCCTGAGTGCCAGGGGTGATGCAACTAACTCAGTGCACCACCACCCAACCCTCTGGGTTTTTATTTCCTCATTGGGTTTGTTTACATCATACCTAAGAAAACTACAGGCCACCTCACAGCAGCAACATACCATGCACCTGCTGTCTCAGTGGGTAGATGCAACACTGAGGCATGGTACTGAGCCATACAGACTGGTTTGATCATTGCTCTATATTTAGATGTGCTCTCCTGGGGCAGCAGTTGAGCACAAAAATCTGGGCTGACACTCCCCTGCCGTACTGAGGGAATGCTGCACTGTCGGAGGTGAACTGTTCGATGAAATTTAAACTGAGGCCCTGTCTACACTCTCAGGTTGACGTAAACATCCCATGGCACTATTTCGAAGAAGAACAGGGGAGTTATCCCTGGCCAATATTTATCCCTCAATCAATATCACTAAAACAGATTATCTGGTCATTATCACATTGCAGTTTGTGGGAGCTTGCTGTGTGCAAAATTGGCTGCTGTGTTTCCTACTTTAGAACAGTAAATATGCTTCAAAAGTACTTAACTGGATGTACGGTGTTCTGGGGTCACGAAAGGTGCTATATAAATACAAGTTAATTCCTTTTTTATATGCTGTAAAATTATAAGCCCTGAGTTTCTGAGTGTTTGAACATGCAGTGCTGCATTTTACTAAGCAGAGTCAGTTATTTTCCCTCTGGTGGGAGGTAGGGCACAATCTTTGTCATGTGTTCAGGAGCAGTTGTGGAATCTCTATGTATCTTCAGTTATCTTTGCCTCTCAGTACACACTGTTGCTGTGCCAGAGCCAGTCGGATGCTGGGAATTCATATTCGTGTGGAAGCAAGTCATCCTAAACTCCCAGGGACTGCCTAAGAAGATGATGATGCTGGGCCCCAAGTCAATTTTTTGATGCAGCACATTTTAAATCTGAGATTGATAGATTTTTGTTCACCAAAAGTATTAAGGGATATGGGGCAAAAGCGGGTATATGGAGTTAGGTCACAGGTCAACCATTGAATAGCGGAACAGGCTTGAGAGACTAAATGGCCTACTCCTGTTCCTATTTCCACGTCTTTGGAAATGCAACAAAGATCGGGTATTTATTGGCAAGTCAGAAACCCAATGGTGAGTTTTTAAAAAGAATTTTGCTTTGCTTGTTTCTTTTTCATGTTGTATTCTTTACATTATGTGCAATGAAGCCCTTTCTTGAATTATTTTAAACAGTTGATTGGATTAGGGTGCTCTAGTGTTTGACCTTCTGTGCTGTACTATTCTCTGATTCTATGCAAGTTCATGACGGTTGGTCCGCAGGATGAGTGCATTGTTTTGGGCCCACCTTTAGGGTGGTTGGTGAGTTCGGCTGATCCCTGCAGAGCGGGTGGGAAGACAGATTGAACTTGTTGGCCCACGTTGGGTTTACACACCACCTGGTGTCTGGCTGCAGAATAGCATTGGATGTGTGGCAGCCCTCGGCCAGTAATGTTAAATGTTGCTTGAATATCTTTAGGAGGGTGGGGGGCGGGGAGGGGGATAGGTGCGGGCTGTGGAGAGCAGAAAACTGATGTAATTGTTCATCTTTTTAAAAAAATATATATATATATTTTGGAATAAAAGTTTCATGCCATCTGACCAAAGCAGACTATTACTGGACTAATTTGAAGCTGTTCAACTGTCACAATTTTGGAGCAAATCCTGTTTTAAAAGATTTTTTCAAGATTCTTTTTCCTCGTCAAGACAGTGATCTGTCTGGAAGATGGCATCTGATGCCACTCAGGGTGACTGATAGGAAGAAAGTGAGGCCTAGAAACTCCTGCTACTGGCTGTCAGCCAGTCTTTTGTGCTGTTACGGGAGTGTATGTATGTGTGCGTTAGTGTGCAGCTCTTTTGATAAAGGCGGAGATGTTTTATCTGCTTTAACTAATTTACGCATTTGCTCAGCAGTCTTTATGTTATGTATCCCTGAGGTAAGTAACCCTACGCCCTGCAGAGGGATGATGGCTGAATGGAATTCACGATAATAGGACTAAACCCCTAAGCTCCAGAGATTCCCGTTTAGGGACCCTTGTGCACATAGGCCTTGGTACCATCCTGAATTGTAAGGACTTGGTTCCTACCAAACCAGCAGCTCAAACTTTATTGAGTCTGCGGCATAAGGAAGTTAAAGTTGAGAAGAAAGAACTTACATTTATATAGTGCTGCTCATGACCTCGATGTCCCAAAGCACTTTACAGCCAACTAAGTACTTTTGAAGCGTAGTCACTCTTTTAATGTAGGAAACTCAGCCGTACTGTAAGGTCCTACAAACAGCAATGTGGTGAAGACCTGAATCTGTTTTTAGTAACTGGGATAAATATTGGCCAGGACATTGGGGAGAGCTCCCCTGCTTCTCTTCAAAATAGTACCGTGCGACCTTTTGCATCTGCCTGAGAGGGTTTAACATCTCATCCAAAGTACAGCACCTCCGACAGTGCAGCACTCCCTCAGGATTGCATTGGAGTGTCAGTCTAGAATTTGTGCCCCAGTCTCAGGAGTGGGTTTTGAACACACAACCTGCTGACTCGGAGGCAAGAATGCTACCGCTCAGTCACACAGCTGATACATTCAAGGTTTCAACAGTAGGTAATCCATGCTTGGGAGGAAGCCTGCAAAGTGCGACCCTGCTTTATTTTACAGCGGGTTATTCTTGCATGGAAACTGGTCTTGCCTGCAAACTAAACCTTGAGAGTCCCTGTGGCATGCTGGAAGCTGAGAGTGGATAATTTTGAGATTTAAAAAATCTCACCTGCCCACCTCTTAAATCTACTCACCGAGGGATGGTGGGAGATGTTGAGAAGAAACCAAGGCTCTAGCTTTGGTATCTTGTGTTAACAAATGTGTCAATTAGTTAAAGCAGAGAAATCTTTTCGGCTCTTATCCACTCACTGGATCAGGAGGATTGTTGCAGTGCTGATCTGGTTTGTATGCGGAGGGGGCAGGTCACTGTAAAGCAGGACACATCATTACTTTTTTTAACAGCGCTATTCAAAAAAAAAGGAGAGGCTTTAATCCATTTCCCCTTGTGACAATTCATGACCAGTTTTTTCTTTTCTCAAAACTAGTTTTGATTCAAACCATGACCTGCAAAGGCTGGATTAGAACAGGATCTGATTTGAAGTAAATTACATTGAGGCTTGTGTAACTGGCGTCTCTCAACAGTCCATTAGAGTGGATGTGTACTACATACTATATGACATGCCCTTGTTTGCCCAAAAGCCACAACTAAATAAAAGATTTCACACGACACATTTAAATCAGATCACTTGCGAGAGATCTGGCTACCTGGAGCTCAAACAGTTGTCCTATTGGCTACACTGCAGATTGTGTCATTTTGTCCGTGTGTACTTATGGCTCTGAGTGATCGCGACTCTAGCTTTTTAAATGAATATGGATTTGTTATTCATGGTTCTTTTCTCAGTACAGACTTACTTATCCTTTTATTTTACATATAGTCCTACCTCTTTTTCTGAAAATTGGTTTTGTCCTACAGTTCAATAGTGTCCCATTATTAGTAATTTTCTTCAAGTTTGTTTGAGGTGGACTGTGATTGTATTGGTATGGATTAATCAGATCCAATCCCAACACATTGCCTCCAGCCACAGCACATTGTCATTCTGTAAATACAAATGAACTGTTAATGTCAGAACCTCTCACTGCCTTAAGTGTATAGGAAGTAATTGCAAATACTACAAGACGACGGGAAAGGAAATCATTAAACCCATACAGTTCATCTCAAATGGTCTACACTCTGGATTTATGTGTCTGAATCAATTTTTAGGTTTATATTTTTGAGTTTTAGAAGAGCTGTTATGATCTGGAATGCACTGACTGAATACACTGTTGGAAGCAGATTCAATAATAACTTTCAAAAGAGAATTGGATGAATACTTGAAGGGGGCTATGGGAAAGCAGGGGAGTAGGACTAATTGAATAGCTCTTTCAAAGATCCAGCACAGGCAAGGTGGGCCCAATGGCTTGCTTCAGTGCTGTATCATTGTATGATCAAGAAACAAGTCGGATATGGCATCCAGCATAAAATGAATACGTTTTTACAAAGCCTGCCTGTTATCTTTTGAAAACTCAAGAACAAACGCACATTCATTTATTCAGATTTTGGCATTAAAAGCCGGCTCACCGACTGCACAGGACCTTCAGAGCACTGCGCAACTTAAAGGGAACCCAAAACCATGTGACTTCCTGGAGAGACGAGAAATCAGAATGAAAACCCAGGCCACTTTTGGCAAAATCAATTTGGGAAATTCCTCTCCAACCCCCCCCCCCCCCCCCGCAAGCCGATTTGAAATTCAGAAATATTGTATAACGATGGGTTATACTTGTGGAGGGAAGCTTGAGAAGTTGGGGTTATTTCATTGCAGTTGAGAAGGTTAGGGAACGACCTGAAAAACAATCTTCAGACAGAGGAAGGGTTATGATGAGGCAAATAGCAATAGGTTGTTTCCACTGATCAGTGAGATGATAATGAGAAAGCGTAAGTTTAGGATAAGTCATAAAAAGAAAGAAAGAGATGGCTGGGAAAAAAATTCTTGCAGAGGGTGGTTGGGATGCTAACAGCATTATTCAAGCAGGGTTCACAAATTCTTCTAAAGATGAAATAGTTGCTCTAAAAAGTGAATTAGTTGCTTGTAAAAGAGGAATATTCGATGGAGATTGGGATTAGACTGGGTTGCTAATGGAGAAAAACTCTAGCACAGATTTGATGGACTGAATAACCAATTTTTGTGCTGGAACATTCTATGAATGCATTAAACTTATGAGAAGCAGACGAACAGTGCAAAACAACAAAAGTAATAGGTTATTTCATGACGGTATACCTATTACAATTTTCAGGTTGAGGGCAATGATCGGGGCTGGTGTCACACACTGCTTTTGATCAATTAGAAAAATTACATATTTTTGAGTGATAATGAGTCTGGAAACATGGATAAATTATTCCATGTGACTAAAAGTAGCTGCATAATTTACTAAAAATCCTGGAAAATTTCACTTGTAGTTATCTAAAACTTCCACATTTGATCTGCATACATACAAAGATGTAGTTGGCATACTCATACAATTAAAACATCCCCGTATAATTGTGATCCTACTGTTGGCATTTAGTTTTCCGTATGTGGAAGATTTGGTTTAGAAAAAAACTGTAGAGGCATTTTCTAGGAATTTTGGTGAAATTGCAGTTATTTTGAGTGACACAGCCACGGGTTTTGAACATAAACTATCATGAACTTAAATTATCAATGTTTTCTGATTGATGAAAAGTGAGCATATGACCACAATCTCAATTTGCAAACTTGAAAATTAGGGCCACGGAATCTAAAATCAGGGACAGTTACTATTATGAGTATCAAATTGAAGGAAAAAGGATGAACTTGCATTTATATAGCAATCTATCATGTCCTCCATACATCCCAAAGCTCTTAACAATCGATGAATTACCTTTTAAAATTTAGTCACTGTTATATGGGAAAATGCAGCTGGCAGTTTGTGACAGTGAAGTTCCAGAAAAGAACATAACATTTGAATGACCAGATAACCTATTTTTAGTGATGGTTGTTGACTGAGAAATTTAGGCTTGAACACTGGGAGAGCTCCCCACTGGCTTCATAGTGTCATGGGATCTTGAGAGGAATCATTGATCAGTGTAATCTTTGACCCCTAAAAAGGAGGGGTAAGAAAATGCACACTAAAGTGTGACACAAAATTACATCATGATTGTAATCAAAAAGCATGTCATGTGGCCAATCGTTTTGCTGTGGTGTAGGTTGGGTAGTGAACTGATGCTGAAATCTATTCTGTTGTATTGTCACGATGAAATCCCTTGGTATAGTTACTGTATTACTACTCCATGCCAAGTCATTAATTGTGTTAGTGCCGAGCCCGGGAGAGCACCGTGTAACATTGCATTAAAAGGGGAAAATGCAGTTGGTTTGTACTTTTCATCCTGCTATTAACTTGATTATCAATTTGTCAATGTACATCATGCTAAGTGGATGTGAGTAATTTCTGTTCATCATTCATTTGGAAATGACAATGAAACTAGTGATTTATAATCATTACAAGGTTTACAGAAATTCAGACTGTTGACTGGGACTATTATATTTTCTGCATTCATTAGCAGCTGTGATGAGGCCCAGAGGAGGCTGAACACGGAGCGTCGTCAGACTCATGAATCATCTCACTTTTGACTGTTGTTCAGAACTTCCTTTGCTATTCTTAATGTGGACGGGCATACTTCAGCTTTTCCTGATTTGACAATCTCTGTCTCTAAGGAGAATATAAAAGCCATGGTTATCTTTCAGCATTGTGAAAAGATATTCTCTTGTACTGTGAACCACGCCAATGCCATCTTGGTCTCTGTAAGGTTTAAAGTGGGCTGCACAATATTGCAAATGGGGGTCTTGAATGTGATGCTGTTGCACATTCCTACCCTAATGTGTGAAGTAGTCAATTCTTTGATTAGAAGATGCTGGTGTTCAGTTTCTCCACCTCCCTGCCCCACCACCACCCCTCCTCACTGCCCTCTCCTTTGTCTTCCTATCTGCCGCCTCCCTCTTGGCCCTTGCTGGAATATGGTACCACAAGCTCTGGCAACCATCCAGTATCTCACCCAAAAAGCTGTTCATGTTTGGGCTTAGAGCATGTGCTGGCAGACTATTCATTTGCGCATGTGATCACAGCTGAGCCTCATCCTGTCATCATTTGACTCGCATAGTCATAATTTCCAGCAGGAAGCTCTTTTTTTTCCTCTCCAACTTAGCATAGAACAGGAATCAAACCTGGGATCTTTATGGGGCTGAAATTGGTCGTCCGCCCATTTCTCGATGGTATGCTGGCTGGTGGTATGTCGTTTTATACACTGGGGCAGAATGTGCACGATTTTGGTCACTTTTTTCTTGGCGGTATGCCGAGCGGCGTGCAGCTGGTGGTGTGTGCGCGCTGAGTCCTTTTCACTCGGGAATCTTCGGGTCCCGAGTTGTGTGCATGCTGCTGGAAGCTCCGCCCCCTGAGAGGCACAGGCGAGAATCCACAGAGACTGCTGGCCTGAGAGTGCTGTGCAGGTATGTGGTGGGGGACCGAATCACTGCTGTGGGGGGAGATACCTGTGAAGGGAGATCACTGTGGGGGGGGGGGGGGAGATCGCTGTTGGGGGGGGGCGGGGGGACCGGGGATGCGAGAGATTTGGGGGGAGGTGGGGAGTGTGAGAATTTTTTTTTTTTTTTAAACAGATAAAGATGCATTCCGCCGATTGAAGATTGACTTAAAACCACTTTTTCCAGGGCAGTCTGCAGGGTTGGCGGTATGTCGATGGTAAGTGATCAATTTGGCAGTATGTCGGCAGTGTTCATGGGCGGACGATATGCATACCGCCCAGCGGAATGCCATTGCTGAATTTTCCACCGGCGGTATGTAGGTATTTTTTGATCAATGTCGCGATTTTGGACGGTATGTTGGCGGTCCATGGGTGGTATATCCACCAATTTCAGGCTCTGGGTCTTTACTTGATACTGCTCTGGGCAGCGATTTTCACACTAGACTATTGGGAGTGAGCTACTTGTCCAGCATCTTAGCACATATATAATCCATGGAGAGGTCACAGAAATATCTGAACCATAATCATTTCCTTTTGGAGAAAAATAGTTCAAACTTAATTCTGTTCATTCAGTTTGTAGCCTACTTCAGATGATTGCAGTCATTAGGCTTTTCCCTGTGCTATGGTAGTTCAGCATTCCTTGATTACAGCAGTGAACTAAGTACTTGATTGAAATAGAACTATCTTCGGATGGTAAATACTAAATATATGAACCGAGTCTACCAAAACTCACTCCCAATGTACACACAGTTATGACATACTTATGACATACAACAGTGACTGCACTTCAAAAGTACTTCATTGACTGTAAAGTGCTTTGAGACATCCGGTGATCGTGAAAGGCGCTATATAAATACAAATCTTTTTTTACTATCCTAAAAGCAACAATTAAAATAAATTGTGCCTTTGCACTGCCATTTTAGTTGGTTAGCCAGGAGGAGTCACCTGAGAGGGAGCTCATTTAACTGCTTATCCAGCAGCTTTGTGAGTCTATACATGAATGGTATTTTCTTGATGCTTACTGCAAGAGCTATTTTGGAGCAACTTCTATGCGTTGCATATTTGCCCAGGACAGTGTGGTAGAGCTGCAAACAGGCCTAAATGTTTGGTTCTTTACAGTCCCATACATACTTTTTGCACTATTAGACCATCATTCTAATTCTGTGTGGAGGTTGAACATTAAAAGGATGGTAGATTACATCCTTCATTCTCATTCTTGAAGAGAAATTCAATCACTGTACAAGGTTGCTGCTTAGCCTACCCATCAATGTCCTCTCTGGTGCTTCTTAGAACTGTTGCATTTGAATCTGTGTGTTATGTTGTTTCTGTAATCACTTGGTCCCTACTGCCAAAGAACTACAGGTGTGGTTTAGATAAGATCCCATTCTATACAATCTCTCATCATAGGCGGCACACTCATCCCAGGAATCAATCTAGTGAACCTTTGTGGTGAGCAGCCTTCTTAAACCGTTGCAGTCCTTGTGGATAAAGTACTCCCACAGTGCCGTTAGGGAGGGAGTTCCTGGATTTTGACTATGAAGGAAGAGCGATACATTTCCAAGTCAGAATAGTGTGCAACTTGGAGGTGATGTTTTTCCCATGTGCCTACTGCCCTTGTATTTCTAGGTGGTAGAGGTTGCAGGTTTGGAAGGTGCCATCGAAGAAGCCTTGGTGAGTTGCTACAGTGCATCTTGTAGATGTGCATACTGTGGCCATGGTGCGCCGGTGGTAGAGGGAGTGAATATTTAAGGTGGTGGATGGGGTTCCAATAAGTTTTAATTATGTATAGAGTTGAACTTTTACCAAAAAATAAATTAGCTACTCAAAATAGAATTTTCCTAATTTTTAAATTAAATTCATGCATTTTCCTTCCAACAGGTAGTCTCTTTGGTTTGAAGAAGCAGTAGAGATCAAATTTAACATACAAAGCACTGTACAGAACTATATGGCATAATGAATTAGATGTTGGTCTTTCACTTACTTTGAAAATCTGGGTTCAAACCCAGTTGATGGGAAAAGAGTAATCTCTCTGGAAGGGTCTGGGTGGTCTCAGCTCAGCACAAAACTGTTCATAATTCAACATTAATTGGCCTTTGGTGGACATCTGAGTTTGGGGCATGTTGGCATAGAGTGGAGAGAACTTTACACTGCATCTGGCTGAATTGTACCAGTGTTGTCCAATACATTAGTTCCTTGCCACATGTGGCTAATTGACAATCCAGATGTGGCTAATTGCATTTCTGCTTAGCAAATAAAAATGAGTAATAGACACTATTTTTGAGCATGTGACCTCCATACTTGTATTCACTTTGACCTTTTGTAAGTTTGTTGGTAAACTGATAAAATGAAAAATAGCGTATGTTAAGTGTTGTTTGATCTTGGCGTGCTTTACTTTCTTGGTTACTGAATGGTGCTAAATATGAAGTACGTTTACCTGTATTGTGTGCGTTGTATGTAATGTGTTTTATACTAAAATTAGTGCATGTGGCTAAAATGGTGTTACCATAGCCACAATTGTAGTTAGTCAGCAATTTCTAATGGACAGCACTGTGCTATACCTGGCATGGGAGTATAATGTTGACACTGTACTATGGGTTCTAGTGCAGGTGTCCTAGTGGGTTGTAATGCATTTGTTGTGGGTATTGTATGAAGTGACAAAGCACTTCTGTCACTTACATAAATACACTTGAAATCTGTCACTTACATAAATACTCTTGAAATATGGCTAAGTTAAAATACAGTTTTTAAAACATTTGATAGTATGGAAAATGTTTTAACGTAATTCTTTTGTGTCTTTTGTTCCAGGCCGAGACTGCAAGCACAAAGGAAATTTGCCCAGTCGCAACCCAACTCCCCCAGCACAACCCCAGTCAAGATGGTGGATCCAGTCTTGCCACCTCCTGCAACGCAGATCATTGATCTCTCAAAAAGAAAGCCCAAAACAGAAGATTTCCTTACTTTTCTTTGCCTTAGAGGTATGTGCAACAGTAATTTTGTTTTGATCAACACTAATTATACAGAATATATAATGGTATATTTTTTGACTTCTTCATAAGTATTTTTCAGCATCTCTGTGAAAGCTTGTATTACTTCTCGTATTTTGTTTCTACCAACCATGTTGCTGGTTATGAATAGTTCATATCATAAACAGCAGATGTCAGAACATTATTGGCTATAGTCCAAATAGCATTTTAAGATGTGAAATCAGAACTCGTTGCAATAATTAATTAGCTTAACAAGCCAGAAATTGGGTCATTTGACATTTCACCTGATTACTACTTATCTGTTACAATTGAATAAAATCACCGATGAACAATAAAGCCTAGATTCACCAACAAAAAATGTGGGTGGTGCTGAAGAGGAGGGCACCATTTTTTGTCACAGGCGGGTGGTTAGTTAGTGATTCAACATGATTTCTGAAATCTGAGAACCTAGATGGAGGTCTGGAGATTATTCGATAATAAACATGGCCAAGATCTGCTTTCTGTGCAGGCAGTCAATTTTTTTGAGTCCTCATTCACACTGTTCATGATTGTGGCTAGAAATGAGCAGAATTGGGACTCCAGGCCCCTCCCTGTTCTTCTCCTACCTGCGGGCTAATGCACTGGACAGGCCTTGCTCCCTCCAAGTGTTTCTAGCACTAATGACCCCGATTGCCACCTATCTCTATTGGATTTGTGAGATTGTGAGCTCCGCCTCCAATATATACAGAAGCACCAATTTAGGCCATTAGTGGTGTGAAGAGGAGGAGCAGGGTCTGTCCAGTGGACTTGACCAGCAGCAGTCAGGGGAAATGTCAAGTGCCAAGAAGATGCATGGCAGAATGCATGGGAAGGATAGAAAATGGAGAGGTAGTGGTTGCAGTGAAGTGGGGAATGGATTGGCTGTGGAATAGATCTGGAGAGGGTAGATTGCTTTTATGAACTAGAGCAGTGGGAGTTGAGATGTGGGAAAATGACTGTTGAAAATATTTCAGTTTACCTGATTCCGTTCTATAATTTATTGATTTTGTTTTTCCCCGTCAATTTAAAGTGCAATTAGATGCCTGTAGAAATACATATTTTGTTTATCACCTTCTGATAGTGCAAAGATCAACAATGTGATTTTAACCCTATCTGCCTTACAGAATTCTGGGTTAGGCAATTAAAAGTGCCCAGGTTACTTATCTGTTCTGGGGCCGCTGGAAGCGGATATTTAGTTGCGGAATATGATCCCAAAACACTAATGAATCCTGAAATCCAATGTAAATAAAGGATTTTAACTTATTCATTTGCTTTGAAGCAGTGGCTTTGGTCATAGGCCTTTATCCAGAGTTGTTTTCAGTTATACGTTGCTTTTTGAATTGTCGGCTTTTTTTGAAGCTGTTCTCTAGCTTTTCTCAGTGTTTGTTGTTTGCTTGTGCATTAGTGATGCTGTACTGTAGTTGGGACAGAGTAGATCATAGAATGGTTACAGCACGGAAGAAGGCTATTTGGCCCGTCGAGCCAAAGGAGCTCTGCTGTGCATCTAGCTATGCTATACCCAATCTGGGAGTAGTTGGTGCTGCTGACACTGGGTTCCTGAAATTAAAATTATACAATTCCCCAGCATTGATATCCCTCACCTTAATGAGAACATAAAAATTATGAAGCACAGAGCTTGTGCATCAGGCTTCTGTAGAACAGTAAATTATGAAAAAATGGAAAATTGTAACCTTTATTTTGAGGTAGTCTACCAATGTTATACCTTCCTCAAAAGTATACGTTCTCCTGTGGCTTTTATGACCTAAATGTGTGGTTGCAAAAAGATTTTTATGCTGCAAATGATTGCTGTAGAGAAGCAGCATTCATTGACCTCTAACTGTGAGAGGTGATTGTAGTTGCAGTATGGCCCATTTATAATTGTCCGCGTTTTAAGGTTTCTGACTTTGTGCATGATGGCTTTGGTTGTGGTGATTATTTCCGGCAGGCCAGGAAGTGCATAGATTATATTTTGAACTGAAGACATTGATTAGTTTTAGAGATCTTGATCTGTAAATGCACTTGCACATTGAGTGTCAGTTTTTCCATTGGGGGTGAGGGGGGTGGAAGAGAAGTTGGATGACGGGCTGTGTTTTGTTTCTAGTAGTTATAGTTGTATTGTGTAATTGTAGGGAAATAACTCTGGGGGGGGTGCTGTATTGTTGACATTCTGCCACTAAATGCTGCTGGCTAAAAATAGCTTTGTATCTTGGCTTGCTCTCATAGTGTCACCTACCCTGTGTTCCTTGCAACAATGCTGGGAGAGAACTAGAATTCATATCAAAGGCTGAGTTTACAAACATTCTTCAGTTGTACTTGACAATTGACTCTAATTCAATGTACCTATTGTAAGTGAGTTTTTCAGTGTTTGTGATCACAGTACCATATGGTTTCTTTTCCTGCTTTCACAAGATAGGGCTCAAATTTTTCCAGTTATCTGCGCAGTTTTTTTGACGCTCGGCGCCTTTTTTTGGCCTAAATTAAAATATCCAAGTTTCCCCAAAGTTTTTGCGCCAGCATAACTCAGTTGCGATTTTTTTAGGTTAGTTTTTTTTTACGTCGTGAGAGGGCGTAAACTGATGTCTCCGCCAGTTTTTCAGATTTATGCAAGTTTGGCCAACTTACATTTCTCCTAAGATGGCGTATGTGACCACTCCCAAAAAAATCTTCTGGGCACTTAAGAAAAACCAGTGCACATTAAAAAATTGGCGCAGAAAGATGCCATTGTTTTTTGCGCAGTTTTGGAGGGAGTCGAGAAGATATTAAATATGCATCATGAAGCTTAATTTTTTTCAAACTTAAAACGGAGAAAATAAAAGTCTTAATGCAATTCTTTAATTTTAGATTTTTTCCCAAAGCGCCACACCACCACCGAACGTCTCCTTACCGAGCTAGAGGGTTGGAGCGTTGACCGGCAGAATTGATCCCTCGCCCGGGCTCGGCTTCAAAAGAGGTGGAAGCCGAACTGAAGGCATGAGAAGCCTTACACTATGCAGCAGCTTTAAAAGAAGCACGGGCAGGGCGGGGATGTTTGCCGAGCCCATGTCCGGGTGAGGGAGTGATTCTGCCAGCTGACTCTCGTTCCTGGTGAGGAGATATTTGGTCGGTGATGGGGTGGTACTTTGAAAAAAAATCTAAAATTAAAGAATTGCATTAGACTTCGTTGCCCCAAATGTCCTCATTTGAATGCCTAGCTTCCCGTTCTAAGCAAGCCTATTGCGCATGCGCAGACCAGGGTGTGGTCCATACTAGGGTGTTGATCTTGGGTGAGAGAGAGCAGAGAAGCTTTAACTCCTTGTCCTGCTGTTTTGAGCTTCTTGCAAAGGTACAATTTAATTATGGGGGCAATATTGACAATGCCACACCTCGTGCAAACCTTCTGCATGATGGTGCTGCGGAGGAGATGATTAATTTGACGTCATCACATGAGGAACCTCAGCACATAGGATGATGGGCAGGAGGCCTTACCCACGTCGAGTATATCGAGACAGGCGTTCATACCTGCACCTGGGTGATGCAAAATGTGAGGCGGCTGAGTTTCCGCAAAGAAGTTGTAACCGAGATCTGTGAGATAGTAAAAGCAGAACTGTTAAGTAAAGTGGAGTTTACAGCTGTACTTTCATTTTATACATCTGGATCATCCCAGGCCATAACTGGGGATGTGTGCACCATTTCTCAACATGCAACACACATCTGCATTTGGCAGGTGACTGCTGCACTATATGCCCAGAGGAATGACTACATAAAGTTCCCCATGACCACCTAGGCAATGCATGAAAGGGCTGAGAGTTTCTCCAGGATTACTGGCTTTCCAAAAGTACAGGGCAGCATTAATTGTACTCACATCGCCTTGCAAGCACCTTTTGGAGGATTCTGAGATGTACATGAACAGAAAAGGTTTCCACTCGGTTAATGTGCAGCTCGTGTGTGACGACATGCATCACAAGATGTCAGTTGATGCGAGATACCCTGGGAGCACCCATGATGCATTCATCCTACGTGACAGCGCTATATCTGCCATATTTCAGCAGCAGCCAGAAAGGCGGAGCTGACTGCCAGGAGACAAAGGGTACGGACTCGCCATCTGGCTCATGATGCCCCTATGTGTAATCCGGACAGATGTTGACCGGGAATAATGTATGTCGCACATTGCGACGTGCAGCATCATTGAGAGGACCATTGGCATCTTGAAACAGCATTTCCGCTGCCTGGACCATTCCGGAGGCTACTTGCTGTACTCCCCTGAGATTGTCGGTCAGTTCACTGTTGTATGCTACATAACTTAGCCATCACGAGGCAGCAGCAGCTGGTAGTGGAAGGCCCACCTGATGTGATAGTGGCTGATGACGAGGAGGAGGAGAATGAGGAAGCCATGCAACTACCTGAACCCAGAGCATGATGGTGGAGGAGGGCGGGCCGTCGTGTCCCTTTAACGATTGCTCGAGCCTTACACCAGCAGCTCATCCGTGAATGCTTTGCTACTTGAAGGCTTAGCGGCAACTATTCCAAATTGACCATGTTTACTGTTTGGACCTGTTCCGTAATGTTGTGTTGTGTTAATGGAACCAATAATGGAAATTATTCTTCTTTAGTTCAAAAAGTTGTGTTAATAATGGAATAAATAATGGAAATGATTCAATTATAATTTAAAATATATTTTATTCAAAGGTTTAACACTTGTTTATACGTCACGGGGGGTCCACCCAGGGGTGGCCACAAACAGGGCCTCTACTGATTGGGCTAGTGGGTAACACATGGTTCGATTGCCGTGTAAACGTATATGGGTCTTGAAAAACAAGTTATCTTCTAATCCTATTAGCTTTACAACCGTGACAACATAGAGTAACGTGATTATATACGCTATTTTAGACATGTTTGTTACGCTCAAACAATACAATATTTACACATTAGCAGTAGCCGTAATTTGGACTTGCTTGCAGTCGTCACCTGTTTGGGGTGCATAAACAAGTATCCTGGTTACATTATCGTGAATCACATGTCTTATGTTTACTCATTAGTTTCTTTATACAATTTCAACTGGGTCCACTGTTTCCATACACTCTTCCCTCTTATGTCCAGACAGGCACAGGTGTCTCCACTGATTATGACCTCATAGGGGCCATTCCATTTTGGTGCAAACCCTGGTTTTTCAGGTAATGTTTTTACCATGACGCGGCGTCCCGCCATCAGGACGTCAGGGAGCCTTTCAAGCTCTTTCTGAGCGTCTCTCTCTTCCTGATTGTCTCTTACTAATTTACGCATCCCTTTGAGTTGAGTGCTTAGTTCCAAAACATACTGTTTAATTTTGTCTTTTAATGGGCCTACGTCGGTCCCACCTGTTATAATGCTTTCTGGGAATTGCATCGCCCTTCCTGTCATTAGTTTATAAGGGGTTAATCCGGTTGTCCAGTTTATAAGGGGTTAATCCGGTTGTCCGGTTTACCGTGGCTCTTAACTTCATTAATATAATGGGTAATACTTCTGTCCACATTCTTTCTGACGTTTGCATGGCCTTGGCCAGGGCGTTCTTAAGGGTATGGTTCATGCGTTCTACCATTCCAGAACTTTGCGGGTGGTAGGGATGTGGAATTTTTGTTTTATGCCCATTAGCTGGCATACTGTTTTTACAATCTTACCGGTGAAGTGGGTGCCTTGGTCGGAATCTATCTGAAGAGGCACTCCCCATTGGGGAATCACCTGCTCGGTCAATATCCTTGCCACAGTTGAGGCAGTGCAATCACGTGTGGGGATAGCTTCCACCCACCAGGTAAATTGATCTATAATCACGAGGCAATATCTTTTTCCATGGGATGGGGGCAAAGGACCTGTGAAATCAATTTGTAAATGTTCCCATGCCCCCGTGGACGGGGCTGGTGTCCCATTTTAATTTTAATGGGCCTGCCTGGATTATATTGTGCGCACGTAACGCATCGATGGCAATGTTTGGCAATATCTCTCCCCATCCCCTTCCACCACCAATCTCTTCCAAGACTCCCGGTCATGGCCTCTCGTCCCGAATGGGACAGGCCATGGTGCAACTCCAATAAGGTATTCTGTATGCATTCAGGCGCCATTACCTTGTTGTTTCGTCTCCAAACGTTATCCTTTCCTTGCGTTGCGCCCTGCTTTGTCCACATACCCCTTTCTTCCTCAGAAGTGTCCTGGTGTAGTTTCTCGATACTTATCTGTTTCTCTCGGACCCCAGCGGCGCTGACTGAGGCTTCCTCACACTCCTCTTGTTCTAATGCCTCTTGTGCAGCTAAGTCCACAGCTTGATTTCCCTGGTGACTCAGCCAATCTGGACTGGTTCGGTCCGGTTCCCTTTGGTGGGCTTTAATTTTAATGACCGCTACCTGTTTTGGTTTATTACTGGCTGCTAAGAGAGCTTCTATTCTCAGCTGGTGTTTTATGGGATGTCCGCTGGTTGTGATAAAACCCCTCCTCCCCCATGCTGTCATATAATCGTGTACTACCCCAGATGCATATCTACTGTCCGTATAGATATTAACGATCTTATCCTCTGATAGTTCCAGTGCCCGGGTGAGGGCTACCAATTCTGCCACCTGAGCTGACGACCCCCCACTAATTCGCCTGATTCGACTGTCTCTAGATCCTGGTTAACTACAGCCCATCCGGACTGAGGTAGTCCCTCTACGTATTTTCGCGAGCCGTCCATAAACAAGGTTTGTTCTGCGGTTTGAAGGGGCGTGTCTTTTATTCTATCCGTTTCCATGTCCATATCCACGTCCCCGCAATCGTGGGGCTCTCCCTCTTGCACTATGCCCTCCGCGGGGTCTTCCCCTACATCTCTAATTATAGTTACTGCTTTGTTGGGTGGCAAGAGGACTGCTTCCCACTTTGCCCGTCTCATATTAGAAACGGTTCTCAGTTTTCCTGTGTTTAACATTTCTACCAATGTGTGTTTGGTGTGGAGAATGATGTTTCCGGTCATTACCACGGGCTCGCTTATTTTTACTGCCAAAGCTACGCAGTCCAGTGCAGCTATACATCTGGATAATCCGGTCACCACCGGACCTTCGGCGGTGGAGTAATAGGCTATAGGTCTCCTTTTAGCCCCGTGATCTTGGGTGACCACGGCCGTATAGAACCCATCTTCATTGGTACAGTGGATGTGGAAATCTTTACCCATTTCAGGCAGTCCCAATCCAGGTGCGGAGACTAGTTCTGACATGAGTTTACTATACGCCTGTTCTTGTTCAGGGCCCCACTCTATAAGGTCTAGGGCCGGTTTTCCTCCCTTTACTAGTCTTTGTATAGGCTCGGCAATCTTTGCAAACTCAGGGATAAAGTTCCGGCTGTAATTAAAGAGACCCAGTACGTTCCTCACCCCCCTTACCGTTACTGGTCTAGGCATGTCCCTGACAGCCTTTTTCCTATCCGAGGGCATTTCTTTCAACCCCTTTGAAAGGCAGTACCCTAGGTACAGGACTTGGGTGTTCCCTACCTGGGCTTTCTTGGGGTTGACCTTAAGGCCTGCCGTCTCCAAAGCTCGTAACACCAGGTATAGGGTTGCCCTGATGTCCCTCCTTGGTTTCTGAAAATACTATTTCCTGCCGGTACTTCTATTTGTTTTAAAATGTCGCTCATGACTCGGTGGAATATGGCAGGACTATTATGGAACCCTTGTGGTAATCGGGTCCAAGTATATTGTTTATCCTCCACCGTGAAGGCGAATTTCTCTTGTGATTCTGGGTCGAGGGGAAGTGCCCAGAAGCCATTGACTATGGTCCAGGACTGTAAAGATTTTATGTTCAGGGGATAATCCATTGAGGATTGTGGAGGGACTGGCCACTATCGGGTATAGTTTGGGGGTGACCTTATTAAGGGTGGTGTAGTCAATGGTTAGTCTATAACTCCCATCTGGCTTCCCTACTGGCCATGTTGGGGAGTTAGTGGTGCTAACAGTTTCTCTTAAGATATCTTTTTCCACTAGTCCCTTTACTATTTCTACAACTGCTGTTCTGGCTTCGGGTCTTGTAGGGTATTGCCGGTGTGGTTTATGAGATGGTCCAGGGACCTTAATAGGGTCCATGTCCGCCTTTCCGGTATCCAATTTTGTCTGTGCCCAAACCCCGGGCACAGAGGCACAAATGCTGCCATATCCTCCAGTCTCGGTATGCCAGTTGGTTTTTGTGGCTGTTACTACACCTAAACTTTCCATATGGTGATCTATCTGTCCCAAATCTCCCTTACTGCCATCTGCCTTTGGCCATGTTAATTTCCCCTTGCCACAATCAATCAGGGCCTGAAATTCCTTCATTACGTCATTCCCCAATATTGTTCCCTCACGATTCTTGCATATGTAAAATCTCATGGGTATACATAAATTATCAATTTCCACCACTTGGGTGGTGCTCAGGTAGGCTGTCCATCTATTCCGTTTATTAAAGCCTTTTTGTCGGTTACGGGAAGGGGTAGATTGGTAATGGATATTGAGGCTCCAGTGTCCACTAGCATCTCTCACTGTCGGCCCCCTACTAGTGTAGACACATATATCCTTCCCTCCTTTTTACTTTATACAGGGGCCGCCGGGCATCACAGGGTGGCTTTGTACTCCTGCCACTGCTGTATTCATGTTCTGACAGGGTCCTTGCCTTATTAGGATAGCCATTTTTACTATAGCAGGTCGCATCTAAATGTCCCTTTTTGCCGCAATATGTGCATTGTTTTTCCATGCGTTTCCCCTTACTCTGAGGCTCCTTCCCCCTTTTGTTGTTTGGTTGTAGTAATTTTACTCCAATTAGTAGGGGCATTACCTAAAACTCATTGGATCTCGTTTTTCAAAGGGCCAAAGGCCGCCCGTTGACCATCTACTTCAATGGTTAAAGGTACCGCGTGTGTTCAACGTTTCCCTGAAAAGTCGGCATTGGCTGCTACCGCGGCTCCTCTGGCCACTACTCTCCATCGATCTGCCGGGCAAGCCGCTCGGACAAGTTGGTGGATATCTCTGAGGTGTAGTTGGTGGCCCACCCAAACTGCCCAAAATTTGGTATTTGCACACCGGGTTGTAATTTATCCAGGGATGCCATTATCTGCGGTCTCTCGCCGGGGGTAAATGTTTTATAGGTTGCAGTGGGATTAGCTACAGTTCCTCCCCTGGTGACTGACGCCGCTGGGAAGGTTTCTAGATCTTCCTGACCCGGGGCTGTTGCCTCACCTTGGTAATCTTCGTCAGGGGGCAGTGAGGCTGTTTCTTCCCCCCCCCCCCCCCCCCCCCCATTGGGAACGGTTCTGAATCTGTTGTTCTAACGCCAGGCATTTCTTTTCCCATTCTCTACATTTTCCTTGTGCCTGACTTAATTGTTTACTTTTCTCTTCCCTTTTCTCTCTAACGTCCTTTACTTGCTCAATTAGTCCTGCTAACTGATGTACTAGTAATACTCCGGCCTTTTTGGTTTTGCCATCCAATTTCGTTGTTGTTCTAATGTCTGAGATACATCCCAGCTGTCTTTCTGCCTTTTTTTAATTAAGACTTGTCGATCGGTCATGTAAGAGTTAATTAGGGACCCGGGCGGTCCACATTTTACGTCCGTTTCATTACCTGCCATTGAAGATGTTTATTCTATGTTCCTGTATTCCCCTTTAGTTTATGGAATTTCCGAACTTAAATACTCACGGCCACGATTCACCTCGCAGAGACCTCTTGTCTTGCTCGCGAAGATTAACGTGTTTCCTTATCACCGGAGTCCGGCTTTTGGTTGGAGTGATCAGCTCCCTTCCGCACCGATTTCTATATCACCACCTATGAACATTGGACTAAAATAATCAACCCCCGCATCACTAATTACTTTACTTTCAGTCTGCGTTGTACGTCACTACAGTCTGAATTTCTTAACTCTTATCACATACTATCACATACTATCAAGTTATGTCTCTTTACTTACTGAATCTATTTTATTCGTTTGATACCACTTCGCCGGCCAGCCGCTTCCCCCAGTATAATTTCTGGGTGGTCAGAAATTGACTACTATCCCGTTCTACTGGGTCATACGACTATCCAGCTCCGCGGTATCCTGCCGACTACGCCAATTTGTTAGTGAAAATAAATTCACATAGACTCTGGTAAGGTAAGAGGGACAACTTTATTGCTAACAGAGCTCTGGGAGAAGAGTTGAGGTCCCGCGATCTGCGAATCACCTTCTCCCCGAGTGCCTGGTGCCGCGGGGTTATAAGCAGTTTACAGGGGGCGGAATACAATCATTTAAATTAATTTACATACAACCAATCAATCCATATGGCAACGCAATTCATTTACATACAACTTTTTAGTCCTAGTGAAACCTGATAGCATGGCGCGAGTTTGGGGACCTTGGGGACTCGTCCGGGTTAGTTATTCTGTTGCAAAGCTTTCTATGAAACAGTGCCCTGCACCTGGCCATGAATCACTTGTTGCTGCAGAGTTCATATCAGGGACAGCAGATAGGCTTCTTGGTACAAAGTTAATTTAGTGGAAAGGCAGATAGTTGGCTTACCCCATCATGCTTTGCTATGTCCGAAAATCCACTCCAACATGCACTCATCTCTCCTCCACCATATTGTAAGACTGCCCGCTGCGCTTGGTCTTGTTGACTCCACCCCTGCCCGCAGTCGATGGTGCAGCGTTTCTCGGGTTGGTACCAAGCTTATTCTTTTGAACATCTCGGGTAATGTGCACTTCTTGATGGGGGTGGGGCGGGGGGGCGGTAATGTGGAAGGCCCAGCTTGGGGATTGGAGTGGGAGTGACAGTTGATTCTGTGGTGGAGTCTGGGCGTGTTCCCTTATTGCAGCAGCTAACTCCAACATTCCTTCCTTCATATGCGCCGACAGTGTCTCAGCTGCCTGTGACATTCCCTCCCTCGTGCCCGGACAGTGTTCCCATTCCTTTGAGAGTGTTGTTACTTCTCCCGAAAGTCGTGATACCTCATCACCCACCCCACTGATGGTGTCCAGGAGTGATCATGTAAGATCCATGCTCTCCGCACTCATTGCCGTCATCTGAACCACATCTGTTAGATCCTGCACCTCAGGAGAGCGCTGTTGTGCTCTTCTTCCCCTCCTCGTCCTGGGCATGCCTTGCTGTATCCCACTGGGATCCGCAGCCTCAGACGGTGGGGCCCAGAATGTGCCTTGCTTGCCCCCCCACTGGAATCCCCAGCCTCGGACTGAGAAACCATGGAATGTCCCAACATTCGTACCACTCAGGAAAGGGCCTGGCACCTCAGTGGGCAGCACCTGCACTTCCTGAAGAGTGAATACAAGAGTGGGGGCTTTATCCATCCCCTCCCCCTCCCCCTCCCCCTCCCCCTCCCCCTCCCCCTCTCCCTCCCCCTCACCCCCATGCTCTTGGTCTGGAAGATGGGATTGGAAGATGTTCTCCTCTTTGGGCTTGTCCGCGTCTGAATCTTCTTTTGCATCGATCAGCTTCAGCCTCGTCCGGGTTGGCCTCAAATTCTGCAAAATATAACAGAACAGACAAATGGTTAGCAGCAAAGGAGAGGGCAGGGTGGCATGAGTAGGGGTGCACAGCACAGGCAGGAGGCTCACTTGAAGGACTGCGATGAATGATAGCAAATTGCATCAACCGAAGCGTAGCTGACGGAGACTTCCCCAGGAACCGAAACATGGCTAGCCCGCGCAGTACTTAACTTTTAGCAAAATCAACTGTGGAATTTGCAGGACTTACTCTCTCCCTCGAATGTGGACCCAGCTTGTGAAGTGGTGGTTGCTTTTCTCCAGGATGGGCCCATCAAAGCAACGACCCTGTCTTCCAAGGATGTCGGTGGGTGCAGATTTGCCGGGCCTCCTCCTGTTTGAGTTCTTTCCCTTTTCTTGGGTGTCGCCTTCCTCTGCAAAGATGAAGGTATAACCTTTTAGAGAGGGTGTCTTTCTGCTGGATGGGACATACTGATGGTCACATTTACAATTGCAATTCCAGTGAATAAATGAAAATACTACTTGTGCTAACTACTTGACCAAGGTCTTGCCACTTTTTGCACTGGCCTCCAAACCTCAGGGTGGTGCACAGTTAATCTTCTGCAAGTTGGTTCCAGCATTTCTTCTTTTATTTTGATGAAACTTTTATATGACCTGCTGGTGTCCAGCTCATGCTATCTGGCCTCAATTACAATAACTAGTGCCTCCACTTCATCCTGTGAGAAATTCTTGGTCCATAAGCCACATTGCATATTGTATTGCGGCTCTGATTTTTCCACTGAGAATTAAAAGTTCTCTCTCACAACTGGCTCTTTAAAAATGGCCGAATGCAGACCGGGAGCTGTACTGGCCATGCGTGCCCATAGCAGTCACATCAAAAATGTCCTTTTTTTTCATGCATGCGCAGGGAGGGGGAGGCGTTGTTTTTTCAACGCAGGCATTAGGCTCCACCCCCCCAAAGCTAAAGGACAGGCTGCGTGGCGCCAATTTCAAAAAATAGAATGGGGAAACTTGCAAGTTATTTTTTTGAAATAGTTGGGGCCAAATAAACGGGAGTAACTCTTGCAATATGTCAAAAAACGGCAGTGGGGAAAATTGAACCGACACTTTGGAAGAAAATGACGAGCAAGACCTGTGTAATTCCACCAAATGCTAAATTTTACAACATATTAACTTGTGCTTGCCTTTTTGAGTAATATCTTTATTTAAGATAATAAATAAATTGCTGCAGTGGATAAATGCTTTCTCTTTGTTTCAGTTTCTGCATTGGTCTTCTGAATTGCAGTTTATATTCATTTCTTGCAGCAGAACCCAAGAATAAACCAGTGAGCTTAGCGGCATCTGAAAATTGATTCCTTCTGTAACTTAACAGACCCGTTTCAGAAAGAAAAATAGAGACACTGGAAAAAACCCTTGACTATCTTTTGACTTATTAAACATCAGAAGTATGAAACACCACACTTAACATAATTTTTTGTTGGGAAAGTGCCAGCAAATGTTTTGAAATAATTTAACCTTTTTCAGGCCAGCATTGCTAAAACTTATCATGCTTGAGGAGGTGTAATACCGACAATAGTTTTGATAATGAAAATAGAAACTATAAGAGGAAAGTGATTTTGTACAGATAACTGTGAAGTATGTGCATACTATTAACATCATTTTTGAGCATTGTTATTGAAGGAGATTAGTGGTCTGTTGCTGGAGGCCCTAATTGGTGTCTAGTCCTACAATCTTAGTACCCAGTGGAGTCTATGTTATTTAGTGTATCGATCCTCTTTGAAGGTCTATGCTGGTGAATCGGTCCATACTGTGCAATGATCTTAGGGCTGTGTTGTGGGAAAGTAGAGATGTGGTTCCTTCCATTCTGGGGAAGGGGAGCAGGAGGTTGGGTATATAAGGAAAGACGTGGAAGATTGAAAGAGATGGAAAGAGGCAAGAAACATCATGTACTGTAGTGTTGGTGACCCATGGATCTCGATAGAGCAGTCCCAATACCATAAATATCTGACTGGACCTAGGGTTGGAGGCTGTGTGACAGTCATGGGATGCAATGACGTAGATCCGGTTGGGAAAACTATATGTTGGGGAGAAAAATGTCAGTAAAGTTCCCAGGATACTTACAATGCAATGTGAAAATGTAGTAAAAAGACAAAAAAAATGAAGTACAAACTTAAACTGACTGACTAATGTTACATGGTCTATTAATCAGAATTTTACTCAAGAATATCAGTAGAGCTTATGGATTGGTGTGTAAAAGTGATCAACGATTGGGCTCCCTACTGGGTAACTAACATGCCTGCCTGTGAAAAGCACAAATCCACCTCCCTGCCCTCCCAAGCCCATTATTGGGATCTAGCTCGAATCCTCTGCAGCATTCCTGCCATTTGTTTTTTAAATATCCACGAGGCTTGCCTTGAATTTCTGATTGAGAAGGAGAAGGGTGCTAGTTGCAGGGAAATGCTAATAAAGTAGTGGATACAGATCATCCTATCCACCTGCCTAGAGGAATGCCGTATGGTGCAGGAAGACCTGTAAAGTGGTGGAGTTCAAATAATTTGTCTGGTTTACCTTTCTTAAAGGAAGGTCACAATTTGGGGGTTGGATGCATGGTATAATCTGAGCTCAGGAACACAAGTTACATGTCTGTGTGATGATGAACTTTGTGATCTATGTACTTCACTAAACACTTGCAGCTCAATATATTGTCTGATTTTTATTAAAAAGTAACAAATGTGAATATATATGTATGTATGAGCTACAGTCTTGCAAATACAGAAAGGTGAAAAATGCTGTGGTGGTGGAAATGAGAGTTTCTGCACTTTAGAGAAATGGGTATTGGGTAGTCTAATGCTGCTTTTAATATTAAACAACCACGCCAAAAATACACTTTTTATGTTGTGCTGCTGGTTCTACATCTCTGCAATATACACTGCACTAGTTTAAAGTCACTGTATGACTTTATTTCAGATATAGGACTTGCAGCAATGATTAGGGAAGATCCATAACCGGTCTGGAAAATCACTGGCCTACTTATGAAAGCCCCGGCCGCCTGAGACATAAAAATGCAGACCACTGACTTGGAAGGTTGTGGTTACGTTTGCTGCCGAGGCTGTTGCTATTGCTATCTCTGGAACGCTGGCAAAGCTCGCCTGTTTAGGTGGATCTTGACACATCCAGACATCCATTTATTTTGAAGCAATGTTGCTGCCAGATTAGGGAGTGCTGTAATTTAAACAAGCTGTTAAGTCTACATAAGAACAGAAAAGGCTGGATTTTAACTTAGAGGCAAGTAGGGAGCAGGGGGGCTGGATGCAGTCAGGAAATCCGAGAGAATGGGATCCATCAGGCCCTGCCGCATTTAACATTTTTTTTTCCTGTTTCTCTCTTTTTTCCCCCCCTCCCCCCCCCCCCCCCCTTCAAGCAGCCAGCCAGATTGAGAGGCTGGGTGGGTAGGCCTGCAGCAGTTGGGGAATAGAGAGGAGGAAGAACATGTTTGGAGGGAGTGGGGATCAGAGACCTTTTGGGAGGGGAGGGGCGGGGGCGGGGGCGGGGGACAGGATAATGGAAGGGTGGTGGGGGGCTGGTGAGGCAGGGACACTGGATCCAGGAGCTAATAGTTATTGGACACATTAACCCCTCAACTGTGGTATCTCTCACAATTTCCAAACACATACAGTTATATCGTTATTTACCTCCTGGATCTAGCAGTCCTGGGAAACCTGACCGCTCAGATTTATATTTAACTTGGAGATTCAGAATGAGGCTCACAGCCTCATTATAATATCGTCCCCCACCCCACATTCCACCTCCGTTAAAACCAGAAGTAGGTGCTTTGGGGTCGAAATTAAGATTACTGCCAATTTAACCTGACTCAGAGTTGCCCGATTTTTGGGTTTAAAATTCCCCCATTTAAGCTGTAATTGCTCCATTGTTTTTGTACTGAACTGACTTAGAGAAATATTTGAGGGGAGAAGGAGGAAGAAAATAGGCTGTGGTTCACAATGCAACAACATTATTTCTCGCCTGAGTCAGAAGGCTGTGGGGCTCAAGACCCATTCCAAAAGTTGGGCACATATTCTTGGCTGACATTTCATTGCAGTACAGAGTGTGTGCCAAATTGTCAGAGGTGCTGCCTTTCACTTAAGACGTTAAATTAAAGACTCAAGTGCTTGTTCAGATGGACATTTTGAAGAGTAGTAGTTCTGGTGTCCTGGCCAAAATTGGTTTTTCAACCAACACTACCAAAGTAGATTAAATGGACATTTATCTACTTTGCTGTTTGTGGGACTTGCTCTGTGCAAATGTTCTATTTTTTCCCTCTACTTAACTGTAGCGACTACACTTCAAAAGGAATCTGTTGGTTGTGAAGTGTTTTAGGATGTCCAGAAAGACGCTATATAAATGCTCCTTTGTTTTCTTTTTTGGAAGTTTTCCTTCCTTCCTCCTTTCTTTCTCCGCCTGTTTGTTTCTTTTCCCACGTTATTGGACACATTAATCCCTCAACAGTGGTATCTCACAAAGATTCCAAACACGTACAGTTATTTCTTCATATAATCAGAATTTTGTCTGGTGGAGATGCATTTGATTTTACTGATAATCTGGCAGTCAATGGATTTGAACATACAGAAACTTGGAAGCAGATTTGTTTCCCTTGTGCTGTAAATTAGTTTTCACTGGACACAATAGCAGGAAATGAATGTAGATTCCCAAGTAGGAGATTAAAATTTTTTTCAGATTCAGTAATGCAGATTTTCTTCTGCCGAAACTGTTTGATGATTAAAGTACAACTATTTTATTCCTTATAACCAAATTAATTTGCCAAATCTGCTAAAGAGTTAATTAAAAATGTGTGAGTGTACTTTAGAGGGTTTTATGCCCTGTCTATATAAAACCCTGTTCCTGCTGTGTGAACTTGCCCTGTGCTCGCTGACCTACATTGGCTCCTGGTCCGACAATGCTGCGATTTTAAATTTGTTTTCAAATCCCTCTGTGACCTTGTTCCTTCCTATCTCTGTAACCACCTCCAGACCTACATTCCTCCCAGATATCTGTGCTCCTCTAATTCTGGGGTCTTGTATATTCCCGATTTTCATACCTCCACAATTGGCGGCTGTGCCTTCAGCTGCCTATGCCCTAAGCTCTGGAAATCCCCCCTGAAACCCCTCCGCTTCTCTACCTCTCCTTCCTCCTTTAAGATGCTCTTTAAAACCAACCTCTTTGACCAAGCTTTTGGTTACCTGGCCTAATATCCCCCCCGTGTGGTTCGGTATCAAATTTTGTTGTTGATACTCCTGTGAAGCACCTTGGGATGTTTTATGACATTAAAGGCGCTTTATAAATGCAAGGTGGTTGTTTATTCTGTGGGCTGATTGGAGAAAGGAACAAGCTGCACATATACAAGAATTACAAATGAGTAATTGGGGCAAGGGCAAAATGGAGAAGAAAAGATTCACATAGCTCAGCAATAGCAAAGAGTTCAGTCAACCTCTGGCCAGAATCCCATCTGGTAGATATAATGGAATTGCTGATGGCGGCAGCCAGTGAAGCTGTGCCCCTGGAGGAACAAAGTTAAATGATGTTTTGATTATTTCAGAAGTATCTATGCCATTAGAGTCACCTCACTGTGCATTTGCTGTTACATGCTGTTGACATGTGACAAGTTAGAAAATGTCTATTTATACATAATGTCAGATAAAGTTTTTTCTTTTAATAAAAGGTTTCAACCAGCTGTATCTCTGGGAGGTCTGTAAGGAATGGATCTCGTTATTCTGTGTCAAAGTTGGTAACTGTTTATATCCAAATAGACTCTGTCATCACATTCAATGGGACATCTGTTCTTAAATGAGATTTTTTGTTACATCATCATCATTATGGGCAGTCCCTCGAAACGAGGATGACTTGCTTCCATGCCGAAAGGGATGAGTTCACAGGTGTTTCAATGAAGGACCTAATATTCCAGATCCCGAACTACATGTTGAAGAGTGGAAGATGCCTGTGCATGGATTTTTTGACATGTGGTGGCACCACACGGGCTTGACAGAGCTAGGTCTTGGTCTAGTGGCAAGGATTACCGGAGACCAACTCTGTTGTGTATTTGGCTGCACAAAATATTGATCCATTAAGGAATTGTTTTTTTTAGAGGCAAAACTCTGTTGAGGGGAATTAGTTAGGGAGCAGCACTATCCAGATATTAACACTTCACCTCAAGATCTGTTTACTTCAAAGAAATGGCTGTAAGATTAAATAAAAACAAAAAATGTTGGAAATCTCTGCGGGTCAGGCAGCATCTGTGGAGAGAAAAACAGAGTTAACATTTCAGGTCAATGACCCATCGTCAGAACTGACGAATGTTCGAAATGAACAGATTCTTAAGGAACACTGAAAGGGGGAGGGGAAGAAAGAACAAAAGGGAAGGTCTGTGATAGGGTGGAAGGCAGTAAGATGAAAGTTGTCCCATGGCATAAATCACAACTCTGGTTGCTAAAGTTTAGTTCAGACAAAAAGTTAAAATTCTGAGTGAACTGGATTTTGTGTCCCACCCCGCCCACATACAACATGATATCCTAAAGTTCTTAACAGATGCTAAGAAACTTGTTCTAAAAATGATGTGGTGAATTCTATTTTTGCTAAATATTGTGCTCTTTCAGTTTTTGACTATCATTTGGCTTCTATATATTTAACCACTATGCATTGGTCTGATGGGGTGTTAGGTTCCACCTTTTAAGGAGGGACAGAAAAACGTGGTGGGCACACCTGACATGATCTCCAGTGATTGATATAGCTTGACTAGAGGGCTAATTGTTAAGGCTGCGTCTGTTTGTACTAACTGAAAGGCAGCCGTTTCTCTGGCTCTCATTTTCACATAACCTATTGCTCCCCTTGGAGGATAAGCCACACCCTGAAGTTCCTCTGGAATGTGCAGCTGGAACCGCCCAGCCCAAGTTCTGACTGATTTTCCAATTTGTAATTTGATCCATTTTGACTTCAGAAGCCACAGAGGATAGATCTCCCCAAAAGCCACCAAGTTGCAGCCGAAGTCCATTACCCCAGTGCTGCCTCCGCCAGCTAAAGTCTCTTACCCCAGCACATGTGCTACCTCCCCCAGCCAAGTTCCAGCTGAAGTCCCTTACCCCAGCGCAAGTGCATCCCTTCCCCAACTGAAGTCCCTTATACCAGCTCAAGTGCTGCATCCGCCAGCTGAAGACCCTTACCCCAGCGCAAGTGCATCCCTCCCACAGCCGAAGTCCCTTACCAAGCGCAAGACCTTACTCCACCCCCCCCCCCCACCCCCCATCCCCCATAGATGGGTAGATGGGGCATTGTGTGCGGATTGTTAACAGGTTTATTGGGTATGAAGTGAATAGTGACAGTGTCGTGACTTCTGGATTTCATCTACCCCAACGATGTCTCTTGTAACACACACACCAAGCATGCACGCATCAGGGGGTTGGAAGAACGTGATCCGTCTCTCCTCTCCGATTCCCCCCCCCCCCCCCCCCCAATCTGTGTCTCTTTCCCCCCCCCCGCCCCCAAGCTCACTCTCTTTTCCCCCCTTCCCCAAGCGCGTTCTCTCTCTCTCTCTCTCTCTCTCTCTCTCGCTTTCTCTTTTTCTCTCTCTCTCTTCCCCACCCCCAAGCTCTTGCTCTCTCTTTCCCCCCCCCCCCCCCCCAAATTGCTCTCTTCCCTCACCGCTCCCCGCCCCAGGCTCACGCTCTCTCCCCAAGCTCTCTCTTTCTCTCTCCTCCTTCCCTCCCCCAGCTCTTTTCTCGCTCTGCCCGACGCTGTAGGATGCCTCGGGGCCCGCGTCCCACTTGGAGCTCAGCGGTATAAGCGGCTCGGAGCTTAGCACTGTGGGAGGCTTGGCGGATGTGTTCGGCTGCTCATTGGAGGTAACATGGTGTTGGGCGCATGCACAGAAAAGGATTAGTAGGAATTGGGGTGGGGGGTGGAGTCTGTGATATTTGTCCTAACTCTCACTTCTGTGCATGTGTCAGGAGACGCTTGTGCAGAAGGGAGATTTAGTACAAATAGATACTCCAAATTGTTAAACCAGGGCACATTTAACCTATAACTTGACAGAGTAAGGAAGCAGAGTTCAGTTCATGAAAAATGTCTGCTAATGGAAAGCGTTGATTAGCCATGAAGTTGCGATACAAATGGTGATGGGGGTGGGGGAGAAGAGGGAGTCTGAACAGTGACCACTAGGTATTGAGCATTTGCTATGAAGAGTTTGCAGAATATCCACATTAATTCTTGCAGAGAAACTGTAAACAGCTAGTTGTTTCCAAAAAAATGGTGAATGTGTTCAGCAGTGTCAAGAGTCTTTCAAATGTAAAGTTTTATTTAATTTGCAACTGTGTTTTGACTCGTTCCTGTCACATAGTCTGTAAGGTTCTTAGTAAGAATGAGGTCTTTGTTTTGGGATCTTGTAATGGGTTCTGCAGAAATGGTACATAAAGGAATGTTTCCAGTCCCCAGGCTCACATAAAACCCAAACATTTATAGAGTGATGCATGCTTTGTATTACAAAGATGCTATAAACATTGGAAATGTGCATTAATGTGGATATGCTGTTGTGCAGAGCACTTCACATGGACCTCGGTAATAAGTAGTTGCACAAACCATGTTGAGCAGGTTCTGTAAGTTAAAAATAACTTTGGGTCTCATGAATCTGGTTTAGAGATATTTACAACACCAAAAACCTAATTGAGTGATGGGTGAACTGAAATACACTGTACTATTACTGTGTGACCGAAGCGCTCATTTCAATAATACTTAGAAACACTCTCCAGACATGGCTACAGTGAGTATCAGCATGGTTATGCTTAGAAATATCAGAAATACCAGCATGGAATCTGGCCCAACCAGTTCATGTTGGTGTATACCCTCCATGTGAGAAAGTATTTCTAATCACATTTACCCACCATGTTCCCATATCCGTTATCTCTTCATCATCTTTTCTTTCATCCACCTATCCAATCTAATCTTTACTTGTTGACTTCGTTTCTGCCTCAACTACTAACCATGACACAGAATTCCAGTGTCTCACAACTCTGTGTAAAGATGTTTCTCTTCATCTCTTTTCTTAATCTGTTGCATTTAATATGGCATCTATTGACCCGTCATTAGTGGAAACAATCTGCTTCGATCGACCTTGTCCCATTCTTTCACAATTGTAAGCACTTTTATCACATTGTCTCATAATGTGCGCTATTCTAATGAAAGAAAAATCTAATTATTTAAGTCTTTCTTCGTATTTATGTTTTCTCATACCAAACAGCATCTTGGTGTTGTACCATCTCTATAACCTCAATATCATTCCTATTGTGTGGAATCCAGTACTGTACTTGATTGAAGCCTTAAGGTTTTATACAGGTTCATCATTACCTCTTGGCTTTTATATTCGATACCTTGTGATAAAACGTAGAATTCCATTAGTGCTTTTTCACAGCCTTATAAGCCTGAGGTGCTGCATTTAATAGCCTGTGAACCTCTACCCGCAAATCCTTCTGATCTTGTGCAACATCGAGTCTATTCCCATTCAAGGTAGAAACCACCTTTACCAAAATCTATCACCACATACTTACTGACATTGAATTTCATCTACAACTTTTTTGCTCATTTCCCTCATCTTCTCAATATCCTGTTGCAGCTTCCTTCAATCTTCCAAAGAGTACCTCCTTTTTCAGTATTGTCTGCAAATGTCGACCCCACTCTTTCTAGGCCTATATGTAAGTCATTGATACACACAGTGAACAGAGTGACCCCAGAACCGAATCCATGTTGGACTCCCATGAAGTTTGGAACCACAGTGCCAAAGATTGTAATGTGCCACAGTAAAACTTGCACATCACAACAACCCTGTAGTTCTCATTCCATTGTAGAATTTAATCGGTGGTATCTAAGGCAGAAAAAGCAGAAAGGTGAGGAATGATAAAAGGCCATTCACCACATTGATTTAAATGTACTAGAGGACCAACTTCACCCAATCTAGTATCCAACTGCATTTCTGATTGCACCTAATATTTTTTGCCTTACCTAGCAGATTATTTGCCATATTTATCATTTTTAGAGTGAACCATTCTTTTTTACTAATAAATGTATTTAAATTTGCCGCCTCCTGTCCGGACTCACCTATATTCTCGGTTCGGGTAAAGAGCAGGGAAATTTGATTAGAGTGGATAGCACCAGTTGAAGAGCTAGCACTACCACAGGCACGATGGGTTGAATGGCCTTGTTCTGTGCTACAGTTTCTATGATAACCTATTTCTAGCATTCAGCACTTTAATTATTTCAATAAGTCCCTCTTCCTAATTTCTATTTTCCCTCCTTTACATTTGCTCTTCTCTGCACCCTCTATGTGCATTTATGTCTCTTTCGAATTGTGGTGGTGAAAATCCAAGTCTGATCAATCAGTGCATTATAAAGCCTCAGCATAATTTCTTTTCAGACTTGTACTCCACTGTTCTGCCTATATAACCCAACATTCTCTTTGCTTTTTTAATTGCTTCTCCACATTCTCTTGACACTGAAAGTGACTGCTCCACAGCTGTGATCTCCAGTAAAAATCATTGACTAGTCACAGATGTGGCTACGACAACACTGTTTTAGCCACATGCACTAATTTTAGTAGAAAACAGCTTACATACACTCGTATAATACAGCTAAATGTACTTCACAAGTGTATATTTACTTAACATCTACCACCATTCAGTAATCAAGGAAGTAAAGCACTCATAATAATCAAAAACAAACTCTGCTTTTCGTCTTACCATTTTACTAATAAACGCACAAAAATGTTAAAGTGCACATGTAAAGGCCATGCAAATAAGTACTGAGATCATATGCCCAATGAAGTTTTTTTTATTCACTAATCATAAATGTAATTATCCACATCTGGATGACCAATTAGCCACAAAGTGGCTTAACATATTGGGACAACACTGGTCCACAGTTAGTTGTAGGTACATTTCTAAGTCTCCAATTGGCTTCAGGATCATTGGGTCAGGATTGCTGTCCTGTAATCCCTCCAGGTAAACAGTGTAAATTGGGCGAGAATAGGATGATGCCCAGCTGTGCTGCCTCTTTACCCAGCCGATACTCAGTTTCTAGCTTCTCCTATGAAATTTGGATAGATGGACAAGGTAGTGAAATGAAGGGTGCTAATGCCCATCGAACCATACCCCAGTATAAGCCACTGTCTTTGGACAGGTGAGATTCAGAGACATGTAATGGTTGGTTTTTATAATATTCATACTGTAGGAGTGATTCCATGAGCCAGCCATGGTGAATGCATCTTGGGGACAACTATAAGCTGTACACCCGTGATTAAGAGTGATGCATCTCCTGTGAGCGCAATCCTGTGGAGCACTTGAACTATGAAAAATGCCCAGCAGTATAATTATTGACATTGTTCTTGGAAACTTGAATTGTGTTTCGAGGGTGTGTTTGGAAGACAACACCAGGGCACTGCCCGTTACAAAAGCAATGTACTGCGGATGCTGGAAATCTGAAATAAAAACAGGAAATACTCAGCAGGTCGGGCAGCATCTGTGGAGAGAAAAACAGAGTTAACGTTTCGGGTCGATGACTTTACATCTGAACTATATCTAACTGGTCTAATACTATTAGGCATATTTGTTTAAACTACAGAATGAAAACAATTGCACTCAATAATACTCCTAAATCATCACAAATAGTTTCCAACAATGCAACACACCTGTAACTAACACTAAATGCTGGAAATACTGAGCAGGTCAGGCAGCATCTGTGGATAGAGAAACAGAGTTAATGGGCCCAAGTTTCCGCCCTCTGTAAAAATGGCGCACCTCCATAAGGTGCGCTGACTTTCTAAAATAAAAAGGGCGCCGAAAACTTACCTTGTGATTCTGCGAGCTCCTCAGGACGTCTTCGGCCTCGGCATGGCGCAGCACAAGGGGTTGGGCGGGGCCACGTCCCGATGCTGAAAACAGTGCCGGAACCTCTGCACATGCGCGCTAGAGTGTGCGCGCATGTGCAATAGCTCCTCGCAGCCCGAATCTGTGCAGGCTGCGTGGGAGGGGCCCAAAGAGCGCCGTCCCTAGCCCTGGCCAAATAGGCTCACCGGACATTGAAGATCGGGACTCGGGCTTCCATCCCGTTCAGCTCCCCGCCGCCTCCCCCTCCCGTTCAGCTCCCCACCACTTCCCCCTCCCGTTCAGCTTTCCACACCCCCCTCCCTTTCAGCCTCTTCCTCCCCCTCCCTCCCATTCAGGGGCTCCTCTCCCCACCCCCCTCTTCCCTACCCCCTCCATCCTCCACCCCCTCCATCCTCTTCCCCTCCATCCTCCACCCCCTCCATCCTCCTCCCCTCCACCCTCCTCCCCTCCACCCTCCTCCCCTCCGTCCTCCTCCCCTCCGTCCTCCTCCCCTCCGTCCTCCTCCCCTCCGTCCTCCTCGCCCTCCGTCCTCCTCCCCTCCGTCCTCCTCCCTCCGTCCTCCTCCCCTCCGTCCTCCTCCCCTCCGTCCTCCTCCTCCCTCCTCCTCCCCTCCGTCCTCCTCCCCTCCGTCCTCCTCCCCTCCGTCCTCTCCCCTCCCGTCCTCCTCCCTCCGCCTCCTCCCCTCCATCCTCCTCCTCTCCATCCTCCTCCCCACCATCCTCCTCCCCTCCATCCTCCTCCCCTCCATCCTCCACATCCTCCTCCCTCCATCCTCCTCCCTCCATCCTCCTCCCCTCCATCCTCCTCCCCTCCATCCTCTCCTCCATCCTCCTCCCCTCCTTCCTCCTCCCCTCCATCCTCCTCCCCTCCATCCTCCTCCTCCATCCTCCTCCCCTCCATCCTCCTCCCCTCCACCCTCCTCCCCTCCACCCTCCTCCCCTCCACCCTCCTCCCCTCCACCCTCCTCCCCTCCACCCTCCTCCCCTCCACCCTCCTCCCCTCCACCCTCCTCCCCTCCACCCTCCTCCCCTCCACCCTCCTCCCCTCCACCCTCCTCCCCTCCACCCTCCTCCCCTCCATCCTCCTCCCCTCCATCCTCCTCCCCTCCATCCTCCTCCCCTCCATCCTCCCTCCCCTCCATCCTCCCTCCCCTCCATCCTCCTCCCTCCATCCTCCTCCCCTCCATCCTCCTCCCTCCATCCTCCTCCCCTCCATCCTCCTCCCCTCCATCCTCCTCCCCTCCATCCTCCCTCCCCTCCATCCTCCTCCCCTCCATCCTCCTCCCCTCCATCCTCCTCCCCTCCATCCTCCTCCCCTCCATCCTCCTCCCCTCCATCCTCCTCCCCTCCATCCTCCTCCCTCCATCCTCCTCCCTCCATCCTCCTCCCTCCATCCTCCTCCCCTCCATCCTCCTCCCTCCCCCTCCCCTCCACCCCTTGCTGTCAGAAACACAGACACTGGGGGGGCCCTGTCCCAGAATGCGGTTGGAGGCTCCCAGGTGCTGCAGTAGGTGAGTAGAACTTAATTTTTACATTTATTGATTTTTTTATTATTTCTATTTTTTTTGATTTTATTGGTTCCTTTATTTATCATTTATTATTGATGGTGGCTCTTTATTTGTAAAAGTGAAGTGTTTAATGTTTGTAAACTGCCCCCCCACCACCATCTCTTGTTCCCTACGCCTGATTTATAAGTGTAGGCAAGGTTTTTCTGTGTGTACCAAAATCTACACTTACTCCATTCTAAGTTAATTTGGAGTCAGTTTTCGCTGCCTAAACTTGCAAAACAGGCGTAAGTGGGAGGACACGCCCCTTTTTGGGGAAAAAAATCTGTTCTAAAATGAAACTATTCTAACTCACTAGAACTGGAGCAAACTAAATGCCGAGAATTGCAATTTCTAAGATGCTCCATTCTAAACTAGTTGCTCCAAAAAAATAGGAGCAACTCGGGTCGAAACTAGAGCCCAATGTTTCGGGTCGAAACTAGAGCCCAATGTTTCAGGTCGATAACTTGTCATCTGAACTATATCGAACTGGTCTATCTTTTTCATATTTCAGTATTTTTTTCAGTGTGAAAGTTCGGGGAGGGGGGAATAATCTGGGCCACAAAGTGAGGTTAAGATTTTTACAACGCTGAACTTATGGACAGAAAAAAAAACGCGCTCTATTTATTTCAAGGCTCAATTTTTAAGACTCAAAAATAAGTTTTAAATTGTTCAGTTGCTGACATGCATCCAGGCTACTCCAGTGTACAATGTCATAATTTTGAGCTTAATGTTGTGTGATATTTACAACATGAATTTGGTGAAACACAAGTTCCACCCGTTTTTCGGTGGTCCCCGGGTGGTGCGCCATTTTTTACCGCTGTGGCCGAGTGGGCAGGAGTTCCATCCTGCTTTTCTAGGCGGTAGCAGGAATGGAGTGCAGCGGGTGGTGGCCGGTGGAGGAGGCTTTTCGACTCAGGAATCTTCGGCTCCCGAGTTGTGCACACGCGCGCAGCTGTCAAGCTCCGCCCCCTCCCCCTCCTCCCCCCCCCCCCCCCCCCCCCACCACCACCGAGAGGCACCAACGAGTGGCCAGAGACACAACCTGAAATCGCTGTGGGGATGGGGCGGAGGGCGGAGAGAGATCGCTGTGGGGGGCGGTGTGAGGAGAGAGATCGCTGTGTGTGTGTGTGTGGGGGGCGGAGGGGGGGAGTGATCGCTGTTGAGGAGGGGAACATGGTATGGAGAGAATGCTGTTGGGGAGGGGGAGAGAGACTGGGGGGAGTGAGAGAAACTAATATTTTTTATTATTGTTCATTAATAAAGGAGTAAATAAGTCTTTATTAGATCATTTATATTATTGCCTAGCACTAGAAAATACTCCAATCCATTTAAAAAATACTTCAAACTGTGGAGAACTTTAAAGATCTGTGTAATATCAAATAAACTTGTCAGCTCTGTGTACATACTGCCCACTTAAGATCCACCTTCTCCAGGACGATATGCAGTTCCAGCGGTATGTTGGTGGTATGTCATGAAACGTGCAGTTTTGGGTGGTATATGGTCGGTCTACATGGGTGGGCGGTGTTCATACCGCTCACCGGTATGTCACTCATGAAATTTCCGTTAGTGGTATATACCTGTTTTTTGACGAAACTTGTGTTTTTGGGCAGTATGTTGATGAATTTCGGGCCCATAGTCTCCTATAGGCTTGGCACGTATTGCAGGTACATATGGACATTTGTAAATGGATTTTCTCATTAACATCAGTTGTCAGTGCATTTTGAAATAGAAGGCCGTGACCCACCTATGGATTTTAATATATAATAGATTGTTGCAGTGTACAAGTCTTCACAATGACAGCACCTGGTGAGGTCCCTGTTACTTCCTTTTGATATTTATGGAGCAGTAATGTTATTTTTGCTGTATATTTACAATATAACCATCCTCTATAAGATAAAGGAGTCTGTGTTTGGCTTTCTATGATTTTTCCTGAGAATTTTGTAATTTTATTTGTATCCCACTTAAAGGCTGAAGATAAGTACGGGTGGGAATATCACCAATGTGAAATAATTCCTCGTCAACTTTCCCCACTGTCGTCTCTTCTTCCCCACACCCCAACCCCCCCCCCCCTCCCTGTCGCCCACCCAAAGCAAGTGATGGTAAAAGGTGATAAGCCCATTTTGTAGGAGACTTTGATGTTTGTTTTATTTGGTCTCCTTCCGCCCTGCTTAGCAAGGAGCTATTCAACTGAAATTATAACAAAATCAGTATCCATTCTAATCTGGATGCTGGTCAGAATTCAATGCTATGTACTATGCCGATCTTATAAGTTCCTTGTCTCCCAATCAATGTGGAATGAATGCCAATTTTTCCAATTTCCTAAAGCATCATTGCTGAAAAGAGTTGAGCAGCTTTTCTACTGACTGCAGACTTGCAATGATGGTTGTTTACAGGGAGGCAAAACAAATTAAATCTTCAGAAATCTACGGTAAAAATTCTAGTTAAAAATTATTTTTTAACAACCTTGCCTGGACAGATAGGTAAAGAAAGTATTTTATGTTGACAGTATATTCTGTTCCTGCCCCCCCTCCCACCCAAAACAACAATTGTGTTATATTAATTACTGGATGTTTCTGGTTTCATTTATAATGAGGGGAGGGAAAGATTTAAAAAAATGATACCATCATCTTGATTTTGTGGAATTTACAGTGAAATCTCCCCAGATATCTGCGCTCCTCCAATTCTGGTCTCTTGTGTATCTCTGATTTTTATCGCTTCACCATTGGCAGCCGTAACTTTAGCAGCCTGAACCCTAGGCTCTGGAATTCCTTCCCTAAACCTCTCCCCATCTCTCTACTCCTTTTATGATGCTCCTCCACCTCTTTGACCAAGCTTTTGGTCACCTGTCCTAATATCTCCTTATGTGACTCGATGTCAAATTTTGTTTGATAAAGCTCCTGTGAAGCACCTTGGGATGCTTTATTATGTTAAAGGCACTATATAACTGCAAGTTGTTGTTGAAGTCTATTGTGAGACATTTTAGGAAAAGGCTATTTGACTCAGCATCAGTTTTTTTCCCTTGGATCAATCCTCACTACCTATCTTCTCACCGTATCCCTCAGTCCATTCCCACTCCAGAATTGCATCCATTTAACAATGGTCCAGTGATCCCATGCGAGTTACTTTGCGCCCAAGTTTCGACCTCAGTTGCTCCTGATTTTTTGGAGCAACTGGTGTAGAACGGAGTATCTTAGAAATTCAAATTCTCGGCATTTAGTTTGCTCCAGTTCTAGTCAGTTAGAACAGTTTCACTTTGGAACAGAATTTTTTTTCAAAAGGGAGCGTGTCCGGCCACTTACGCCTGTTTTCAAAGTTTCGTCAGTGAAAACTTACTCCAAACTAACTTAGAATGGAGTAAGTGAAGATTTTTGTACGCTGGAAAAAAACCTTGTCTACACTTTAGAAAATCAGGCGTAGGTTACAAATCAGGCGTAGGAAATGGGGGGGGGGGGTTTAAAGGGAAGTTTACAAACATTAAACACTTCAGTTTTACAAATAAAGAGCCATCATCAATAATAAATGATAAAAACATCAATAAATCAACCAATAAATCAATCAAAAAAAATTAATAATAAATATATATATTTTTTTAAATCAATAAATAAAACATTTTCTACTTACCGACTGTAGCACCAGGAGCCCTCCAACAGCGTGCTGGGATGCCCCCCCAGTGTGTCTCTGTCAGTGTCTCTATCCCTCTGTCTGTCTGTCTGTCTGTGTGTGTCTCTCTCTATCTGTCAGTGTCTGTGTTTCTGACAGCAAGGGATGGGGGGGGAGGGATGGGGGAGATGGGGGGGGGGGGGGAAGGGGAAAGAGGGGAAAGGGGGGGAGAAGGAGAAGAGGGGGAAGGAGAAGGGGGAGGGAGGCTGAATGGGCCGGGCCCGGCCGGGCCCAAGACTTCGGGCAGGGCCCGTCCCCAGCACCAGATTTTACAGGTAGGTGGCTTTGGGTCGGGTCGGGGGAGCGCGGGTCGGGTCGGGGGGACGGAGGGAGGTCGGGTTGGTTCGGGTAGGGAGGGAGCGTGGGTCGGGTCGGTTCATGTCTGGGGCGGGGGGAGGGAGGTCGGGTCGGAGGGGCGGGGCTGGTGGGGGAGGGAGGGAGAGGGAGGTCAGGTGGGGAGCGCGGATCGGGTCCAGTCCGGGGGGGGTGGGGGGGGGGGAGGTGAGCGGTGAGCGGGAGTTGGGTCGGTGCCGGTGGGGGGGGGGTGGGAGGAGCGGGAGTTGGGTCGGTGTTGGGAGGAAGCAGGAGCCGGGCGTGGGAGGCAGCCTTATGCACGCAACCCCAGTGAGGCCATTCGGCCAGGGCTAGGGGCTGCGTGCTTCGGGCCCCTCCCACACAGTTTTGGACGCCTGGAGCTACTGCACATGCGCGCCCACTGTAGCGCGCATGTGCAGAGGTCCCGGCACTGTTTTCAGCGCAGGGACCTAGCTCCGCCCCCTACAGCTCGTGCTGCGCCGCGCCCGGCTCCAGAGAACCAGCAAGGAGCCGGAGAATCTAAGTTTTTTTTTTTAGGCGCACTTTGTGGCGCGAAAAACGGGCGTCCAGGTCGGGGCTACGCCGTTCTAGGCACGGCCCGAAACTTGGGCCCATAACGCTTATCCACAATGAATTGTATCTGCGCACATATCTGAAGATCCAAAAATTTGTGAATCTGGTTGTATTCTTCCTCATTATTTGTCCCATTTCCTTTTTTGGTCTTGCAGTCAAACTTGAGTTTTTTGCTTACTATAGTTTTAAAAAGCAAAGGTTCCAATGAATGATCACAGGGCTGCTCAGCTTGTAACCTCTTTTCCAGTCTGAGCAGTTTTCATTTATAATAGCCTTCTATTTTGTGTTTTTAACCCTTTTCTGCATATCTGTATCATTCCTTCATCTTATATTCTGTGAATCTTCAACAACAACTTGTATTTATATAGCGCCTTTAACGTAGTAAAACCTCCCAAGGCGCTTCACAGGAGTGTTATAAGGCAAAGATTTGACACCGAGCCACATAAGGAGAAATTAGGGTAAGATGACCAAAAGTTTGGTCAAAGTGGTAGGTTTTAAGGAGCATCTTAAAGGAGGAAAGAGACATAGCAAGGTGGAGAGGGAATTCCAGAGCTTGAGGCCTAGGCAACAGGAGGCACGGCCACCAATGGTTGAGCAATTATAATCAGGGATGCTCGAGAGGGCAGAGTTAGAGCAGTGCGGATATCTCGGGTGGGGGGTTGTAGAGCTGGAAGAGATTCGAGATGGGGAGGGGCGAGGCCATGGAGGGAGTTGAAAAGGATGAGAATTTTGAAATTGAGGTGTTGCTTAACCAGGAGCCAGCGTAGGTCAGCGAGCACAGGGGTGATGGATCAGTGGGAGTTAGGACATGGGCAACAGAGTTTACGTAGGGTGGAATGAGGGAGGCAGCCAGGAGTGCATTGGAATAGTCCAGTCTAGAGGTAACAAAGGCATGATTGAGGGTTTCAGCAGCAGATGGGCGATGTTATGGAGGTGGAATTAGGCAGTCTTTGTTACGCCGCAGATATGTGGCTGGAAGCTCATTTCAGGGTCAAATATGCCACCAAGGTTGCGAACTGTGTGGTTCAGCCTCAGACAGAAGTTGGGGAGAGGGATGAAGTCAGTGGCCAAGGAACACTGTTTGTGACGAGGTCCGAAAACAATAGCTTCAGTCTTCCCAATATTTAATTGGAGAAAATTTGTGCTCATCCAGAACTGGATGTCGGACAATCTGTCTGACAATTTAGAGACCGTGGCGAGCTCAAGAGAAGTGGTGGTAAGGTCGAGCTGGGTATCGTCAGCGTACATGTGGAAACTGACGCCGTGTTTTTGGATGATGTCGCCGAGCGGCAGCATTTAGATGAGAAATAGGAAGAGGCCAAGGATAGATCCTTCGGGGACACCAGAGGTAACGATGTGGGAGTGGGAAGAGAAGCCATTGCAGGAGATTTTCTGGCTACAATTAGATCGCTATTAATGGAACCAGGTGAGTGCAGTCCCACCCAGCTGGATGATGGTGGAGGGGGATGGAGTGGTCAACTGTGTCAAAGGCTACAGACAAGTCGAGAAGGATGAGGAGAAATAGCTTACCTCTGTCACCATCACATAGGATTTCACTTGTGACTTTGGAGAGCCGTTTCGGTACTGTGGCAGGGGTGGAAACATGATTGAATTTTCAAGCATAGAGTTGCGGGAAAGATGAACATGAATTTGGGAGGACTTTGGAGAGGAAAGGGAGGTTGGTGATGGGATGGTAGTTTGCAAGGAGGGGGTTAACGGTTGTTTTTTTGAGGAGACGAATGATGATGGAAGATTTGAGGGAGAAGGGGACAGTACCTGAGGAGAGAGAACCATTAACAATGTCAGCTAACATGGGAGCCAGAAAAGGAAGTTAGGTGGTCAGCAGTTTGGTGGAAATAGGATCGAGGGAGCAGGAAGTGGGTCTCATGGACAAGATCAGCTTGGAGAGGGCTTGAGGGAAGATCGGAGAGAAACTGGAGAAATCTGCGAGTTCAGGGCTAGGGCAGGGGGGAACCTTAAAGCAAGTTTGGCCTTGTGGACAAGGTGAAGGAAGGGAAGTGGCAGAGGCATCTGAATGGATGGTCTCAATCTTAGAGACAATTTGAAGCCCCCTCCCCAAATGAAAATGTTTCCTGTTGCTGAGATTCTGAACTATTGAGTTCTGTTCAGGATCACCGATTTATGGTTTTTGTGGGGGAAAAAAAGATACATTTTTGCCTTTTTAACTCCAAAACACTGGTATAGATCTCAATACTATGTATCAAAAATGGATTTTCTGTATATTAGTGGGCCTGATTTTTGGTTTTAATCTGAAATGATCTGTTGTGCTCGACAGAAAATGTTTTGTGGCAGTTGTCTATTTTCCATTGATTTTACCCAGAAATCTACTGTTGGTGAGTTCAGCTCTGAATGGGTAATGTACCATCAAACATGATGATAGTTCTTTGGGTGCCAATTAATATGAATTGTACAAAGAGAAGTAAAACAGTTTCTGTTTTAAATGTACTTAGGCTCTCCTGCCCTGCCGAACAACATGATGTATTTCGGAAGTTCCCAGGATGACATTGATGAAGTAGAAGAGGACGATGAGTGTGAAGATGTCAAAACACTTCCAAACAATGCTTCATCTTCATGCCATTCAACACCTAGGAAAGGAAAACCACAGGGTAAACAAGTCCTTAATGGTCACGGTAGGTTCATTTATAACTATTGAAACTAGTAGCTGCAGACTGCAACTTTGATAGAAGGTTGACTGCTAATGTAATGTGCAGTTAATGGAATGTGGGAACCTTCAAAGGCATGTCTTTAAGTTTAGATTTAACACCCAAAGGGTAACCCTCCAACATACCAAAACCAGCTAACATGCATTCATGAGGACCGTTCAGCAAAAAATGACTGCAGAAACAAGTGCCAGTTCATTTGTGCAGACCCGGGCAACTTGGAATGTCTGAATATCTGGTAATCAATGTTATTAAGTTGCACAGGCTCGCAGCAATCTAATGGTCTCACCCAGGCCGCTCATCATTTTAAATTGGACAACCGCGCATGCGTAGAAATTTGAATGTGCCGCGCAGCCCTTAAAAGGGGCCACGCACCAAAAAAAAATTAGAGGGAACATTGCTGCTAATGGATTGAGACATTTGGTAATAGGCGAGTACTTTAATTACCTCAAGGTGGAGCCTGCATATTCCTACGCTTATACAAAGGTAGCCAGTCACAAGTACAAACCGGACGGTCTGTACCTGGGCAGGACCGGAACCAATGTCCGAGGGGGAGTGTTTGCTAGTGCTGTTGGGGAGGGGTTAAACTAATATAGCAGGGGGATGTGAACCTATGCAGGGAGACAGAGGGAAATAGAATGAGAGCAGAAGCAAAAGATAGAAAGAACAAAAGTAAAAGTGGAGGGCGGAGAAACCCAAGGCAAAAATCAAAAAGGGCCATATTACAGCAAAATTGTAAAAGGGCAAAGTGTGTTGAAAAGACAAGTCTGAAGGCTCTGTGCTCAATGCGAGGAGTATTCATAATAAGGTGGACGAATTAACTGCACAGGCAGCAATTAATGAATATGATATAATCACGGAAACACGACTCCAGGGTGACCAAGGCCGGGAACTCAACATCCAGCGGTATTCAACATTCAGGAAGGATAGACAGAAAGGAAAAGGAGGTGGGGTAGCATTGCTGGTTAAAGAGGAAATTAACACAATAGTAAGGAAGGACATTAGCTGGGATGATGTGGAATCTGTATGGGTGGAGCTGCGGAATACCAAAGGGCAGAAAACGCTGGTGGGAGTTGTGTACAGACCACCAAACAGTAGTAGTGCGGTTAGAGACAGCATCAAACAGGAAATTGGGGATGCGTGCAATAAAGGTACAGCAGTTATCATGGGCAACTTCAATCTACATATAGATTGGGCTAACCAAACTGGCAGCAATACGGTGGAGGAGGATTTCCTGGAGTGTATTAGGGATGGTTTTCTCGACCAGTATGTCGAGGAACCAACTAGAGGGCTGGCCATCCTAGACTGGGTGATGTGTAATGCAAAAGGACTAGTTAGCAATCTTGTTGTGCGAGGCCCCTTGGGGAAGAGTGATCATAATATGGTAGAATTCTTTAAGATGGAGAGTGACACAGTTAAATCAGAGACTAGGGTCCTGAACTTAAGGGAAGGTAATTTCGATGGTATGAGACGTAAATTGGCTAGAATAGACTGGCAAATGATACTTAAAGGGTTCACGGTGGATAGGCAATGGCAAACATTTAAAGATCACATGGATGAGCTTCAACAATTGTACATCCCTGTCTAGAGTAAAAATAAACGGGGAAGGTGGCTCAACCATGGCTAACAAGGGAAATTAAGGATAGTGTTAAATCCAAGTATGAGGCATATAAATTGGCCAGTAAAAGCAGCAAATCTGAGGACTAGGAGAAATTTAGAATTCAGCAGAGGAGGACAAAGGGTTTAATTAGGAGGGGGAAAATAGAGTATGAGAGGAAGCTTGCTGGGAACATAAAAACTGACTGCAAAAGCTTCTATAGATATGTGAAGAGAAAAAGATTAGTGAAGACAAACATAGGTCCCTTGTAGTCAGATTCAGGTGAATTTATAATGGGGAACAAAGAAATGGCAGACCAGTTGAACAAGTACCTTGGTTCTGTCTTCACGAAGGAAGACACAAATAACCTTTCGGAAGTACTAGGGGACTGAGGATCTCGTGAGAAGGTGGAACTGAAGAATATCCTTATTAGGCGGGAAATTGTGTTGGGGAAATTGATGGGATTGAAGGCTGATAAATCTCCGGGGCCTGATAATCTGCATCCCAAAGTACTTAAGGAAGTGGCCCTAGAAATAGTGGATGCATTGGTGATCATTTTCCAACAATCTATCGACTCTGGATCAGTTCCTATGGACTGGAGGGTGGCTAATGTAACACCACTTTTTAAAAAAGGAGGGAGAGAGAAAACTGGTAATTATAGACCGGTTAACCTGACATCAGTAGTGGGGAAAAATGTTGGAATCAATTATTAAAGATGAAATAGCAGCGCATTTGGAAAGCAGTGACAGGATTGGTCCAAGTCAGCATGGATTTATGAAAGGGAAATCATGCTTCACAAATCTTCTAGAATTTTTTGAGGATGTAACTAGTAGAGTGGACAAGGGAGAACCAGTGGATGTGGTGTATTTGGACTTTCAAAAGGCTTTTGACAAGGTCCCACACAAGAGATTGGTGTGCAAAATTAAAGCACATGGTATTGGGGGTAATTTACTGATGTGGATAGAGAGGGAGCAGAGAGTTGGGATAAACTGGTCCTTTTCAGAATGGCAGGCAGTGACTAATGGAATGCCGCGGGGCTTAGTGCTGGGACCCCAGCTATTTACAATATACATTAATGATTTAGATGAAGAAATTGAGTGCAATATCTCCAAGTTTGCAGATGACACTAAACTGGGTGGCGGTGTGAGCTGTGAGGAGGACGCTAAGAGGCTGCAGGTTGACTTGGACAGGTTAGGTGAGTGGGCAAATGCATGGCAGATGCAGTATAATGTGGATAAATGTGAGGTTATCCACTTTGGTGGCAAAAACACAAAGGCAGAATATTATCTGAATGGCAGCAGATTAGGAAAAGGGAAGGTGCAACGAGACCTGGGGGTCATGGTACATCAGTCATTGAAAGTTGGCATGCAGGTACAGCAGGCGGTGAAAAAGGCGAATGGTATGTTGGCCTTCAATGGTAGGGGATTTGAGTATAGGAGCTGGTGAGGTCTAACTGCAGTTGTACAGGGTCTTGGTGAGGCCTCACCTGGAATATTGTGTTCAGTTTTGGTCTCCTAATCTGAGGAAGGATGTTCTTGCTATTGAGGGAGTGCAGCGAAGGTTCACCACACTGATTCCTGGGATGGCTGGACTGACATATGAGGAGAGATTGGGCCTGTATTCACTGGAGTTTAGAAGGATGCGAGGGTATCTCATAGAAACATACAAAATTCTGACGAGACTGGGCAGGTTAAATGCAGGAAGAATGTTCCCGGTGTTGGGGAAGTCCAGAACTAGGGGACACAGTCTAAGGATAAGGGGTAAGCCATTTAAGACTGAGATGAGGAGAAACTTCTTCACTCAGAGAGTTGTTAACCTGTGGCATTCTCTACCGCAGAGCGTTGTTGATGCCAGTTCATTGGAAATATTCAAGAGGGAGTTAGATATGGCTCTTACGGCTAAAGGGATCAAGGGGTATGGAGAGAAAGCAGGAAAGGGGTACTGAGGTGAATGATCAGCCATGATCTTACTAAATGGTGGTGCAGGCTCGGGGGTGAGTGGCCTACTCCTGCACCTATTTTCTAAGTTTCTATGTTCTTGGAATACTAAGTTAGGGATTTCCCTCCCCCCCCCCCCCCCTTTTATTCTGTCCCTATTCACCTTTCCCTTTCCCTTGACCCCCAAAGAAATAATTGCCACTGTTCACATTTCCTTCGGCAAGGAGACCAAAACTCTACACAATATTCCAGGTGTGGTCTCACTGTAGACTGCAGTAAGATGTCTTTACTCTTATACTCATATCCTCTTGTAATAAAGGCAGACATTACATTTGCTTTCTTAATTTCTTGCTTGTACCTTCTTGTTAACTTTCAGTGATTCGTGTATATGGACACCCAGTTCCCTCTGAACATCAACATTTCCCAATCTCTCACCATTTAAATAATACTCTGCTTTTCTATTTTTCCTACCAACATGGATAACTTCACTTTCTTCATTATATTCCATTTGCCATGTTCTTGCCCACTCACTTCGCCTGTCTATATCCCCTTGATGCCTATTTGCATCCTCCTCATAACTTACATTCATCCAAATCATTGATATAGATTGTGAATAGCTGAAGCCCAAGCACTGATCTTCGCGGAACCCCACTAGTTACAGCCTGCCAACTGAAAATTGCCCGTTTATTCCTACTCTCTTTTTTCTGTCCATTAACCAATCCTCAATCCATGAACATGTATTACTCCCAATCCTACGAACGCTAAATTTGTTTAATAACTTCTTGTGTGGCACCTTATTGAATGCCTTCTGAATATCCAAATACACCACCTCCACTGGTTCCCCCTCATCTATTCCGCTAGTTGCAACCTCAAAAAACTCTTGATTTGTCAAACACGATTAACTTTCATAAATCCGTGTTGACTCTGCCCAATCTTCTTATCCTTTTCTAAGTGCCCTGTTACTACGTCCTTAATAATCGATTCTAGCATTTTTCCTACTACTAATGTCAGGCTAACTGGTCTGTAGTTCCCTGTTTTCTCTCTCGCTCCTTTCTTAAATAGTGAGGTTACATTTGCTAAAACAAGAACATATTGATACATTAGTAAACCAGTAGCTCATGTGTTTTTAGATCATGCTCTTAAAATAGACTTGAATAGATTTGTACATTGGACCAAATGTAATAGTTTTATAATTTAGAGAAGAAAAATTGAAATCACTGACAAGAGGATATAGCTCAAAGTGGCAAGAAAGCATGACATCATAAAAGTAATGCAACTGAACTTTGATTGAACTTATGTGCTCTCGGTATAATTCTTTCCCAGCTCCACCAACAAAATCTCCATGCAAGCTTTCCCTTCTAACTCAACCAAATCTGTCTCCACCCTTACTCTTGCATTCTTTGTATAACGGATTTGAATTGGGTAAGGATTAAGACAGATGATGAGAACTGGTTGAAGATGGGGGCATGGGAGAAGAGGAGAAACATTTTGCTGTATTGGGTAAGAGTCATATTGGGTGTGTTCACGGGATGGAGTTATGCAATTAAACCATAAAATGTGGAATAAACTTATCAGGAAGCGACCACGGAATCCTCTACTTAAAAGAACATTGTTGAACCACAGGATCCTCCATAGTCTGTTACATTACCCTGCAGTGTATATGTGACACTTCTGCAAATAATGTTGTCTTTATCCAGACCATTGCATTTATTTAAACATGTTTCTTTAATGTACTAAGCTCTAACTTGTTCTCAAGATAGCCATGATGTCTGACTTGAGTTTCTTTAAATAACCACTGTTTAATCCTCCCCTCACTCTCTCTTGCTCTCCTCCTGCCCCTCCTACCCAGCTAGAGACTGCATAGTATGCTGCCTCTGTGTTTAGTTTGTAACTAATCAAGTACAGAAATTCAATGTTTAAAAAAAAATACTTTCAGTACAGTAGGTCATTGATGTAATGTACTGCTTGGGATCTGGCCAAATGGTTTTTGCTCGTGAGGCATTGCTATAGTGTGACTTGCCTGACAGCTAAACGTGTTGGGAGATTGCATTATTTGTGTGTTGTAGCATAGGAAACTCTTCAGACACCGTACCAGTGAAGGATCATCCATCATCATCACAAATGTATAAAGAGTATTGAGGATATTTAATACTTGTTTATTAATAATCTTGGTATGTTTTACAGTACTGTTTGGGGAAATAGACTAGCAAAAGAAAGGTGACTTATGGATGGCTCCTACTGTAGTCAGTCTTGCTGATCAGTTGGAGAAGGTTTTAATCATTAATAATACCAACTCTTGTTCACTTCCTTGTTTCCTTCAACATTTACATCTTCCTCTCACCACTCTACCATCACCCAGCTACCTAGCCAACACCCTTTCAAACTCCCAAATTCAAATTTCGCCTCTTTGCTCCTCCATTGCCATCACTGTTGCTGTTTACTTGCTCAAAAGTCAAAAAGGGCTTCAGCCTTTGACAATCCTTTGAAGTCTTTTTCCAGCTCTTCACGTACTCAGTTTCACTTCTATTCATCCCCTTTAACTTGATGTCAGAGGTGAGGGATGAAAGAGCAGAGAAGTGGGGTTGGAGGAGACTGCTGTCAAAAAGAGGAGTCCAGGATAATCCTACTTCTAGTATATTTGGCCATAATAGTGGTGTGTGAGGTAATCCAACTAGATCTGGTGGTGAGTGACTAGGCCAGTTAAGCACTAAAACCTATGGCCCTCAGATTCAAGGATGCAAAGGTGGGACATACCAGTCAAACAGTGAGCAGCTTGAAGCGGGTGAAGGTGGCAAAGGCAGATACTAGAGTGTTGTTGAGCCAGGAACAGCATCAGTAGTCTCGTGGAGGGCCAGTGAAGAGGAAGTTAAGCATTTGAAAGAGTGTTGGGAGGGAGCTGAATTGTAGTTTTTTCCAGGACAGAAGGTGATGATAAATGGTGGAAGACTGGCGGGGAGACGGTGATGTTGAGGGAAGCAAGGAAATGATCAGAGTTGGCCTTATTAGTTATAGAACCTCGCAGGTGGCAAGACCTTGCAAGATAATGAAGATTGAGTGTTGGATGTGGGTGGGGGAATTGATGTGAAGGGTGAGGACTGTAGTGCAGGGAAATAAGGTCATTTAAGTGAAGCGTGATATCACTGGGGATGAGGAGCCACTCTTTGAAGCTAACTGGGAAAAGGGGTGAGCTTTCTAGGGGACTAGGAAGAATAATAGACAATAAATTTGAAAGAGGAGTGGTCAAAAAGTGAAAGAAATTAGAAGTCAAAAAGGAAGGACGGGATAGGGACAGGTTAAAATGGGACCTGACACTGTGAGCCACATGAATGGTTAGAATTGGGGATACGGCAGAGATATAATTGACTGAAGCAATCTCAATAACTTTTAAGAGCATGAACATTTTGACGGGTGATATGGTGCAAATGGGCCTTAGGAGATCCGGAGAAGGTGCTGGTGAGAGACTATGACGGAGTTTAAAGAGGTCAACTCCCAAAGAGGGAGATGGATGGGATTTGTGATGATTGGGCAATGAGATGATGTGGGTTGCTGCTTTAGTAGTGCCATTGGTGGGAGCCATGGTGGGCATTGTGGATGATGCCAAGCTTAGAGAGAAGGGAAGTCATGGGGACTGCCTGGGAAGGGACTCAGTCTAAGAGTGGTAGTAAGAAAGGGGGCCAGCAGCAGAGTGGTGGTGGGTGATTTGGGACATGATGCAGTAAGATCGAGAAATGGAAAGTGTAGATGAAGTGGCCAAAGAAAAAGAGATGGTTACTGAATGGGACTGGAAGGTGGCAGCCCAAATGTGCATGTAGGTGGACACCAAAAATGACTGTTCCATGGGGAAACCAGATGTCTTGTCTATAGAAGTGAAAAGTAGGGAAGTTATGCTAAACCTGTATCGAGCCTTGGTTAGACCACACTTGGAGTACTGCGTACAATTCTGGTCGCCATATTTTAAAAAGGATATAGAGGCAGTGGAGAGGGTGCAGAGAATATTTACAAGGATGTTACCAGAAATGTGAGGGTATACATATCAGGAAAGGATGAACAGGCTGGGTCTCTTTTCTCTCAAAAAAAAAAGAAGGCAGATGGGTGACCTAATAGAGGTCTTCAAAATTATGAAAGGTTTTGATAGAATGGATACAGAGAGAATGTTTCCACTTGTGGGGAAGAGCATAACTAGAGGCCATCAATATAAGATAGTCACCAAGAAATCCAATAGGGAATTTAGAAGACACTGCTTTACCCAAAAGAGTGGTGAGATTGTGGAATTGGCTACCACATGGTTGCGAATAGTAAAGATGCATTTAAGGGGAGGCGAGACAAGCATATGAGGGAAAAAGAAACCGGGGGTAATGCAAATAGATTTAGATGAGGAAACACTGGAGGAGGCTCAAGTGGAATATAAACGCCGGCATAGACTGGTTAGGCCAAATTGCCTGTTTCTGTGCTGTATATCCTATGTAATTCTATGTAATAATTATGTGAATATATGATCTAGTTCATAGAGAGTAGCGAATAAAGTTTGGGGGCTGGTAGTGGTTAAAGGAGTATAGGACCTGGTCAGATAGCTGTACGGCTAATAGCTTTTCCATTTTCAATTAAATGAATAGATATTGCTAAAGCACAGGGCATTATTTTCAAATTTAGTATTCATTTGTGCTTCAATAGCAGTTGGGTGTTTGGAGAGATGGCAGTAGTTTGTGGGGCTTCCGAAAGGGAAAACTTGAGTACCAGCAGATACGTGCTCCCATCTTTCATTTTCCATCTTCTGTCTTCCTTCTGAGTTGGTGGGCCGGCCAGTTTTCTATTTTGGTAGGAGTGCAAATTTGGACTCGACACCCTCTGGGTTAGAGTGTATATAATTAGCCAGAAAGTAAACCTGTGGAAAATCAGCTATTGCACACTGGCCAGGCCTTCATGTGAACCTGACCACTTGGACAAAGTATGAAGAGTGACTGTTGCCCGTAGAACTCTACCACGAAGGTCAATGGGCTGGAAATTGCCCTCGCCCCGACAGGGTCTGGCAATCTTCCGGGGCCGGTACTTACTGCGCCTGGCCCAGAAGTCGCGCCCCCGACGCGGAATTGGGTCGTACACCCCTCAGAAGGGGTTGCTGCGCACTCTGCAGGACCTTTAGTGGCCACCAGGGACATGATCGACCGGACCAGCAGCCCGGCACCCAAAACAGAGTGCCGGGCTGCAAAATGATGGCCTGGTCGATGCGAGGGCTGCCATTATCGAGCCGACCAAAGCCTTGCCTTTAAGGGGTGCCCCGGTGGCGGATGTCTGCCAGCTTTGCGACCCGAGAAGCTGGCGTTGTCGACCGCCCGCACTAGCCTCGCGGGCCAGAACGGGGTTGGCGCAGGCCGGTGAGGGGTCGGCGCACATGGTGATGACGTCATCGCCGGTTGCGTGCCGACCCGGGGCACTAATTGCGGGGCGCGCTGCTGCCAGAACAGCGCCCTCCAAACCTCTGGGACAATTTTACGGGAGACGGTAGCGAACCCCTGCCCCGGGCGAAAACGTCATTGTGCTACGTTAGCGCCCTCCCCCCTATGGTGGAGGGAAAAAAATTGCCTAGGAAGGGTGAATCTAAAAGTGCCGGTTAGTAAAGCAACGTAATAACATTGTCACTTTTGTGTCTGTGATTTTGAACATTTATCGAAGAGAAGAGCACTGGGCACTGGGATGGGAATACAGAAAGCTATAGGCTGTGATGTGGAGCATGTAGCAACAGTGCATTGCAGGTGATCTCTGATGCTGTTGCCTGTTGAAGGGAGTGACACTGGAATGGAAAATGTTCCTGTTTGTACTTGGTGCCTGCATCAACATCTCATTTAAGTAACAGAGGTTGTGTACATAGAAACATAGAAAATAGGTGCAGGAGCAGGCCATTCAGCCCTTCGAGCCTGCACCGCCATTCAATGAGTTCATGGCTGAACATGAAACTTCAGTACCCACTTCCTGCTTTCACGCCATACCCCTTGATCCCCCGAGCAGTAAGGACTTCATCTAACTCCCTTTTGAATATATTTAGTGAATTGGCCTCAACTACTTTCTGTGGTAGAGAATTCCACAGGTTCACCACTCTCTGGGTGAAGAAGTTTCTCCTTATCTCGGTCCTAAATGGCTTACCCCTTATCCTTAGACTGTGACCCCTGGTTCTGGACTTCCCCAACATTGGGAACATTTTTCCTGCATCCAACTTGTCCAAACCCGTCAGAATTTTAAACGTTTCTATGAGGTCCCCTCTCACTCTTCTGAACTCCAGTGAATACAAGCCCAGTTGATCCAGTCTTTCTTGATAGGTCAGTCTGGTGAATCTTCGCTGCACTCCCTCAATAGGAAGAATGTCCTTCCTCAAGTTAGGAGACCAAAACTGTACACAATACTCCAGGTGTGGCCTCACCAAGGCCCTGTACAACTGTAGCAACACCTCCCTGCCCCTGTACTCAAATCCCCTCGCTATGAAGGCCAACATGCCATTTGCTTTCTTAACCGCCTGCTGTACCTGCATGTCAACCTTCAATGACTGATGTACCATGACACCCAGGTCTCGTTGCACCTTCCCTTTTCCTAATCTGTCACCATTCAGATAATAGTCTGTCTCTCTGTTTTTACCACCAAAGTGGATAACCTCACATTTATCCACATTATACTTCATCTGCCACGCATTTGCCCACTCACCTAACCTATCCAAGTCACTCTGCAGCCTCATAGCTTCCTCCTCGCAGCTCACACTGCCACCCAACTTAGTGTCATCCGCAAATTTGGAGATACTACATTTAATCCCCTCGTCTAAATCATTAATGTACAATGTAAACAGCTGGGGCCCCAGCACAGAACCCTGCGGTACCCCACTAGTCACTGCCTGCCATTCCGAAAAGTACCCATTTACTCCTACTCTTTGCTTCCTGTCTGACAACCAGTTCTCAATCCACGTCAGCACACTACCCCCAATCCCATGTGCTTTAACTTTGCACATTAATCTCTTGTGTGGGACCTTGTCGAAAGCCTTCTGAAAGTCCAAATATACCACATCAACTGGTACTCCTTTGTCCACTTTATTGGAAACATCCTCAAAAAATTCCAGAAGATTTGTCAAGCATGATCTCCCTTTTACAAATCCATGCTGACTTGGACCTATCATGTCACCATTTTCCAAATGCGCTGCTATGACATCCTTAATAATTGATTCCATCATTTTACCCACTACTGAGGTCAGGCTGACCGGTCTATAATTCCCTGCTTTCTCTCTCCCTCCTTTTTTAAAAAGTGGGGTTACATTGGCTACCCTCCACTCCATAGGAACTGATCCAGAGTCAATGGAATGTTGGAAAATGACTGTCAATGCATCCGATATTTCCAAGGCCACCTCCTTAAGTACTCTGGTTGCAGTCCATCAGGCCCTGGGGATTTATCGGCCTTCAATCCCATCAATTTCCCGACTAATAAAAATTTCCCTCAGTTCCTCCTCCTTACTAGACCCTCTGACCACTTTTATATCCGGAAGGTTGTTTGTATCCTCCTTTGTGAATACTGAACCAAAGTACTTGTTCAATTGGTCTGCCATTTCTTTGTTCCCCGTTATGACTTCCCCTGATTCTGACTGCAGGGGACCACGTTTGTCTTTACTAACCTTTTTCTCTTTACATACCTATAGAAACTTTTGCAATCTGCCTTAATGTTCCCTGCAAGCTTCTTCTCGTACTCCATTTTCCCTGCCCTAATCAAACCCTTTGTCCTCCTCTGCTGAGTTCTAAATTTCTCCCAGTCCCCAGGTTCGCTGCTATTTCTGGCCAATTTGTATGCCACTTCCTTGGCTTTAATACTATCCCTGATTTCCCTAGATAGCCACGGTTGAGCCACCTTCCCTTTTTTATTTTTACGCCAGACAGGAATGTACAATTGTTGTAATTCATCCATGCGGTCTCTAAATGTCTGCCATTGCCCATCCACAGTCAACCCCTTAAGTATCATTAGCCAATCTATCTTAGCCAATTCATGCCTCATACCTTCAAAGTTACCCTTCTTTAAGTTCTGGACCATGGTCTCTGAATTAACTGTTTCATTCTCTATCCTAATGCAGAATTCCACCATATTATGGTCACTCTTCCCCAAGGGGCCTCGCACAATGAGATTGCTAATTAATCCTCTCTCATTACACAACACCCAGTCTAAGATGGCCTCCCCCCTTGTTGGTTCCTCGACATATTGGTCTAGAAAACCATCCCTTATGCACTCCAGGAAATCCTCCTCCACCGTATTGCTTCCAGTTTGGCTAGCCCAATCTATGTGCATCCTCGACATATTGGTCTAGAAAACCATCCCTTATGCACTCTAGGAAATCCTCCTCCACTGTATTGCTTCCAGTTTGGCTAGCCCAATCTATGTGCATATTAAAGTCACCCATTATAACTGCTGCACCTTTATTGCATGCACTCCTAATTTCCTGTTTGATGCCCTCCCCAACATCACTACTACTGTTTGGAGGTCTGTACACAACTCCCACTAACGATTTTTGCCCTTTAGTGTTCTGCAGCTCTACCCATATAGATTCCACATCATCCAAACTAATGTCTTTCCTAACTATTGCATTAATCTCCTCTTTAACCAGCAATGCTACCCCACCTCCTTTTCCTTTTATTCTATCCTTCCTGAATGTTGAATATCCCTGGATGTTGAGTTCCCAGCCCTGATCATCCTGGAGCCACGTCTCCGTAATCCCAATCACATCATATTTGTTAACATCTATTTGCACAGTTAATTCATCCACCTTATTGCGGATACTCCTTGCATTAAGACACAAAGCCTTTAGGCTTGCTTTTTTAACACCCTTTGTCCTTCTAGAATTTTGCTGTACAGTGGCCCTTTTTGTTCTTTGCCTTGGGTTTCTCTGCCCTCCACTTTTCCTCATCTCCTTTCTGTCTTTTCCTTTTGCCTCATTTTTGTCTCCCTCTGTCTCCCTGCATAGGTTCCCATCCCCCTGAAATATTAGTTTAACTCCTCCCCAACAGCACTAGCAAACACTCCCCCTAGGACATTGGTTCCGGTCCTGCCCAGGTGCAGACCGTCCGGTTTGTACTGGTCCCACCTCCCCCAGAACCGGTTCCAATGCCCCAAGAATTTGAATCCCTCCCTGCTGCACCACTGCTCAAGCCATGTATTCATCTGTGCTATCCTGCGATTCCTACTCTGACTAGCACGTGGCACTGGTAGTAATCCTGAGATTACTACTTTTGAGGTCCTACTTTTTAATTTAGCTCCTAGCTCCTTAAATTCTTTTCGTAGGACCTCATCCCTTTTTTTACCTATGTCGTTGGTACCAATGTGCACCACGACAACTGGCTGTTCTCCCTCCCATTTCAGAATGTCCTGCACCCGCTCCGAGACATCCTTGACCCTTGCACCAGGGAGGCAACATACCATCCTGGAGTCTTGGTTGCGTCCGCAGAAACGCCTATCTATTCCCCTCACCATCGAATCCCCTATCACTATCGCGCTCCCAATCTTTTTCCTGCCCTCCTTTGCAGCAGAGCCACCCACGGTGCCATGAACTTGGCTGCTGCTGCCCTCCCCTGATGAGTCATCCTCCCAACAGTACTCAAAGCAGTGTATCTGTTTTGCAGGGGGATGACCACAGGGGACCCCTGCACTATCTTTCTTGCACTGCTCTTCCTGCTGGTCTTCCATTCCCTATCTGGCTGTGGACCCATCTCCTGCGGTAAGACCAACTCACTACACGTGATACTCACGTCATTCTCAGCATCGTGGATGCTCCAGAGTGAATCCACCCTCAGCTCCAATTCCGCAACGCGGACCGTCAAGAGCTCGAGGCGGATACACTTCCCACACACGTAGTGCCCAGGGACACCGGAAGTGTCCCCGAGTTCCCACATTGTACAGGAGGAGCATATCACGTGACCGAGCTCTCCTGCCATGTCTTAACCCTTAGATACCCTTAAATTGGTAATAACAATGTTACAGTTCACTTACTGATATAAAAAATAAAAGAAAAGCTACTCACCAATCACCAGCCAATCACTTACCCCATTGGCTGTGACGTCACTTTTTGATTACTTTCTACTTCTATTTTGCTTTCTCTCCCGCTGTAGCTGCACCGGTACGCCTTTTATAGGCCGCTCCGACACTGCTCCCACCTCTCGCCAACTGCCGCTGACTCTCGATCTCCCGCTATGCCTTTTATAGGCCGCTCCGACACTGCTCCCACCTCTCGCCAACTGCCACTGACTCTCGATCTCCCGCTGGGCTTTTTATAGGCCGCTCCCCTCTCACCAACTGCCGCTGGCTCTCGATCTCCCGCTGGGCCTTTATAGGTCGCTCCCCTCTCACCAACTGCCGCTGGCTCTCGATCTCCCGCTGGGCCTTTGATAGGTAGCTCCCCTCTCACCAACTGCCGCTGGCTCTCGATCTCCCGCTGGGCCTTTATAGACCGCTCCCGCCTCTCACCAACTGCCGCTGGCTCTCGATCTCCCGCTGGGCTTTTGATAGGTCGCTCCCCTCTCACCAACTTCCGCTGGCTCTCGATCTCCCGCTGGGCTTTTGATAGGTCGCTCCCCTCTCACCAACTTCCGCTGGCTCTCGATCTCCCGCTGGGCTTTTGATAGCTCGCTCCCCTCTCACCAACTGCCGCTGGCTCTCGATCTCCCGCTGGGCTTTTTTCATTTCATTCACTAGCCTAAACATCCACCCCCCTCAATCACCACCATACTGTGACTGCAGTGTATACTATCTACAGGAGGTACTACAGCAATTTACCCAGGCTTCTTCGGTAGCACTTCTTGCACCCGTGACCTTCACCACCTTGACGGAAAAGTACAATGCGGAGGCTCAGCTATGTGACACCGACAATATAATTAAACCTTCATCTCGAATGGAACTGGTGCCTGCATTAGTGTTATTTTCATTTTGGACACTTAGCCCATGAAACCCATTGACAATGTAGTAGGGGTGAGCGCCCCAAAAAATAGGGCATCAGATTTGGTTGTCTTCTGGTACCAGTGCTGTGAGAGAGGTGGTCAAGATCCAATTACTGTGCTTTAACGCAAGCTGACCACCATCATGTCTGAGTGTGCCAGGCAATGACCATCTCCAGCTAGGGAGAGTCTAACCCCCTCCCCATGACATTCAATGGCATTACCATCATCAGGTTCTCCACCATCAACATCCGGGGGGTCACCATTGACCAGAAACTCAACTGGATCAACCACATAAATGCCGTAGCTACTAGAGCAGGTCAGAGGCTGGGTATTCTGCAGCAAGTGACGCGCTTCCTCACTCCCCAAAGCCTTCCTACCACCTACAAGGCACAAGTCCAAAGTGTGATAGAATACTCTCCACTTGCCTGGGTGGGTGCAGCTGTAATAATACTCGAAGCTCAACGCCATACAGGACAAAGCAGGCTGCTTTATTGGCACTTCATTCACTAGCCTAAACATCCACCCCCCTCAATCACCACCATACTGTGACTGCAGTGTGTACTATCTACAGGAGGTACTACAGCAATTTACCCAGGCTTCTTCGGTAGCACTTCTTGCACCCGTGACCTTCACCACCTTGACGGAAAAGTGCAGCAGGTGAATGGGAACACCATCGACTCCAAGTTCCCTTCCAAGTCACACACCATCCTGACTTGGACATACATCGTCGTTGCTTCATCGTCGCTGGGTCAAACCATCACCACACAAACTGTAGTTGTTCGAGAAGAAGATCCACCACCACCTTCTCCAGGCCAACTAGGGATGGGCAATAAATGGCATCCTTGCCAATCATGCCCACGTCTCGAATATTTAAAGAAAATGGCATTTTGTTTTGCCTGATCATCATCACAGTCATTGATGGGGAAGAGGTGGCGAGTTAGATTGATTTAGCTCCCAAAGATGAAAAGATTCTGTTTCAGAAATGACATAAACTAAGGAAGAATTGAGCAGTAGATAGTGCAAGTACTGTCTGGTGTCCCTGTGGTAGTGCATGATAATGTTATTTTTCTGTCTGTGATCACACATGTTTTTGTGTTGTGTCCATTTTGGGCTTTAGTTTAATTGAATCAGAAAATGAAAAACAACTTCATAATGAATACTTTGTTTCTTCAATAAAACCAAAGGCTTTGAAAGGAGCAATTAGTTGACCATGTAGAGTCTGTGGCATTTACTGTCTGAATACGCTGTACCAAAAGGAGGCTGACCTTTTATTGCAAACTCTTGACTATATGGGTCAGACAAAGTGTCAGAGAGATATCCTCCTAGGAGGATAAAAGAGCTGGAGCGGGGGCCCCTGCAACATTGTGTGCCACCCCGACCTGCGAGAGGACACCACCACCGGTCAGTAGGATAAAAGAGCTGGAGCATGCCATTATAACTTCCAGCGCGAGCTGCTCCAAGTAAGCGACTGCTTCGAGGTGGACGACTGGATGATGTCATCAAAACCCAGGTCACCGTTTGGAGCGTGGGTAGGAACATCGGCGGGGCTCGGGTACAACAGAGGAGCGGGAAGATAGGGGCGGATGAGTGGCAAGAGATCGAGGCGGAGGTGTGACGAATGATCGAGGCAGAAATGCGGCAGATGATCGGGGCGGAGGAGTGGTGAGGGATCGTGGCTGAGATTCGGCGAGTGATCGCGGCGGAGGTGCGGCAAATGTTTGGTGCGGAGAAGCGGCGGGAGATTGTGGTGGAGGAGCGACGGGAGATTGCGGCAGAGGAACAGCGAGAGATTGTGGCGGAGGTGCGGAAAATTGGGTAGGGGGCCCAGAAGAGTCAAGGGCCCAGGGGCAGCACTGTGATATGTGCGCGCACTAAATCCGTACAGCAGAGCAGGTCTCCAGTCGTCCTAGTTGACCCTTGCCACTGGATAAAGACCTAGCTCTGTCAAGTCCTCGGTCTGATGTGCAACAATCACCACACGTTTAAAAAATACACCCACCCCTTGAGTTCAGGACTGGAATATCGGGTCCTTCATTGAAATATCTGCGAACTCATTCCTTTTAGTGTGGAAGCAAGTCATCCTCGTTCTTGGGACCGCCTATGATGATGATAAAGAGATAGCATTTTATAATAATCCCTCTGACTCCGTGGGTAAATGTGTCATGTCAGCATGGTATCAACCCACCAGGCAGGTTTTAAGTTTAGTCGCTAGTCAGTGTGCAGTTAGCTGAACTTAACTGGAGACTCGTAACAGACCATCGGGGATCAGATAACTCTATACTTGCCAAGAAAATGCATGTGGCCATTCCCCTTTTTATTCTATGCTCACAAAAATAAAAACGAAGTTTAGATACCAAATTGTCACTGAATAAAATTTTAACACTGCTTGGTGCCGTGAACATTGGAGAAAGATCCCTCTGTTAAAGTGTACGGTAGCTTCTGTTTCATCACTTCTGCTCAGCTCATCACCTCAGCTATGTTGCAATGGGAAGGCAACATATAGCAGCCAGGCACACTTGAGGGGTGGCAAGGAAAGTGAACAAGAAAAATAAAGGCTTGCATTGATATAGCGCCATTCACGACCACTGGACGTCCCAAGCGTTTTACAGCCAATGAAGTGCTTTGTGAAGTGTAGTCAATGTTAGAATGAAGGAAATGTGTCAGCCAATTTGCGCACAACAAGCTCCAAAAATAGCAAAGTGATAATGACCAGATTATCTGTTTGTGATGTTGATTGAGGGTTAATATTGGTCGCCGCCTTCAAAATAGTGCCATAGGATCTGAGGGCAGATCTTAATGGTTTAATGTCTCATCCGTGAGACTGCAGCACTCCCTCTGTACTGCACTTGAGTGTCGGCCTAAATTTCTTTGTGCTTAATATCTGGAGTGGGCCTTGAACCCATAATCTTCTGACTCAGAAGTGAAGGTGCTACCAACTGAGCCACGGTAATTTATAGAGAACAATATAAGAAATTGGATGAGGAGGCTTCACTGGCTTGCAACAGCACCCTCATCAGGGGTTTTCAAGGTCTCCCTTGAACAGCGTGCATTATCTCAATATATTTTGGGACAAGTACAAAAAGCCACTTACCCCACTCAGTCCCATTCATCTCAAATGTACATTGAATTAACAGGCTGAACAGTTACTTCTGCTTATACTTGCTGTAAATGTACTGCTTTGTGGGCAGAGAACAGGAAGAAAGCAGTGCAGTAGAACTCTTCAGTTGGCAGCAAGTGCAAAGAGTCATTCCGATTATCCAATACAAGTTTCCCCAAGCTCCAGAGAGTTGCTCTGTTGCACATACTGCTCGCAGGGACTCAACACCACCTCTACCTCTGGTTGGGAAGTCAGTGATGAGGGGCCATTTAAAATTGATAGTGAGTGTCGAGAAGGGTTAGGTGAAATTTCCTTCCATATGTTGGGAATGTGGAATAAGAACATAAGAACATAAGAAATAGGAACAGGAGTAGGCCATACGGCCCCTCGAGCCTGCTCCGCCATTCAATAAGATCATGGCTGATCTGATCATGGGCTCAGCACCACTTCCCTGCCCGCTCCCCTTATCCCCTTATCGCTCAAGAAACTGTCTATTTCTGTCGTAAACGTTTTCAATGTCCCAGCTTCCACAGCTCTCCGAGGCAGCAAATTCCACAGATTTACAACCCTCTGAGAGAAGAAATTCCTCCTCATCTCTGTTTTAAATGGGCTGCCCCTTATTCTAAGATCGTGCACTCTAGTGCTAGTCTCCCCCATCAGTGGAAACATCCTCTCTGCATCCACCTTGTTAAGCACCCTCATAATCTTATACGTTTCGATAAGATCACCTCTCATTCTTCTGAACTCCAATGAGTAGAGGCCCAACTTACTCAACCTTTCCTCATAAGTCAACCTCCTCATCCCTGGAACCAACCTAGTGAACCTTCTCTGAACTGCCTCCAAAGCAAGTATATCCTTTTGTAAATATGGAAACCAAAACTGCATGCAGTATACCAGGTGTGGCCTCAGCGATACTTTCATACTCCATCCCCTTTGCAATAAAGGCCAAGATACCATTGGCCTTCCTGATCACTTGCTGTACCTGCATACTATCCTTTAGTGTTTCATGCACAAGTACCCCCAGGTCCCGCTGTACTGCGGTATTTTGCAATCTTTGTCCATTTAAATAATAACTTGCTCTTCGATTTTTTTTCGGCCAAAGTGCACGACTTCACACTTTCCAACATTATACTCCGTCTGCCAAATTTTTACCCACTCACTTAGCCTGTCTGTCCTTTTGCAGATTTTTTTTGTCCTCCTCACACACTGCTTTTCCTCCCATCTTTGTATCGTCAGCAAACTTGGCTACGTTACACTCAGTCCCTTCTTCCAAGTCGTTAATATAGATTGTAAATAGTTGGGGTCCCAGCACTGATCCCTGCGGCACCCCACTAGTTACCGGTTGCCAACCAGAGAATGAACCATTTATCCCAACTCTTAAGTTTTCTGTTAGTTAGCCAATCCTCTATCCATGCTAATATATTACCCCCAACCCCGTGAACTTTTATCTTGTGCAGTAATCTTTTATGTGACACCTTGTCAAATGCCTTCTGGAAGTCCAAATACACCGCATCCATTGGTTCCCCTTTATCCACCCTGTTCGTTACATCCTCAAAGAACTCCAGAAAATTTGTCAAACATGACTTCCCCTTCATAAATCCATGCTGACTCTGCCACAGTTTACCATAGCTAATAGTTGGAGCACAGAATGCTTTGTCATAATAGTAGCTGAGGTAAGACTGTTGCATTTTTTTTTAAGTTGGAAAGATATTTGAAGCAGGTGGTGGTACAGGTCTATGGGGAGAATGCTAAGCATTGGAAATAGTTTTTAATTGATGAGCATAATGGTCATCCTTCTGTGCTGTTAGTGTATTTAGTTCTATGGCTACTAAGAGTGATACCTGCCTTCCTGTATGGCTCAGAGACGTGGACCATATACAGTAGACACTTCAAATTGCTGGAGAAATTCCACCAACGATGTCTCTGCAAGATCCTGCAAATCCCCTGGGAGGATAGATCCATCAACGTCGGTGTCTTCGATCAGATCAACATCCGCAGCATCGAAGCACTGGCCACACTCGACCAGCTCTGTTGGGCGGACCACATTGTCCACATGCCCGACACAAGACTCCCAAAGCAAGCGGTCTACTTGGAACTCCTACACGGCAGGCGATTCCCAGGTGGGCAGAGGGAACGTTTCAAGGACATCCTTAAAGCCTCCTTGATAAAGTGCAACATCCCCACCGACACCTGGGAGTCCCTGGCCAAAGAGCGCCCTAAGTGGAGGAAGAGTATCCGGGAGGGCACTGAGCACCTCGAGTCATCACCGAGAGCATGCAGAAAGCAAGCGCAGGCAGCGGAAGGAGCGTGCAGCAAACTAGACTCCCCCACCCACCCTTTCCTTCAACGACTGTCTGTCCCACATGTAACAGAGACTGTAATTCCCGTGTTGGACTGTACAGTTACCTAAGAACTCACTTTGGGTGGAAGCAAGTCTTCCTTGATTTTGAGGGACTGCCTATGATGACTAAGAGCAGCATTGGCAGTGGATGTTTGAGCTGGAGATGCTGTATGACCCAGAAGGGACAAAGAGGAAGTAACACAGCCTCAAATAAAAATACTTCAAAATGTTGTAGGGTCAATCAGACATCAGCTGTATCATGTGGTGGCTGGTGTGCAACAGCCACCCCACGTTCTTCCCCCCCCCCCACTCTTCACGATGTAGTTCGGGACCTGGAATATTAGGTCCTTCATTGAAACACCTGTGAATTCATTCCTTTTTGGCGTGTAAGCAAGTCATCCTCGCTTCGAGGGACTGCCTATGATGGTATCATGTAGGAGGCAAGTGTTTTTTTTGTGAGAAGGCAACTGAAAATAGCATTGCGCATCTGTCATTTTTGCGCTTTAAAAAAAAAAGGAACTAGCACATCATTATTGAACTTGGCCAAGCTACGCATGATGTGCACCAATGGTTTTCGTAATATAATACAGCACAGAAGGACACTGTTTAGCCCATAGTGTCTGTGCCGGCTCCTTGAAAGAGCTAACCAATTAGTCCCACTCACCCGCTCTTTCCCCATAGACCTGAACATTTTTCACCTTCAGGTATTTATCCAATTCCTTTTGAAAGTTACTAATGAATCTGCTTCTACCATGCTTTCAGGCAGTGCATTCCAGATCATCACAACTCGCTGCATAATTTTTTTTTTCCTTGTTACTTCTGCTTTTGACACAAATAACCTTCCGGAAATACTAGGGGACCGAGGGTCTAGTGAGAAGGAGGAACTGAAGAAAATCCTTATTAGTTAGGAAATTGTGTTGGGGAAATTGATGAGATTGAAGGCCGCTAAATTTCCAGGGCCGGAGAGTCTGCATCCCAGAGTACTTAAGGAAGTGGTCCTAGAAATAGTGGATGCATTGGTGGTCATTTTCCAAAAGTCTTATCAACACTGAATCAGTTCCTATGGACTGGAGGGTAGCTAATGCAACGCCACTTTTTTAAAAAAGGACGGCGAGAGAAAACGGGGAATTATAGACCAGTTAGCCTGACATCAGTAGTGAGGAAAATGTTGGAATCAATTATAAAAGATGAAATAGCGCATTTGGAAAGCAGTGACAGGATCGGTCCAAGTAAGCATGGATTTATGAAAGGGAAATCATGCTTGACAAATCTTCTAGAATTTTTTGAGGATGTAACTAGTAGAGTGGACAAGGGAGAACTAGTGGATGTGGTGTATTTGGACTTTCAAAAGGCTTTTGACAAGGTCCCACACAAGAGATTGGTGTGCAAAATTAAAGCACATGGTATTGGGGGTAATGTATTGACGTGGATAGAGAACTGGTTGGCAGACAGGAAGCAGATAGTCGGGATAAACGGGTCCTTTCCAGAATGTCAGGCAATGACTAGTGGGGTGCCGCCAGGGCTCAGTGCTGGGACCCCAGCTATTTACAATATACATGAATAATTTAGATGAAGGAATTGAGTGTAATATCTCCAAGTTTGCAGATGACACTAAGCTGGGTGGCAGTGTGAGCTGTGAGGAGGATGCTAAGAGGCTGCAGGGTTACTTGGACAGGTTAGGTGAGTGGGCAAATGCATGGCAGATGCAATATAATGTAGAGAAATGTGAGGTTATCCACTTTGGTGGCAAAAACACAAAGGCAGAATATTATCTGAATGGCGGCAGATTAGGAAAAGGGGAGGTGCAACGAGACCTGGGTGTCATGGTACATCAGTCATTGAAAGTTGGCATGCAGGTACAGCAGGCGATGAAAGCAAATGGCATGTTGGCCTTTATAGCTAGGGGATTTGAGCATAGAAGCAGGGAGGTCTTACTGCATTTGTACAGGGCCTTGGTGAGGCCTCAACTGGACTATTGTGTTCAGTTTTGGTCTCCTAATCTGGGTAAGGACATTCTTGCTATTGAGGGATTGCAGCGAAGGTTCACCAGACCTTCCCGGGATGGCAGGACTGACATATGAGGAGAGAATGGATCGACTGGGCTTGTATTCACTGGAGTTTAGAAACATAACAAATTCTGACGGGACTGGTCAGGTTAGATGCAGGAAGAATGTTCCCAATGTTGGGGAAGTCCTGAATCAGGGGACACAGTCTAAGGATAAGGGGTAAGCCATTTAGGACCTAGGTGAGGAGAAACTTCCTCACTCAGAGCTGTTAGCCTGTGGAATTCTCTACCGCAGAGAGTTGTTGATGGCAGTTCGTTGGATATATTGAAGAGGAAGTTTGATATGGCCCTTACTGCTAAAGGGATCAAGGGGTATGGAGATAAAGCAGGAAAGGGGTACTGAGGTGAATGATCAGCCATGATCTTAATGGAATGGTGGTGCAGTCTCGAAGGGCCGAATGGCCTACTCCTGCACCTATTTTCTATGTTTGTCAATTACCTTAAATCTGTGTCCTCAAGTTACAGACCCTTCTACCACTGGAAACATTTACTCCTTATTTACTCTGACAAAACCCTTCATGATTTTAACCACCTCTATCAAATTTCCCCTGAAACTTCTCTGCTCTAGCTCTAAGGAGAATAATCCCAGCTTCTCTAGCCTCTCCACATAACTGAAGCCCCATGTCTCTGGTACCATTTTAATAAATCTGCTCTGCACCCTCTCTAAGGCCTTGACATCCTTCCTAAAATGTGGTGCCCAGAATTGAACACAATACTCCATCTGGGGTCTAACCAACTGATTTTTAAAGGTTTAACATAACTTTCTTGTTTATGTACTCTGTGTCTATTTATAAAACCAAAGATCTCATATGCCTTTGCAAACAGCCTTCTCAACTTATCCGGTCACCTTCAAAGATTTGTGTATGTACACCCCCAGCTCGCTCTGTTCCTGAACTCCCTTTTAAAAATTGTGCCATTTAGTTCATATTGCCTCCCCTCATTCTTCTTACCAAAGTGTATCATTTCACAATTCTCTGAATTAAATTTTATCTCTGTGGCCATTTCACCAGTCTGCCCATGGCTTCCTGAAGTCTGTTACTATTCTCCTCACTGTTTACTACATTTCTAAGTTTTGTGTCATCTGCAAATTTGAAATGATGCCCTGTACACCAAAATCCAGCTCAATAATATATATCAAAAAGAGCAGTAATCCTGATACTGACCCCTGGGGAACACCAATATATACTTCCCTCCAATCTGAAAAACAACCGTTCACCATTACTCTCTGCTTTCTGTCCCTTATCCAATTTTGTATCCATGCTTCCAGTGCCCCTTTAATCCCATGGGGTTCAATTTTGCTAGCAAGTCAGCTATGTGGTGCTTTATTAAACTCGTTTTGAAAATCCATATACACATCATCAGCCGCACTACTCTTATGAACCCTCTCCATTACTTCATCAAAGAACTCAAATCCAGTTATTCAAACATGATTTGCCTTTAACAAATCCATGCTGGCTTTCATTTATTAGCTCACGCTTTTTCAAGCGTCAATTAATTTTGCACAGATTATTGTCTTTAAAAGTTTCCCCATCACTGCCGTCGGGCTGACTGGTCTGTAATTACTGGGTTTATCCCTCTCTCCATTTTTGAATAGGGCTGTAACATTTGCAATCCTCCAGTCCTCTGGCACCACTCGCCAATCGACAATGCACTGTAGCTCAGATGTTGGGTCACCTAAAGCGCAACTGCACAAAAGAGCTTTGAGGCCACCATCACGAAGTCCTGTGCAAAATCCAACCCTTCATTTATCCCTTTAGCTCTCTCCTAACATTAAAAGTTGGCCGGCATTTGGATGCCAACAAGCCGAGCTCTGTACATGTAAACAGGAGTGTAACTTGGGTCTGCTAGCCCTGCCCTTTGTCTTTTAGATGCTGGTTTGAGAGCGGTATCTGTAGCATAACAACATCCTTAGTTTCTCGATTCATGTGCAATGGTATTTTTTAATTTGTCCATTTTATAGGACCGTATGTGTAGTCAAATTTAATTTCACCCTGTAGCAGCAATAACTTGCCTTTAATGTAGAAAATATCACAAAAAGCTTCGGAGAAAGGGGAGAAAAATGAAATAGATAAAGGAATGGACAGCAAGCCATGGTGGAAGAAATAATAGAGGGAATCGAACACCTGGTGTAAAAGATGGGTTTTGAGATGATGTTTAAAGTGGAGAGAGAAATGGAGAGGTGGGAGAGGGTTAAGGCAGCAGTTATGAACATATGAACAATTACGGACAGGTAAAGACTATTTGGTCCATTGAGCCTGTCCCACACAATTGCGATATCCCCGCAATTTAAGAAAGGGGGAAGAGAAAAAACAGGGAACTATCGGTCAGTTAGCCTAATCAGTAGTCGGCAAAATACTAGAATCTATTATTAGGGACATGGCAACATGGTACTTAGAAAATTGTAATATAATGAGGCAGAGTCAACATGGTTTTATGAATGGCAAATTATGTTTGACAAATCTGTTAAGAGTTTTCTGAAGATGTAACTAGTAGGATGGTTAAGGGGGAACCAGTGGATGTAGTGTATTTGGATTTTCAAAAAGCATTCGATAAGGTTCCACACAAGAGGTTATTGCACAAAATTAGGATTCATGGGATTGGGAGTAATATATTGGCATGGATTGAGGATTGGTTAATGGTCAGAAAACAAGAGAGTAGGAATAAATGGGACTTTTTCGGGTTGACCGGTGTTAACTAGTGGGGTACTGCAATGATCAGTGCTTGGTCAACAGTTATTTTCAATCTACATTAATGACTTAGATGAAGGGACTGAGTGTAACGTATCCAAGTTTGCTGATGATACAAAGTTAGGTGGGAAAGTAAGCTGTGAGCAAGATGCAAAGAGGCTGCAGAGAGATATAGGGCCCAACATTGGCCATGACTTCTTTTTTTGGAATAAGTTTTTTCTGGCGTAAGTTAGAAAATGTCATTTTTCCCCCAAAATTTGCTCCAGAGTAAGTAAGTTAGGTACCAATTTTTTTTAAGTCAGTTTTTTATTTCAAAATGGGGTGTTCCCAGACACTTAGGACAGTTTTGGCCATTTATGCCACTTTGGCCAGCAAAAACATACTCCAAATCCACTTGGGTCAGCGTATGTGGCCAGCTCTGAAAAACCTTGCGGGCAGTTTAAAAAAAAAAAGCAGTGCACATTCAGCAGACTTTAGGGCAGGGATAGGGGAGGGAAGGGAACTGGAGAGGACCGCAACAACCAAGCAGCAAACATTAAGGAAAAGCTCAAACTAATAAAATACAATTTAAAAAAAGTAATAAATCCTACCTTATCTTTAAAGTCTGCCGGGGAAAGGCAGCGGGCCGGCCTGTGTGTGAGGCGATTCGGCCTGGGATAGGGGTGGGAAGACTCACCGGAGAAGTGCGAAGTGCGAGCTTGTGGACCGGAGAAGTTGCAGCTGCTGGATCTGCGCGTTTCATCGCGGAGGGGAGTGACCGGAGAAGCTGCTGTGCTTTTCATCGCGGAGTGGGGTGGGGGGGGAGGGGGGGAAGAGTGTGACCGGAGAAGCTGCTGTGCTTTTCATCGCGGAGGGGGGTGGGGGGGGGGGGGAAGAGTGTGACCGGAGAAGCTGCTGTGCTTTACATCGTGGGAGGGGGGAGGGGAAAGAGAGTGACCGGAGAAGCTGCTGTGCTTTTCATCACTGGGGGGCGGGGGGGAGCCCGCCGAGTGACTGGAGAAGCTGCTGGATCTGCGCTTTTCATCGGGGGTGGGGCGTCGGTGGGGCGCCATAGAGGGAGAGATGCTGGCCTTTATACAACGGGGAGGCTGGGAGAGGGGTACTGGTGGAGCGAGGAGGGTTTATTTTTTGGAGCTGTTCCTGTATTGTATTAATTGAATGTAAAATATATTTTATTGAAAACTTTGCAATGTACTTAACTTTATCGTAATAAAAATATTCTTGTATCAAAATTTACTCTTTAAGATCACTTAAATGATAAGATCACTTATAAACTTGTACTGTTACATAATTTACAAAAAACACCCAATGTGAGAACAGTTACACTCTAAGATCACTTAAACTTTAAGTTCATTTATAAATGTCTAAAGTTACATAACTTACTAAAAACATCCAATGTGAGAACAGTTAGAACAGTGAGTGAAGTGACATAAACAACAAAACAGCAGCAAAGAAAGGCTGCACCCATCTCTCATCCCCTTTAGTGTAAGGCCGCCCGCTGTGCTTGGCCTTGGGCTCTCCATGACCCCCTGCCCGCAGGCGATGGTGCAGTGTTTCTGGACTGCACACCAAGATTCTTCTTTCTAACATCTCGGCCACTGGACACCTCTTGATGGTGGAGTGTGTCAACGTCACGTGGCAAGCTGAAGGGCTCAGGCGGCAAGCTGGAGGGCGCGGCCTCGGCCTGTTCAGAGCTTGGTGCGGGGATTGGAGTGGGAGTGGCAGTTAATTCTGTCAATGGGCGCAGGGTCTGGGCGTGTTCCCTTACTGCAGCAGCTAACTCAAACATTCCCTCCCTCATGGCCTTGGTCATTGCGACTGTCGTCCTTTCCACTACCTCTGACATTCCATCCCTCATGGCCACCATTCCCTCACTGATGTTAGCGGACGTGGTTCCTATTTCCCGTGCCATTACTGTTACTTCTCCTGACAGTCCCGCTACCTCCTCACTCACCCTAGTGTTGGTGTCCAGGAGTGATCGGGTAAGCTCAACGCTCTCCCTACCAATTGCCAACATCTGAACAACATTTGTTGCATCCTACACCTTAGAAGAGCATGGTCCATGTCTCCTTCCCTTCCCCCTGGACCTGGGTCGCGGCATCCCACTGGGAGGCGCACGATTGGACCTTGGGGCCCTGGATGTTCCCTGCTGATTTGCACCAACACCGCCACCGCTGCTGGGACTTGTAGCCTCGGAAGGTGGGGCCACGGGTGTGCAATGCTGCGACACTAGACCACCACCACCACTGGGACCTGCAACTTCAGACGGTGGGAAACCATACAATGTCGAACCACTAATGACGGAGGAGCCTGGCAACTGAGACATATTGACCTCCAAGATTTAGTAGAACACTCCTGTCATCGAACCCCTCCCACATCCACTCAAAGTGCCCCTCACGCCCATGTTGTTCTGGACGGTTGCTCTCCTCTTCAGACTTGTCCACATCTGAATCTTGATTTGGATCATCAGGAGGATTGTCCTCAAGTTCTGCAACAGTGAAATGGGTGGCATGAGTAGGCTCACACAAAGCAGGTCAGGCAGCAGGTTGATTTGAAGGGCCACGATGACTTTTCATGACTTACCCACTCCCTCGCGTGCGGGCCCAGCTTGTGCAGTACGATGGTTTTTCTCCAGGCAGGACCCATCAAAGCAGCGACCCTCTCTTCCAAGGGTGTCAGTGGGTGCAGATTTGCCGGTTCTCTTCCTGTTCTAGTTCTTTCCCTTTTGTTGTGGGACAGTTTCTTCTGCAAAGATTAAAATGCAACTTTTTAGAGAGGGTGTCTTTCTGCTGGGTGGGACATGTACAGCTGGTCACATTTACAATTGAAATTACATTGAATAAATGAAAATATTACTTACACTAACTACTTGACCAAGGTCCTGCCACTTCTTTTTACACTGCCTTCCAGATCTCTTGTTGATCACCAATCTGCAGAATTCTTCTGCAACTTGGTTCCAGCGTTTCTTCATCTCTTTGGGTGGCACTTTTGTGTGACCTCTGCTGGTATCCAGGTGCTGCCATCTGTTCTCAGTGACAGTAACTAGTGACTCGACTTCGTCATGCAAGAAATTCTTTGTTCTTGATGGACCTTGCTGCATTATTGCTGCAACTGCTCCGAGACACTAACAGGACTTTTGCAATGCTCTGACACACTTTTCCACTGCACTTAGTGAAAGTGTAATTTTTCAAAACACAGTCCTCTGAGACACTTAGCACTTTTGCAATAATCCCTACGACTTCTCCAGGCATGCAACAGTTAATTTCAGACAGGATATTGCAGCTTTCATTCAGCACATCAGCTAGTTAGATTCAGAACTCTCCTGGCAGGCAGCAATTACAGCTGCGATGCTCTTTAAAAATGGCAGAGTGCCAAGTTTACTCTCTCTACTACGCATGCGCGCACGTCGGGACGGCACCACTGTGCATGCGCGAAGGTGCCGGCACTGTTTTCGGCTTGGCTGTTTGGCGCACGCACAGTCGGCGAGCTTGAGGTCAGTGCGCCGACAAAACTGCTTGGGGAAAATCTAGCCCATAGACAGGTTGACTGAGTGGGCAAGAACATGGCAAATGGAATACAATGTGGGGAAATGTGGAATTATCCACTTTGATAGGAAAAACAAAGAAGCAGAATATTTTTTGAATGGCAAGAGAATGGGAAATGTTTGAATTCAGGGGGACCTGTGTATCCTTGTACATGAATCACAGAACGTTAACATGCAAGCAATTAGGAAAGCAAATGGTATGTTGGCTTTTGTTACAAAGGGATTAGAGTACAAGAGTAAGGATTTCCTGAAGTGCATAAGGGATGGTTTTCAAGACCAATATGTCGAGGAACCAACTAGGGGAGAGGCCATCTTAGACTGGGTGTTGTGTAATGAGAGAGGATTAATTAGCAATCTCGTTGTGCGAGGCCCCTTGGGGAAGAGTGACCATAATATGGTGGAATTCTGCATTAGGATGGAGAATGAAACAGTTAATTCAGAGACCATGGTCCAGAACTTAAAGAAGGCTAACTTTGAAGGTATGAGGCGTGAATTGACCAGGATAGATTGGTGAATGATACTTATGGGGTTGACTGTGGATGGGCAATGGCAGACATTTAGAGACCGCATGGATGAACTACAACAATTGTACATCCCTGTCTGGCATAAAAATAAAAAAGCAAAGGTGGGTCAACCGTGGCTATCAAGGGAAATCACGGATAGTATTAAAGCCAAGGAAGTGGCATACAAATTGGCCAGAAATAGCAGCGAACCGGAGACTGGGAGAAATTTAGAACTCAGCAGAGGAGGACAAAGGGTTTGATTAGGGCAGGGAAAATGGAGTACGAGAAGAAGCTTGCAGAGAACATTAAGACGGATTGCAAAAGTTTCTATAGATATGTAAAGAGAAAAAGGTTAGTAAAGACAAATGTAGTCTTTACTGCAGTCAGAATCAGGGGAAGTCATAATGGGGAACAAAGAAATGGCGGACCAATTGAACAAGTACTTTGGTTCGGTATTCACTAAGGAGGACACAAACAACATTCCGGATATAAGAAGGTTCAGAGGTTCTAGTAAGGAGGAGGAACTGAGGGAAATCCTTATTAGTCGGGAAATTGTGTTGGGGAAATTGATGGGATTGAAGGCCGATAAATCTCCAGGGCCTGATGGACTGCATTCCAGAGTACTTAAGTAGGTGGCCTTGGAAATAGCGGATGCATTGACAGTCATTTTCCAACATTCCATTGACTCTGGATCAGTTCCTATCGAGTGGAGGGTAGCCAATGTAACCCCACTTTTTAAGAAAGGAGGGAAGAGAGAAAACAGGAAATTATAGACCGGTCAGCCTGACATCGGTAGTGGGTAAGATGATGGAATCAATTATTAAGGATGTCATAGCAGCGCATTTGGAAAGAGGTGACATGATAGGTCCAAGTCAGCATGGATTTGTGAAAGGGAAATCATGCTTGACAAATCTTCTGGAATTTTTTGAGGATGTTTCCAGTAGAGTGGACAAGGGAGAACCAGTTGATGTGGTATATTTGGACTTTCAGAAGGCTTTCGACAAGGTTCCACACAAGACATTAATGAGCAAAGTTAAAGCACATGGGATTGGGGGTAGTGTGCTGACATGGATTGAGAAATGGTTGTCAGACAGGCAGCAAAGAGTAGGAGTAAATGGGTACTTTTCAGAATGGCAGGCGGTGAGTAGTGGGGTACTGCAAGGTTCTGTGCTGGGGCCCCAGCTGTTTACACTGTACATTAATGATTTAGACGAGGGGATTAAATGTAGTATCTCCAAATTTGCGGATGACACTAAGTTAGGTGGCAGTGTGAGCTGCGAGGAGGATGCTATGAGGCTGCAGAGTGACTTGGATAGGTTAGGTGAGTGAGCAAATGCATGGCAGATGAAGTATAATGTGGATAAATGTGAGGTTGTCCACTTTGGTGGTAAAAACAGAGAGACAGACTATTATCTGAATGGTGACAGATTAGGAAAAGAGGAGGTGCAACGAGACCTGGGTGTCATGGCACATCAGTCATTGAAGGTTGGCATGCAGGTACAGCAGGCGGTTAAGAAAGCAAATGGCATGTTGGCCTTCATAGCGAGGGGATTTGAGTACAGGGGCAGGGAGGTGTTGCTACAGTTGTACAGGGCCTTGGTGAGGCCACACCTGGAGTATTGTGTACAGTTTTGGTCTCCTAACCTGAGGAAGGACATTCTTGTTATTGAGGGAGTGCAGCGAAGGTTCACTAGACTGATTCCCGGGATGGCGGGACTGACCTATCAAGAAAGACTAAATCAACTGGCCTTGTATTCACTGGAGTTTAGAAGAATGAGAGGGGACCTTATAGAAATGTTTAAAATTCTGATGGGTTTAGACAGGTTAGATGCAGGAAGAATGTTCCCAATGTTGGGGAAGTCCAGAACCAGGGGTCACAGTCTAAGGATAAGGGGTAAGCCATTTCAGACCGAGATGAGGAGAAACTTCTTCACCCAGAGAGTGGTGAACCTGTGAAATTCTCTACCACAGAAAGTTGTTGAGGCCAATTCACTAAATATATTCAAAAAGGAGTTAGATGTAGTTCTTACTACTAAGGGGATCAAGGGGTATGGCAAGAAAGCAGGAATGGGGTACTGAAGTTGCATGTTCAGCCATGAACTCATTGAATGGCGGTGTAGGCTAGAGGGGCCGAATGGCCTACTCCTGCACCTATTTTCTATGTTTCTATGTTTCTAAGAGTAAATAAGTCTTACTACAATTATACAGGGCATTGGTGAGGCCACACCTGGAGTACTGTATATAGTTCTGGTCTCCTTACCTAAGGAAAGACATACTTGCCTTAGAGGGAGTGCAACGAAGGTCCACTAGGAAGAGGGGATATCCCTATGAGGAGAGATTGAGTCGACTCGGCCTATATTTCCTCGAGTTTAGAAGAATGAGAAGTGATCTAATTGAAACATATAAAATTCTTAAGGGGTTTGACAGGGTTAATGCTGAGAAAAAGTTCCCCTGGCTGGGGAATCTAGAACACGGGGTCACAGTCTCAAAATAAAGGGTCGTCCACTGAGGACTGAAAGGAGAAATTTCTTTACTCAAAGGGTTGGGAATCTTAGAATTCCAATCGTTGAGTATATTCAAGACAGAGGTTGATATTTCTTGGGAACGAAGGGAATTAAGGGAAATGGGGATAGTGCGGGAAGGTGGAGTTGAGGTAGAAGATCAGCCATGATCTTGTTGAATGGCGGAGCAGGCTCGAATGGCCAAATGGCCTACTCCAGCTCCTATTTCTTATGTTCTTAAGATACCTTGTGTATCGCAACATAATGGGCCGAAAATTGTAGTTGGAGGCTTCCTTCGTACGAACGCACAAAAAAAATCTGTGAAACTACCTATTGGTCTCGGAGGAACGTAGGATTCCGGTCGGAAGCCTTCATTCGCTGCACAGCACATGGGAAGATGTCTTCCACGTACGAATGCATCTGCTGGAATCACGTGGGCCTGGACCATCAATCACTATCTAGTATTCTCATTGATAATAATAGGAACTCCGTTAGTATGGGCTCCCATTACAATCAATGAGAATAACGCCCTAAAACAAGAAACACAGCACAATAAATTAAAAAAAAATATATACCTCACATTTAAAATTAATTGAAATTAAATGCAATTAAATATTTTAGAAAAAAAAGTTTCGGAATTTTTTTGAATGGGGTTAAAAATAATGGACCTTAATGGACAGGGATTTTAATATAAAAATGAATGATTGATTAAATTTAATTTTCCTTTGTTTTAAAAGTGTTACGCTGGGAAAAGTAAGCTATAGGCCTGCTTTTACCTGGTGTAAAAGTTTGAAGGACATTTGCTGGGCATAAATTGGGCAAATAGCCCAATCTCTGCTGTGCGGATGCCCTTCCTGCGGGGATGCGTAGAATCTGTCTCAAGAAATTTTGTCTGATCGGAAAAGTCAATTCTCGACGCCCCGGTTTTTGCGAAGCCTCGCCGGGTGTGTGCGCACTTCATACACACCCGGCAAGGCCGTAATTTTTGGGCCATACACTCCACTCCACCCAAAACCATGTGATCTACTGGGAGTGGCAAAAAAAAGATTTTAAAAACCCAGGCTAATTTGGGGGGGGGTGGAAAGGAGGCTGAAGGCTATGCTGGTAGTGGGGGAAAGGGGGAAGAGGGTGCACAAAAGGCGAATGAAAGATTTGAAGGGTGTGAGAGGGCATGCACCGCTGGAGCAGGTTGCGTCTTATTTCTTGGACTTCGGAGCCAACACTGTGTAAAGTACCATCTGGTGAGATCTAGTTTAAGGTTGAATGTAAAAAGCATCATTGATGTTTTGTTTGGACAGATTAAAACTTCTTTCTTAACTAGGCTATTCATACCTGGTGAAACAGTGTTCAATTCACGCTTCCCACAGTGGTTTCTAAAACATTTCTATGGAGTTGTCATTGATTTATAAATTGTGTATGAATTTCTTATAACCTGAGTTTAAGATAGTTTTTCCCTTAACTTTTCACATTTGTTATTTCAGTTTTGAATGGTTCTAGTAAGCTTTTGAGAGAAAAAGAATCTGTCCAGAAACACAAAGGAAAAGAGGCCACGCCAGGGAAAGACAAGAACAGTGACCAAAAGGTTGAGTGCAAGAAAGAGCTGTGTTCGACAGGCACTGCTGCTAATTCTTCTTCACAAATGGGCAGCTCAACAAAAGGCCCTGCTGCTAATGGCTCATCTGTTACTAAACCATCTCAGGAGCACCGAACGCAACAGGTACAAAAATGACTGCCCAGCATATTTAACTGAAGAGTTAGCCCCATAACACAGAAGGGCCGTTCATTTTCAAAAACGAGCATAAAGATGGAATACTTCTACAGTCCCCACCACTTAAAACACCCACGTTTAAAACGGGTAGCCAAATGCGATAACCATTGACCATTGACCAAATGCGATAACCATTACCTATTTTGCATTAAAGTCAATTTCAGAGTTGCCGGTTATAGCATTTTAAGTGCTCAGTTTATTTTGGGCAGAAAGAGCCAGTGAGTTTCAGGAGTTTTGCTCTACTGCTCTGCAGACTGGATGGTTGTGGTTTGCATCATTCCTATAGGAGAAACAAATATTACATACATTGGGTCCCCAGATGTCATGTATGTTGCACTATACCAGCCATCGCATGTAATAGGCAAATCTCATTTGCATGGACATGTTCACTTTAAGTGGTGGGGACGAAATCTTTATCTTTTTGAGATACCTGAAACGTAGAGTTTGAATATACAGGTACTTGACTAAACCAAAAATTGCATTTGTAGCAATGCGTTTGGAGATTTTGTGATTGGGCTCACAGATGAGGCAGTTTTACTGCTGGTGATCTCGTAGTGCTAGTTTCCAGCTCTGCGATTTGGCATGGACCTGCCTTAACATGAATCGACAGCACCTGTCTCGCCCAGTATCCAGTAAAAGACTGATGCTGGCAGAGTTTTGGGATAGTTGTTTTCGGGGAACAGTGTGTTTTCAGTAACTGTCCATGATTGTGTGCGTGAGACATTTTATTCCCTCCTAATGGGAAAGTTGTTGGTCTCTCCTGGGCATCCATTGTCTGATGACAGCAAAGTTAAGACTGGAATGCTTGCTATGTCATTGCTGCTAAATCATGGCCTACCTTTCCTATGGACAGCCTCCTTCCTCTTTGCGTGATTTTTTTTTTTCTTTCTATGCTAATATATTAGATTTGCTAAGAATTGAACATAAATAACTACCTGATGGGTTATTTCCTTAGCCCATGAATTTTGCTTCCACATAAGGGCCTACATTGATAGTTGCTAATTTAATGTTTGATTAGATCTCCATTTAGACATCTTGGCTGCTTCACATAGCCTGTGATGTTCCAATTTTAAAATCTACAGGATGTCTCTGTCTCAATACTATCTTTCTTCATTGTCCCTCCCACATCTGTATACAATGAAATCTTTGCAGATATTGGAGTACTGCAGTTTAGGGAATCTGTATAGGTACATTCCAGCATTCATTGGTAATTTGGTACCCTGCAATTTCCTGTTTAAACTTGAATATGCTTGGGTGCTGTAAGAGGGCTAATTATTCTCCATAAAACTGCACCATGTTCTACATTTTCTAGGGTCACTGTTTAACCAGCCATGAAGATCTGTGCGTACTTGATTTAAATGATTAAATATATATATTTTTCACAGTCTGCTCTCAGTTTTTGAATAGGTAATTAATCCTTCGTTTGATTGTGTCCTTGCTCATTTCTTAAATTGAACACGCTGTCCTGGCTCGGATGCTTCAGTCAGTGAGTAATGTGTCAGCAGTACGTGGAGTAATGTCATTGGCCCACACCACTGTACTCATCTGCCAAGCGATAGTGAGGAGCTCCTTGTGGAACTTGTGTTGTAACCATATTTAATCTGTAGTCACAGTAAGAGTGTCGCTGCTAAATGATTAACTTCATGTCTGCCAAATTACTACAGCACTAATTTTAAGTGTCTAGAAGCCCATTGCTCAAGGAATATTCCTTTCATTTTGGAAAATGTACCAATACCAACTGTTGCCATTGTTGTACTCAGCATGGAGTCTCTAGTTGTGTAGCTGGGAGTCACAAAATGCAGTCATAGTTCATATATTGGCATCTTTGTAAAACATTGGGAACATGTCTGATGGGTTCAATATTTTGCACTCTGCTGTCAGACACAAACAGGTGCAGTTGCAATAACAAGCAAGAAGTGCTACGAATACACAGCAAGTCTGCCAGCACCTTAATAAACAAGTGATGGGTTAATGATTTGGAAACATCTTGATTCTGTTTAATATTTTAATTTTTGTTTTTGACAACACTTTTATTGAGCATACATTCTCAGCAGTGATGTTTTATAATGAAAGATAAATCATTGGTGTAATAGCCATTTGTTCCTTGGGTGTTGATTGATATAGGGATAGGTATAAAATTAGTCAATCTGGCTGTAATTGGGACACGAATGTTCATGCCACACTACTTAACACGCCATACCTGATTGATGCTATGTTTTGTACAACTGAGATTAATTCTGCAGTGAAACAGACTTTGTAGAAATGTTTATGGCAAGTGGAGACAGAAGCCCCCCTTCTGGGTCTCTTTCCCGCACCTACCTTTCTCTTTCCTCCTCCTCTATCCTTCACGATTCCTCCCCTTCACCCCTTCTTGTTTCCCCCTTTCCCCCCTGAAACCTGTTGGTTGTTAGGTTTATGTTGACCGGTCTATGCGGTGAAAATGCCACAATATTTAGGATATCAATTGTGCATAGCTCAAAAATGTCTTTCCATTCCTCGAATTTCAAACTTGTTGAGAAACATTTGGACCGCAATAGCCACAATGAAAAATGGAAGGCTAAATATTTTGATTTGATTTCCCATTCTCTGTGGAACATTTTTATAATGAATGCAAATGAACAACAGGTTTTTGAAAACCTGGAACTGAAATGCATTGCAGATGTGTGAATGTACGGGAACTTTGCTTACTGACTATAGCATTTAACAGAACTAGTTTTGTAACCTTGAGCATTGCTGACACAGGCAGATTTTTCACTGGCCATTTATAGGTTTGCTATTTTATTACTTTTAGGTTCTTCCTAAATATATATACACAACATGAGATATTTGTAGGACAAGTTGCAGAAGAATATTGTGGGGGGGGGGCGGGAGGAGACGGGGAATTGAATTCTATGCCACATGTAGTTTTATAAATGTAACGAAGTTGATTGGAAATGAACGGTGTTACGGGATTTTCTAGTTTTCAAAGCATAGCGCAAACAGAAAATGATTGGCAGTGGACTATGGACTCTGGAGTGTTACTGTTGTTATTACTGTTGTTTCAGTGAGAGTTCATATTTACTTAACAGTCCATATGCCTTCAGAAGCAACTCTTTCCAGGCAACTAGATGGCACAGTACATTTAGGGCACTGGCTTTACCCTTCTGGGATCAGCACTCAATGGACTGATGGGTAGAAAGTGGCTATAAGAGTAATCAGCTTGGGCAATCTCCATTCAGTTGGGCTTAGACCTATGATACAAAATCGGACTCAGTTTGGTACCAGTTGGGAGTGCCATTCAGACAAGACTTCCATTTATATAGCGCCTTTCATGATCACCGGACGTCCCAAAGCGCTTTACAGCCAATGAGGTACTTTTTGAAGTGTAGTCACAGTTGCAATGTAAGTAACATGGCAGCCAATTTTGTGCACAGCGAGGTCCCACAAACAACAATGTGATAAAGACTAGATAATCTGTTTCAGTGATGTTGATTGAGGGATAAATAGTGCCATAGGATCTTTTACGTCCACCTGAGAGGGCAGACGGGGCCTCGGTTTAATGTCTCATTTGAAAGACGACACCTCTAACAATGTAGCACTCCCTCAGCACTGCGCTGGAGTGTCAGCCTAGATTTTTGTGCTCAAGTCTCTGGTGTGAGACTTGAACCCATAACCTTCTGACTCAGAGGTGAGGGTGTTACCAACTGTGCCACGACTGACAAAAGGGAATTTACTTTTAAGATTGGGGCAGAATAGAGGGAACGTTACTCTGCATCCAGCTGAGCTGTGGCGGCGCACTTCGAGTTGCTGGATACCATGTATTTCCCCCACCTCTCTTCCTCCGCCCCCAACCCCTCCTAATATCCAAGAGGTCTGGGTAGCCACCAAACGTGTGACCTGGCAATTGCCTTCATCATGACCATGCCCGGGTGCTCATTGTGGAGTGCTCTGATGAACCTCTCTCTGTCCATTTGGGGCATGACTACTCGGGTTTCCCCATAGTCGGCAATTGGCCTGAATCGAGAGTTCATCCATGCGCCTGTGAAATGGTTTGAATTCCTCAGGGCATGCCCCGTACGTGGCTGCCCAGTCCTCATTCAGGACACATTTCTTGACTAAAGACAGTAGCGGGTCTCTATTTGTCCAGACTTTAATCTGACGGGCTGTCACGGGTGAGCTTTCGCTTTCGAAAGCTTCAACAGCCATGGCCATCTCAGCACCATGCTCGGTAGCCCCCTCGGTGGTGGCTAGTGGGAGCCTGCTGAGTGCATCGGCGCAGTTTTCAGTGCCCGGTCTGTGCCGAATTGTGTAGTCATAGGCGGCTAACGTGAGTGCCCACCTCTGAATGCGGGCCGATGCATTAGCATTTATGGCCTTGTTGTCGGCCAAAAGGGACATTAAGGGTTTGTGATCTGTCTCCAGTTCAAATTTCCTGCCAAACAGGTACTGGTGCATTTTTTTTTTTTTTACAGCATATACACATGCGAGCGCCTCCTTTTCTACCATCCCGTAGCCCCGTTCTGCCTGGGACAGACTTCTGGAGGCATAAGCTGCCGGCTGTAACTGACCCTTGGCATTAACATGCTGCAACACACACCCGACCCCATAGGACGACGCGTCGCACTTTAAAACGAGTTTCTTACATGGGTCATATAGCGTTAACAGAGCACGAAATTTGTTATGCTCCAACAATCTATCAAAAGCCCTTTCCTGGCTGTCCCCCCAGACCCATTCGCGACCTTTGCGTAGGAACACGTGTAGCGGCTCTAACAGCGTGCTCAATTTGGGAAGAAAGTTACCAAAATAATTCAGGAGCCCCAGGAACGAAAGCAGCTGTGTCGTGTTGTGGGGCCTGGGTGCTCTCTGGATCGCATCTGTTTTGGACGCAGGTCTGATCCCGACTGCTGCTACCCTCATCCCCAGGAATTCTACCTCTGGAGCTAGGAAGACACACTTTGCCTTTTTCAGTCGCAGACCTACCCGGTCCAGTCTGCGTAGCACCTCCTCCAATGACGGTTAAATACATGACAAGTAGGACAGCTGGCTTCAGTGTCCCTGAGCTAGGGAGAGGAAAAACTATCCTGGGTCCTTGATCCATTGTCGGGTTTACACGTCAATCATGTTCCCTTGGGCAAGTTACTGAAGAGCTGTTGGCTCCTGTGGTCAGCATGAGGCATAAACCTTTGGAAAATAGGGCAAGAAAATTTGATATTTTTAAACTTATTTTACGATTAAGAAGGAAAGTTTTATTTACTGTTTTGTTGCGTAACGTTGGTGCCCTGCTGTGTAACAACAGGCTTGTGGGTGGGGGGTGGGGGGGGGGGGGGGGGAGATTTTTTTGCGGGGAGCCAAAAATAGAACTCAAAAAATTTATGTTCAATGAGTCATTTTTTTTAAAATTGTAATTAAAATCACTTTCAGGCACATTTTTCCAGAATCTACAGTTTGCACATTGATGAATTTTATTGATAACCAGTGGATTACAATATACATTAATGATTTAGATGAAGGAATTAAATGTAATATCTCCAAGTTTGCAGATGACACTAAGCTGAGTGGCAGTGTGAGCTGCAAGGAGGATTCTAAGAGGCTGCAGGTAGACTTGGACAGGTTAGATGAATGGGCAAATGCATGGTAGATGCAGTATAATGTGGATAAATGTGAGGTTATCTACTTTGGTGGTAAAAACAGGAAGGCAGATTATTATCTGAATGGTGACAGATTAGTAAAAGGGGAGGTGCAACGAGATCTGGGTGTCATGGTACATCAGTCATTGAAGGTAGGCATGCAGGTACAACAAGCAGTAAAGAAAGCAAATGGCATGCTGGCCTTCATAGTGAGAGGATTTGAGTATCGGAGCAGGGAGGTCTTGCTGCAGTTGTACAGGGCCTTGGTGAGACCACACCTTGAGTATTGTGTGCAGTTTTGGTCTCCTAATCTGAGGAAAGATGTGCTTGCTATTGAGGGATTGCAGCGAAGGTTCACCAGACTGATTCCTGGGATGGCAGTACTGACATGAAAGACTGGATCGGCTAGGCTTATACTCACTGGAATTTAGAAGACTGAGAAGGGATCTCATAGAAACGTATAAAATTCTGACGGGATTCGACAGGTTAGATGCAGAAAGAATGCTCCTGATGTTGCGGAAGTCCAAAACCAGGGGACACAGTCTAAGGATAAGGGGTAAGCCATATAGGACCGAGATGAGGAGAAACTTTTTCACCCAGAGAGTTGTGAACCTGTGGAATTCTCTACCACAGAAAGTTGTTGAGTCTAGTTCGTTGGATATATTCGATGTGGCCCTTACAGCTAAAGGGATTAGCGGCTATGGAGAGAAGGCTGGGGTGGGGTACTGAAGTTGAATGATCAGCCATGATCTTATTGAATGGTGGTGCAGGCTCGAAGGGCCGAATGACCTGCTCCTGCACCTATTTTCTATGTTTCTATGTTTCAATCCTCTGTGATGACAGTGAAGGCTCAATGGCTCCCTCTGTTGACATAGGTTGGAGTTTCACAAGCTCCATCATCAAAGTCATTTCTGATGGGTAATGGTGGGCACACTCCTGCCAGAATAGTTGATGGACTGCACCGTGTGTAAGTCCCGATTTGACCTTCAAGTGCTCCTGAACTAAAGCCCATCACAGGTCTTGCAACAATGCAGGAACAGTTAAACACAAGACGGGCTGTAGGTCAGGTCGTGTACTTACTAGTATGGTGATGGGTTTGTGTGTGTCCCCATAATTCTGAACTTTGACTGAACCTTCAGGGCGAGTGCAGCATTCTAGGGCTTCCAATGAGGGGAAATGCGGGCAGGTCACTGTCACTGTACTGACGGCCCTTAACCAGACATGGGCTGATGCTGGCAGTTTTAGCCTTCTAAGCTGCTTTAAGGTTGTCCTATAAATAATTCGAAACCTTGTACTGTATGCCTGGCACACAACTGATTTTCCAAGTAGCCCTATTTGCAGTTTCTCTCTCCTGCTTTAACCACTCTCAACTCTGATCTACATGATACTGATGGCTAAAAACCTGGTGGCTGCTGCCAGCCGGCTGCTCCTACCCATAATACTACTGAAGTGGTTGTAAAACTCACCTTGCTTATGTTGTTGCCTCTTGTTAATTGGTGCCATTCATTGGGGGCTGGAAAACTTTTGATTTAAGCTACCCATGGAGCCACTTGGTTGGAAGAAAATGTGACATGCTAGTGAAAATACAGTTTAAAATATTTTAACACTTCACTCTTCTCTACCTCCTCCCCTTCCTCAGTCCTTCCTAGTGACCATAAGCTTCAGTACTGGTGCACACCGGACGGAGTGAGAAGTCTTGCAGAATTTAGATGGCTGGGATCATGTTTTTGGCCAATGCTATCTTTAAAAAAAAAAATAATTCTTGCTAGTTCTTTCTTTGCTCACTTTCTCCTCTCCTCTTCTCTCCTTAAATATGTTATCTCCTTGCTGGGTTGTATTTCCACAGTCACCTGTAGTCATCTGGGAGCTTGTCCCAAGAGGCCATTATTTGCTTATGATTAGGAGAGCACTGACCCTAATCTCTACAGTGTGTATGTGTGTGTGAGAATCAGGGAAATCCCTTCTTTAAGTTTAGTAGTGAATATGGTAGTTAAAGAAAATGTATTTTTTATCTCCCTTTTAGTATCAACTTGGCTCAATTGGTAGTACTCTCACTTCTGAGTCTCAGAAGGTTGTAGGTTTAAATTCCACTCCAAGACATGTGCACACAATCTAGGCTTGTGCTGCTGGGCAGTACTGGACGAATGCTGCATTATCCAATGTGCTGTCTTTCGGACGAGGAGCAGCCTGCCTGTTCGGCTGGACATGAAAGATCCAGTGGTATGGGTCAAAGACGAGCAGGGAGTTCTCTTGATATCCTGGCCAACATTCTTTCCTCAGACAACACCACTAACATCAGATTTGCTTTTTGTGGGGCCTAGCTGTGTACAGTTTGACTGTGGTGTCTGTCTACATAATGGTGACTACGCTTTGCGGCATCCTGAGGACGTGATCAGACAATATGTAAATGCATGCTTTGTTTCTTCTAATATGAACAGTTAGTTATTGTAAGACAGGTTTATGTATAAGTAAGGGATGACAGTGTTAATCATTGTGCTTTTGTTCTGCTGCAGATTTCAAAGGGGGCGAATGGAATTGCCCAGACTCCATCGTTAGGCGCGAATGCATCTAGTGCCAAAAAGAATAGGGAGGTCAGACCTTCACCGTCCAAAACTGTGAAGTACACTGCAACGGTGACAAAGGGAAATGTTACATACACCAAAGCCAAGAAAGAACTGGTCAAGGAAACCAAACCGAACCATGTCAAATCCAGTGTAGCTGTTAACCATACAATCTCAGGGAAAACCGAAAGCAGCAATGCAAAATCAAGAAAACAGGTGCTATCCAATGGAACGTCACATTCAAATGGTGCTGCCCTTAGCTGTGTCAAACTAAATGGAAAGATGAACGGGAAAGCATCCACTAAAGTTGAAGTAAGAGAAGTTAAGGAAGGACTGCGGACCTCCAAAAGGAGGCATGAGGAGGTCAACCATATAGTGAAACCACAGTCACCTTCAAAGAGAGTGAAAGCTAACACATGTACAGCAGGAGCTAAAGATAATAAAGTAAATATAAAACAAAAAACTCTACCTAATGGACGAATAAAGTGTGAAACACCAGTCAAAAACAGTGAAAGACAGAGGCTTAGGAAGGCATCCTTAGGTAAGAACACCCCAAGCAAACAAGCACAGAGCAAATTGGAAAGTGCCTCCAGCGAAAATAGTTCTACCTCAGCTACAGAGTCCTCGCACAAGCCACAAGACTCTTCAGTAAAACAGGAGAAAGGCAACAAGGTTGGCATGGCACTGGTTGGAGAAATTCCCATTCTCAGGCCTACCCAGAAGGAGTTTCATGACCCGTTAGCTTATGTGGAATCTGTCAGAACTCAGGTGGAGAAGTATGGCATGTGCCGAGTGATCCCTCCCTCTGACTGGAGGCCCGAGTGCAAATTGAATGATGAAATGCGGTTTGTGACTCAGATTCAGCATGTGCATAAACTGGGTAGACGCTGGGGACCCAATGTACAACGACTAGCCTGCATCAAGAAACACCTCAGATCTCAGGGCATTACTATAGATGAGCCCCCACTCATAGGTAAGCCATCTATTATTGTACATTCTGCACACTACAGCACTTTATATGTGAAAGTGCACTTCATGTATATATGGAATATATATTATAAAGCAAATTTAGTATGTTAAAATTCACTTTGTGCTGTTCCTTGATCTCGTTACCAGAAGTTATATTTAGTTAGAGCTAAATTGCTTCCACATGAAGTGAAGTGGCATAGAAAAACACAGTAACATTGGATACTGCAGTAAACTTGCACGGAAAGTGATTTGTATATATTTCTCACAAAAGAATTCCAGCTTTGTTGGAAAGAGCACTCGGTAATTCTTGGGGCTAGAAATTGCGTAGTGCCCCGTTTGGGGTGCTGACTTTTCAGGGAGTGTAAAAGTAGTGCCAGGCGGAAAAGATTTATTGATCGCAGGAATTTCTGCTTTAGTGCTCCGAGAGAGAAGTGGCGTGCTAAATCAAGCGCTATCACTTCCCTTAGAGCGCTAAAGTCAGGGGTGGTAGCGGCAGAGTACGGAACAATCAGCGCTGCTGTCTTTGGAGGCTCCTTTCCTCACTTAAAGGGAAGGGCCAATGTTGGTGTGATTCAATCGTCGTCCTATTTCTATGGGGCCGCAGGACCTGTGCTACGTGCATAACAGCCCCAAGCACTCCGAGAGTACAGGGCTGATGAATCGCGGGGTCCAAAAAAGCAAAAGACACCAGACTAGGGAGGTTAATAAATTTTGCCCTATCTGCCTTTAAATAGCACTCCAGAAGTGGCCAGCCGAGGTGACAACGTGGGCCCTGTTTTGAGAACTTCCCTGTCAAGTGTACCCGTACGATGTGAGCAGGTGTCTGGTTTTGCTCCACTGTCAGCCTTTCATCTTCAACATGTATCTTCAGAAGCCAGTGTGTACCAGTTCATAAACTGTTTCTGCAGAATTTTACAGCACAGGAGGAGGATACTTAGCCCATTGTGCCTATTTTGGCTCTCTGGAAAAAAAATGGCCACTTAGTTCCATTCCTCTGCTCTTTCGCCATGCCATTTCATATTTGTATTTTTCAAATAGTTATGCACTTCCTTTTTAAAAGCTATTTTTGATTCTGCTTTCACTATTGTTTGACAGGGTTTTTCATGTCCTGAAAAATCTTCTGCACTGTTTTGGCAGTGATAAATTCATGCTCACTATTTAGCATTAATTTAACTTCATTAGCAATTGACTTAAATAGTGGAAGTAATTTTCCCAATTTTACCTCATCAAAGCCAATCATGTTAAACACTTTTATCATCTTCACTTAACTTCTTTTGTTTTGAAGAAACAGGGCCCAAGTTTCTCTAGTCTCTCCTCACAACTAAAGCCCTTCATCCCTGATATCATATTCGTGAATCTCTTCTGCACCCACTCCATGGGTTTGACATCTTTCCTAAAGTAGGGTGGCCAAAACTGAACATAATATTCAAACTGCTTCTTAACCAATGATTTATATAGGTTAACCATTAGCTTTTTTCTTTTATAGTCTGTATGCTTACTTACATTTTGCTTTTATAGTCTGTATGCTTATTAAAACCAAGCATCCCATATGTTTTTCTCCCCCCACCGTTATCAACTTGTCCTCCTTTTTAAGATTTGTGTATCTGATCCCCAAGTGTCTTGTTTCTGTACTCCTTTGTAATGTTTTACCATTTAGTGTATGACATTTCATTATTCATCTTTCCAAAATGTATTGCCCCTCATTTCTCTGCATTAAATTTTATTTGCTAACCTGTTGATTTCCTTTCGGAACCTTTCTGAAGTTGCTTACAGTCTTCTTCACAGTTAACTGCACTGCCTATTTGTGCGTTGTTTGTACATTTTGATATTGTGCAGAGTGTATAAGTATGTTTGAAAGATTGTGGTCAGAACCTCTGCTATTTCCTCTGACATCATTCAGTATTGTAGGACTCATGCCAACAGGGCCCATTGCCTGTTCCAGCAACTTTTCAGTACCTACTTCCTTACCTATAGTTATCCAATCTAATTGCTGCACCTCTTATTTATGTATTTATGTATCGTGTATATATCCTGTTTTCTTTTCCTTAACCAGCTTCCTATCCGTGACATTCAATACTGTGTGCCATAATTTAACCAACAATTCTCCCTTATCAACTCGCACCTTATCAAATGCCTTTGGCAAATCCATACACACAACATCAATGATATTTATTTTATTGATGTACCATTAATAACATTTATTTTATTGATGTACCATTATATCCTCAAAGAGCTCTGTTAAGTTTGTCAGACATGGTTTGCTTTTACAAATCAATATTGGCTGTCGTTAATTAACTTATGTCTTTTCACGTGAATATTAACTTATTATGGCCTCTGGAAGTTTATTTGCTACGAATATTAGGCTGAGTAACCAGTCTATAAGTTACCTGGTTTATTCCTTCCTCCTTCTTTGAACAGAGATGTCACATTGGCAACTCTCCAGTCTTTTGGCACGGTTTCCATATCTAAGAATGTTTGAAAGAATGTGGTCAGAGCCTCTGCTATTTCCTCTCTGACATCACTCAGTATTGCAGGACTCATGCCAACAGGGCTCATTACCTGTTCCAACAAATTTCCTTATCTATAATTATCCAATCTAATTGATCCACATATTCCTCTTGTACCCTTCCATTCCGACTATTACACTCTTCTATGAAAACTGGTAAACTACTAATTTAATATCTTCCCAATTCCTCCATAAGATTTAATTTCCCTCTATTAATTGGCCCAGCCCTTTCTGGAACTATGCTTTTACTTGTACTGCTTCACTTTGTTCTGTGCCAGTCTTTCTTCATACTTTCTCTTAGCCTTTCTAATCTTGTTTTATTCCACTCTACATTTAATATATTTGGCTTAACTTTCTATTATATTATTAGCTCTAGTTTCTGTTCCACCAGCTGTTGGGGAAATGTCTGGTCTGACATTTTTCCCATTGTCTAATTCCCCAATTTTCTTTACAGTTCATCAAAATTGTCTGCTGTTTCCGAGAGGTTTCCCTACCTTTGCGTTAGTTACTTGCCTCATTTCATTTCTTAGAACTAGATCCAGTACTGCCTCTTCCCTAGTTATTGAGTTCCAGGGCCGGTACAAGTTTTTCATCTCTTTCTCCATCACTGATGCTGTCACATCAGTAATGGGATGGAGAAAAAAATAAATAGGCTTCAGGCCTAAACCCATCACCATACTGCTTTGAAATGGGCAGTGAGGAAATGTGACCTTTACATTCATTCACCTCCTCCCAGCTATTCAGGAATTCTGGCACAGAAGAAGACACTCTGTGGGGAATCATAGGTGCACATCCACTCTGTGACTCACCACCTAACTATTACTGCATCTACACACTGCTACTTTGATCAGTTTGGTTTTGAAAAGTCCAAGGCCCTAAGTGTAAACAAGATTTGGAGGTCACCATGAGGGAATCCACGAGTGACTAATGCATGCTAAGCATCTGAGTGTCATGTTGACAGTCAGTGTCTTGCAAATGGGCATTGATCCTGGCTTCTTACCTGCCCCGCGGCCCTTCTCCTGGCCCTGCCCCATGGTCCTGGCCCCGCCCCTCAGCCCCTTTCTGGCCCCGCCCTGCGTCACCTCTCCTGGCCCCCTTCCTGGCCTCGCTCTTCGTCGCCCCTCTTCTGGCCCCTCCACCATTGGCAGTCATGCCTTCTGCTGCCTAGATCCTATGCTCTGGAATTCCCTTCTTAAATTTCTCTGCTTCTCCACTTCTCTCACCTCCTTTAAGTCGCTCCATAAAACCTACCTCTTTGACCGTGCTTTTGGTCACCTCCTAATATCTCTGTGGCTTGCTATCAGATTTTGTCTGCTAACGCTCCATGGGAGCGCTTTGGGATGTTTCTAATACGTTGAAGGCTCTATAGAAATGCAAATTGTTTGTTTTACATGAGCATTGGAATCCACTGTACTGCAGTGCCACAGTGAGTTTACAGTAAGCTAAGTCCAGAATCTTAGGGCTGGAAATTGGCCTCCCTTTGCACCTCCTGTTAGCGCCACCAGGGACGCTATCGGCTTTGCCAATGGGCGCGGCTAGAGTACTGATACCTGGGAAATTCCTGTCGAGGTTTGCGGTGGCAGTAACCCCTAGTGCCACGATCTCTTGTGCATCGCTCCAGACCTGAACATCGGTTCCGCCCCCTAGCGCTGCACCGCTACCGTCCCTCTTGCCGGCTTTAGTGCTCCGAGGGAAGCGGTAGTGTTTGATTTAGCGCTCAGCTTAATTCCTGGAGCGCTAAACCGGACGTTCGTGTTGGAGTCACTCGTGCAGCGCCCGAAACTATTTTTGCGCAACCACAAAAGTTAGCCCCCCAAATGGGGTGTTATGCAATTTTGCCCCCTTAGCATTATTAATTAATTAGTCAGAATCAAGTCGTTAGAAGTAGTATGAGAACCAAACAATGTCAGAGTAAGACCATACCTCAACTCTTAAAGATTGAAATAAAGCCATTGACTGAGAGCACTATCTATCGCAGACCATGGAAGTAGTAGTGTCACAGTTATCAAATGACAAATTCTTCAGCAATGCTTAAAGCAAATTGTGGCTACTACCGCATGCGATTTAATGTAGACATTAAAGTTGTGCACTTTCATTGTCCTAGGCTGAAGAAGAGTACCGTTCGGGATTATTTAAGCTCCAGAAATTTTCCAACATCCAATGTTACAGATGCTAGATAATATTGAAGGATTGGGAGTTTTTATAGATGCTATCCTGATTTGGGAATACGTGCAAGTTCATAGTACAAGAAATCATACAAATAGGACACCTAAGCAGAAGGACTACAGGCATATAGTTTTAATCATTTGTAAGCCACCAAACACATGAAAAAAAAACAAGCAACAGAAAAGACTACAACAACTTGGCACAGTGAATCATTTAGATAAGGTCTTTCTTAATTTGTCTGGTGTGAAAAATCATTAAGAAAACCACTTTATAAAGACCATGAAGGAAAGTTGGGAACAATATCATTTAATTCAAATCAAATCAATATTTAGTCATCATAGGCTACATTTCATTTTTGTTCTGAAGTTGAAAAAATAACTAATTCAAGAGTTCAAATGTAATTGTGCAGAAATGTAGTGAAGCCCACAGATTCAAGCATACCTCTTCACCAAAGTACCCACAATACAGTGGGAAAGTTGCTCAAGTGGGAAATAAACTTGAAGAAAACAAGATCCATATGCACATTCAGCCCTGCTTGATTATCATAATACAACTGGAGATGACTTAGAGTTACCAGCAGAATTCTCTCAAATCTGAGAGATGATGCAGACGTTGTAGTGAAGAAGGAGGAGTGTGAAATATTAGAGGGGCTAAACATCGTGCGAGAGGAAGTATTAAGGAGTCTAGCATCTTTGAATGTAGATAAATCGCCAGGCCCAGATGAAATATATCCTAGGCTATTATGATAATCAAGGGAGTAAATAACAGAAGCTCTGACCATCATTTGCCAATCTTCTCTGTCTACAGGCGTGGTACTGGAGGACTGCTAACGTTGTACCGGGGGGAAAGGGACAGACCGAGTAATTACAGGCCAGTCAGTCTAACCTCGGTGGTAGGAAAATTATTGGAAAAAATTCTGGAAACAGTATAAATTGTCATTTAGAAAGCACGGATTAATAAAGGACAGTCAGCATGGATTTGTTATGGGAAGGTCGTGTTTGACTAACATCATTGAATTTTTTGAGGAGGTAATGAGGAGGGTTGATGAGGGTAGTGCATTGATGTAGTCTATATGGATTTTAGCAAGGCCTTTGACAAGGTGCTATATGGCAGGTTGGTCAGAAAAGTAAAAGCTCTTGGGAGCCAAGGAAAAGTGGCATGTTGGATCCAAAATTGGCTCAGTGACAGGAAGTAAAAGGGTAATGGTTGATGGGTGTTTTTGTGACTGGAAGACTGTTTCCAATAGGGTTCCACTGTGCTCAGTACTCGATCCCTTGCTTTCTGTGGTATATATCAATGATTTAGACTTCAGTGCAGGGGACTGAATTAAGAAGTTTGCAGATGACCAAGGCTGGGAACTCAACATCCAAGGGTATTCAACATTTAGGAAGGATAGACAGAAAGGAAAAGGAGGCGGGGTGGCGTTGCTGGTTAAAGAGGAAATTAATGCAATTGTAAGGAAAGACATTAGCTTGGATGATGTGGAATTGGTATGGGTGGAGCTACGGAATACCAAAGGGCAGAAAACGCTAGTGGGAGTTATGTACAGACCTCCAAACAGTAGTAGTGATGTTGGGGAGGGCATCAAACAGAAAATTAGGGATGCATGCAATAAAGGTGCAGCAGTTATCATGGGTGACTTTAATATGCACATAGATTGAGCTAACCAAACTGGAAACAATACAGTGGAGGAGGATTTCTTGGAGGGCATAAGGGATGGTTTTCGAGACCAATATGTCGAGGATCCAACTAGGGGGGAGGCCATCTTAGACTGGGTGTTGTGTAATGAGAGAGGATTAATTAGCAATCTCATTGTGCGAGGCCTCTTGGGGAAGAGTGACCATAATATGGTGGAATTCTGCATTAGGATGGAGAATGAAACAGTTAATTCAGAGACCATGGTCCAGAACTTAAAGAAGGGTAACGTTGAAAGGTATGAGGCATGAATTGGCTAGGATAGATTGGCGAATGATACTTAAGGGGTTGACAGTGGATGGGCAATGGCAGACATTTAGAGACCGCATGGATGAACTACAACAATTGTACATCCCTGTCTGGCGTAAAAATAAAAAAGGGAAGGTGGCTCAACCGTGGCTATCAAGGGAAATCACGGATAGTATTAAAGCCAAGGAAGTGGCATACAAATTGGCCAGAAATAGCAGCGAACCCGGGGACTGGGAGAAATTTAGAACTCGGCAGAGGAGGACAAAGGATTTGATTAGGGCAGGGAAAATAGAGTACGAGAGGAAGCTTGTAGGGAACATTAAAATGAACTGCAAAAGCTTCTATAGATATGTAAAGAGAAAAAGGTTAGTAAAGACAATCGTAGGTCCCTTGCAGTCAGAATCAGGGGAAGTCATAACGGGGAACAAAGAAATGGCAGACCAATTGAACAAATACTTTGGTTCGGCATTCACTAAGGAGGACACGAACAACCTTCCGGATATAAAAGGGGTCAGAGGGTCTAGTAAGAAGGAGGAACTGAGGGAAATCCTTATTAGTCGGCAAAATTGTGTTGGGGAAATTGATGGGACTGAAGGCCCATAAATCCCCAGGACCTGATGGTCTGCATCCCAGAGTACTTAAGGAGGTGGCCTTGGAAATAGTGGATGCATTGACAGTCATTTTCCAACATTCCATACACTCTGGATCAGTTCCTATGGAGTGGAGGGTAGCCAATGTAACCCCACTTTTTAAAAAAGGAGGGAGAGAGAAAACGGGGAATTATAGACCGGTCAGCCTGACATCGGTAGTGGGTAAAATGATGGCATCAATTATTAAGGCTGTCATAGCAGCGCATTTGGAAAGAGGTGACATGATAGGTCCAAGTCAGCATGGATTTGTGAAAGGGAAATCATGCTTGACAAATCTTCTGGAATTTTTTGAGGATGTTTCCAGTAGAGTGGACAAGGGAGAACCAGTTGATGTGGTATATTTGGACTTTCAGAAGGCTTTCGACAAGGTCCCACACAAGAGTTTAATGTGCAAAGTTAAAGCACATGGGATTGGGGGTAGTGTGCTGACGTGGATTGAGAACTGGTTGTCAGACAGGCAGCAAAGAGTAGGAGTAAATGGGTACTTTTCAGAATGGCAGGCAGTGACTAGTGGAGTACTGCAAGGTTCTGTGCTGGGGCCCCAGCTGTTTACATTGTACATTAATGATTTAGACGAGGGGATTAAATGGAGTATCTCCAAATTTGCGGATGACACTATGTTGGGTGGCAGTGTGAGCTGCGAGGAGGATGCTATGAGGCTGCAGAGTGACTTGGATAGGTTAGGTGAGTGGGCAAATGCATGGCAGATGACGTATAATGTGGATAAATGTGAGGTTATCCACTTTGGTGGTAAAAACAGAGAGACAGACTATTATCTGAATGGTGACAGATTAGGAAAAGGGGAGGTGCAACGAGACCTGGGTGTCATGGTACATCAGTCATTGAAGATTGGCATGCAGGTGCAGCAGGCGGTTAAGAAAGCAAATGGCATGTTGGCCTTCATAGCGAGGGGATTTGAGTACAGGGGCAGAGAGGTGTTACTACAGTTGTACAGGGCCTTGGTGAGGCCACACCTGGAGTATTGTGTACAGTTTTGGTCTCCTAACTTGAGGAAGGACATTCTTGCTATTGAGGGAGTGCAGCGCAGGTTCACCAGACTGATTCCCGGGATGACGGGACTGACATATCAAGAAAGACTGGATCAACTGGGCTTGTAGTCACTGGAGTTCAGAAGAATGAGAGGAGATCTCATAGAAACGTTTAAAATTCTGACGCGTTTAGACAGGTTAGATGCAGGAAGAATGTTCCCAATGTTGGGGAAGTCCAGAACCAGGGGTCACAGTCGAAGGATAAGGGGTAAGCCATTTAGGACCGAGATGAGGAGAAACTCCTTCACCCAGAGAGTGGTGAACCTGTGGAATTCTCTACCACAGAAAGTTGTTGAGGCTAATTCACTAAATATATTCAAAAAGGAGTTAGATGTAGTCCTTACCACTAGGTGGATCAAGGGATATGGCGAGAAAGCAGGAATGGGGTACTGAAGTTGCATGTTCAGCCATGAACTCATTGAATGGCGGTGCAGGCTCGAAGGGCCGAATGGCCTACTCCTGCACCTATTTTCTATGTTTCTATGATATAAAAACTGTCCATGTCGTTGATAGTGAGGAAGAAAGCTGTAGATTTCAAGAAGATATCAATGGACTTGTCAGGTGGGCAGAAAAGTGGCAAATGGAATTCAGTCCGGACAAGTGTGAGGTAATGCATTTGGGGAGGGATAACAAGCAAGGAATACACAAATAATAAGATACTGGGACGTGTATAAGAACAGAGGGAGGGACCTTGGATATGTCCACATATCCCTGAAGGTAGCAGGACAGGTTAATAAAATGATTAAGAAAGTATACGGGATACTTTCCTTTATTAGCTGAGGCATGGAATATAAGAGCAGAGAGGTGTGCTGGAACTGTATAACACATTAGTTAGGCCACAGCTAGAGTACTGCGTACAGTTCTGGTCACCACATTACAGGAAAGATGTGATTGCACTAGCGAGGTTCCAGAGGAGATTTATGAGGATGTTGCCAGGACTGAAGAATTTTAGAGGAAAGATTGGATAAGCTGGCGTTGTTTTCTATGGAACAGGGGAGGCTGCAGTGAGATTTAATTGAGGTGTATAAAAATTGAGGGGCCTTGATAGAGTGGATAGGAAGGAACTATTTTGCTTAGCGAGGGGGCATCGATTTGAAATAATTGGTAGAAGAATTCGAGGAGAGTTGAGAAATGTTTTCACGTAGAGAGTGATGGGAGTCTGGAACGCACTGCGTAAAAGGGTGAAAGAGGCAGAAACCCTCGTCGTACTTGGATATGCACTTGTCATAACCTACAAGGCTATGGAAGGATTAGGCTCTTTTTCAGCCGATACAGGCACGATGGGCCAAATGGCCGCCTCCTGTGCCGTAAATTTCTATGATTCTATAATTCTTGATGGAACACACAATGAAAACAACACTTCCCTCAGATGACTGCGCAAACTATAAATTATTTTAAAAGTTTCACAACTTTTTTTTTTCCAGCACAGCAAAAGTAAGCAAAAGAGTTATTCTGATGAGGACCGACTCATTTAAAAAGCTTCACTACCAGATCATGTAGTGAGGCTAAATGCACCTGAGAAAAATGAATGGAAATCATAAGAACATAACAAATGAGTATGCCATTCGGCCCCTCGAGCCTGCTTCACCATTCAATAAGATCATGGCTGATCTTCTACCTCAACTCCACCTCCCCGCACTATTCCTATATCCCTTGATTCCGTCAACATTAAAAAATCTTATCGGTCTCTCTCTCGAAATCGGAAATTGTTCTGCGTAACAGCGATGAGCCAATATCATGTATTGTAAGTGCAGGTGATGAACAATTGAGAAGAAAAGAAACCTCATTAAAATATTCGAAAGGTTGGAGCCAGTGCAAGAAGAGCCAATAAAAGAAACTGATCAACAATGACTGGAACGAAGATGCCCAACCAGAAACCGAGAACCACTTGATACAGTAGACTTGAAGGATACCTGCGCCAATAATACAGTGGGGGTGAAATCAGATTTCACAGTTGGGCGATAGTGAATTAGAAGCCCGCTTTACACCCTGCCGATTTTCTTTAAATGGAAAAGAAACGCGGGTGGGGTGTAAAGCAAGCTGACCATTCACTATTGCCTGTTTTGAACCACTGCCGAAGTTCCTTTTTTAAAAACATAGTTTCCTGAAGGAATGAGAAAAGTAATGATATTTTAAGTTTTTAGTGCCCCTATAATTTTTCTCCTGGGTTGCTCACAGCAGTGTCCAGCAGATTAATCTTTTATTCCTGGAGACACCAGGACAATCCTGGAGGGTTGGCAACCTTACTTGGCTGTCTTGCCAACAAAAATAAACCTTCTGGTGAACTTTGGTGGCTGAGGTGAGGGATGTCTGTCTTAGTGGGGTTCTATATGTTGCACCCTGTCTACCCTGAAGCAGAGTAAAGCTTCTGCTACTCTTCCTCAATAGTGTACCACGGAAGAACGCCAGTTCCGCAGCAGCAGTTGCATTAGGTTGCCAGTTTTATGATGGTGCTGAGCTGAATTGATTTACTTGCTGATCCCTGGTACTGGTGTCCTGCCACTGGAGATCAGCCATTCTTCTGCTAGATCCAACCATTGAGAGAATGTAGCTATGTGTCTTGTATATTATAGTGACTACCACTGCTACTTAAGGGAAAATATTTTTCTGTGCCAATTCAGTGAGAGGCACTGTTTCAAAAGATTCATTTGAGTTTCAGAATTATGAAGTATCCTTCAAAAATAATTTAAAAGTGGAAATAAGAAAAACATTGGGCCATCTAACGTAATGTGGCCAGCTGCTTCATGCTCTCATTGGAGAGGAACAACCAGTTAGGAAGCGCTGCCTCACTTAATGGCCAGTGTTCGCACACCAAAGAAATGCTCATGATGGATTAAGTCAATATATCTCCTTTCAGGCGCTTAAGACATCCAAAAATTTTATCCACTTTAGCTGAGAATGATAACCATTTGGCACAAGGTGAGTATGAGGGAGGAAAGGTACAGTGCACATTATAATATTAGGATTTATCTATTGCTTTTTATGAATGGTATGCTTTGGTGGGGGAGTAAAAGTGTGCCCTTTGTAAGTTTGAGGAAAGAATTAGCCATTTTGGACCACCCCATACCCCATGAAACGAGCATAATGAAATTGATCTGAAGAAGTGAAAATTACATGGCTATGTAACTGTGTAACTGATTGTTATTTACGTTTTACACGTAGATTGAGCACTATCTATTAAATCTCAATAGGATGTGGTGACACTGTCAAGGGTGCATTTATTGTATGATCCCCAGTTGTCCTGAGATGGTGTTGGACCGCAGCTTGATATGATTTTGTTTATAAACGACTAAGTGGCCTCCATTTGGAGACAGACACTTATGCCTGGATTTTGTCGTGGTAATGACGGCGAAACTGTGGTGCTCGCCATCATTATCTCGCTGAAACTGACAGCAGTTTCAGGATTTAGCACATGCACAGGTAAATGCGAAAATTCAGACGTTGTGATCGGTCATTCCCTGCACCGCCACAGGTTGCATTGTGGACCAGATTCAGATCACACTGAAAGACGAAAACTTCCCCTATCACGCTGAAATATCGCTGTTAACCATTTCCCCCACCTCCCTGCTGAAAAAATTAGGCCTTGTTAAAAGAGGTGTAACTGAGTTTTTAATGTCGCATTGACTGCTGAACAGCCATTCTGGCCAACGTTCCCTATATGCTGTATGAATGCATGGCCGCACAGCTCTGTGCCGGTCCCTCGCTTTACTTTTTCAATGTTAAGTTTTGCACTACTGTGAATAACCCGTGCAACCCTTTAAAGGGGTCGTGCACCAAAAAAAAATAGGGGGAACATTGGTTCTGCCCCATAAAAATTGATTTTAATATTTGTGAAATGTAACAGTTTTCCATTAATCTGATTAAGAACTACCTGGTTTTTAACATTTAAAAATTTTTTTTTTTGATATTTCAGCTTCTACCATAATCCTATGTGTATGTCTCAATCTTTATTTCACTCTCTAAAATTTATAAAAAGTAAATTAGAATCTTAACTTCCTAGTTTGCTGTATGTGAGAATTCTTCAATGCGATTGGCTGCTTAGTCTGCTTGATGACATCACTTTTACTGGTTGCTGGGGATTCACTTGATCTGGCACCAGATTGAAACAAAGGTTGGGAGAGCTGAAATTCACGCCACAGAGACCACTTGATCTTTGTGGACAGCTTTCTTCGAGGTCAGCAGCAATCACTGTTGCTTCGCCACTGACTACAAAATCCAGGACATAGTGTAGGACTGCAAGTCGTGTGAAGGCCAGATCAGGTAGGGGTGGCAGGTTTCCTTCCCAAGAGCATTAGTAATTCAGTTGTGTTTGTACAGCAATCTGCCAAGTTTACGATCAGTTTTTCTGGTGCCAACCCACAAATTAATCAGATTTTTGAGTTCATTTTCACATGACTTATGAGGCAAGGTTGAGTAGGTTGGGCCTCTACTCAGAAGAATGAAAGGTGATCTTATCGAAATGTATCGAAGCAGTAGAAGGAAGTTTGGAAAAGCAAAATTCAGTCAGGCAGAGTCAGCATGGATTTATGAAGGGGATGTCATGTTTGACAAATTTTTGCTGGAGTTCTTTGAGGATGTAATGAACAGGGTGGATAAAGGGGAACCAGTGGATGTGGTGTATTTGGATTTCCAGAAGGCACTTGACATGGTGCCACATAAAAGGTTACTGCACAAGATAAAAGTTCACGGGGTTGGGGATAATATATTAGCATAGATAGAGGATTGGCTAACTAACAGAAAACAGAGAGTCGGGATAAATGGTTCATTCTCTGGTTGGCAACCAGTAACTAGTGTGGTGCCGCAGGGATCAGTGCTGGGACCCCAACTATTTACAATCTATATTAACAACTTGGAAGAAGGGACTGAGTGTAAAGTAGCCAAGTTTGCTGACGATACAAAGATGGGAGGAAAAGCAATGTGTGAGGAGGAATACACACAAAATCTGCAAAAGGACGTAGACAGGCTAAGTGAGTGGGCAAACATTTGGCAGATGGAGTATAATGTTGGAAAAGTGTGAGGTCATGCACTTTGGCAGAAAAAAATCAAAGACCAAGTTATTATTTAAATAGAGAAAGATTGCAAAGTGCCGCAGTACAGCGGGACCTGGGGGTACTTGTGCATGAAACACAAAAGGATAGTATGCAGGTACAGCAAGTGATCAGGAAGGCCAATGGTATCTTGGCCTTTATTACAAAAGGGATGGAGTATAAAAGCAGGGCAGTCTTAGTACAGCTATATAAGATATTGGTGAGGCCACGCCTGGAATACTGCATGCAGTTTTGGTTTCCATATTTACAAAAGGATATACTTGCTTTGGAGGCAGTTCAGAGAAGGTTCACTAGGTTGATTCCGGGGATGAAGGGGTTGACTTATGAGGAAAGGTTGAGTAGGTTGGGTCTCTACTCATTGGAATTCAGAAGAATGAGAGGTGATCTTATCGTAAAATATAAGATTATGAGGGGGCTTGACAAGGTGGATGCAGAGAGGATGTTTCCACTGATGGGGGAGACTAAAACTAGAGGGCATGATCTTAGAATAAGGGGTCGCCCATTTAATACAGAGATGAGAAATTTCTTCTCTGAGAGTTGTAAATCTGTGGAATTTGCTGCCTCGGAGAGTTGTGGAAGCTGGGACATTGAATAAATTTAAGACAGAAATAGTTTCTTGAGTGATAAGAGGATAACGGGTTATGGGGAGACGGCGGGGAAGTGGACCTGAGTCCATGATCAGATCAGTCATGATCTTATTGAATGGCGGAGCAGGCTCGAGGGGCCATATGGTCTACTCCTGTTCCTATTTCTTATGTTAATTTGCCATGATGGGACTTGGCTCGTAACCTTTAGGTACTTTGGCCTGTCCCATAATCTCACTACAATGTACCTATCAAATAAAATTTAAAACTCTGGAGAGTACAAAATATAAACTTAGGACATCTGTGTTGCTACAGATAAAACAAAATGATTGTAGTTGAGCATGTTGATAGATCCAAGCAGTGCGCTAGAATGAAACAGAGTTCAGCTCTACAACCAGAGTTTGAATCTGGTTCAGTTAAAGACCCTCCCAGCAAATAGCTGATGATCAATCCACTGCAAGCCTGTGAAAACTACATTTGAATAAGCTACTACAGGAGGCTGTAACCTGGAGTTCCCATCACACTTTTATTTCCTTATTTTGGTTCCGTGAGTAGATTGTATGTAGACCAGATGCAAGAAACACAGCAGGTCTGTCTAATGGACTAACAAAAATCAAAGAAGGGGAATTAACTCAATGTGATGCCCTGCGAACTCCCGCTGAACAGGAACAAGATAAACTATCCATAATCTAATTTTAATCAGGGAGCCCATTTTCATTTCTTCTTCCTAATACGACAGGAGAGGTGTAGTAGCAAAGTGAGGGTTTACAGCTTGAATCATAGAAGTTTACAGCATGGAAGGAGGCCATTTCAGCCCATTGTGTCTGCACCAGCCAACAAGATGCTATCCAACCTAATCCCACTTTCCAGCTCTTGGTCTGTAACCCTGCAGGTTATGGCACTTCTAGTGCACATCCAAGTACTTTTTAAATATGGTGAGGGTTTCTGCCTTTATTACCCTTTCAGGCAGTGAGTTCCAGACCCCCATAACTCTCTGAAGAAATGTCCTCTTAAATTCCCTCTTCACCTTCTACCAATTACTTTAAATTTATGCCCTCTGGTTGTTGACCCCTCTGCTAAGGGAAATAGGCCACTATATCTCGGCCCCTCATCATTTTATACACCTCAATGAGGTCTCCCCTCAAGTCTCCTCTGTTCCAAGGAAAACAAACTCGGCCTATCCAATCTGTCCTCATAGCTAAGATTCTCCACTCCCGGCAACATCCTCGTAAATCTCTGCACCCTCTTCAGTGCAATCATGTCCTTCCTGTAATGCGGTGACCAGAACTGCATGCAGTACTCCAGCTGTGGCCTAACCAGTGTTTTATACAGTTCAACCGCTGCTCTTATATTCTATGCCTCGGCTAATAAAGGCAAGCATTCCGTATGCCTTCTTAATCACCTTATCTACCTGGCCTGCTACCTTCAGGGATCTGTGGACATCACTCCAAGGTCCCTTTGTTCCTCTACACTTCTCAATGTCCTATCCTTAAATGTGTCTTCTCTTTCCTTGTTAGCCCCCCTGAAATGCATTACGTCACACCTCCTATTAAATTTTATTTGCTACTGTTCTGCCCACCTGACCAGTTGATTGATATCTTCCTATAGTCTGCAGCTTTCTTCTTCATTGTCAACCAACATTATCAAGCATCCTTCCAGTCACAAAAACACCCATCAACCATTACCCTTTGCTTCCTGCCTCTGAACCAATTTTGGATCCAACTTGCCACTTTGCCCTGGATCCCATGGGCTTTTACTTTCGTGATCAGTCTGCCATGTAGGACCCTATCAAAAGCTTTGCTAAAATCCATATACACTACATCCTACGCACTACCCTCATTGACCCTCCTGGTTACCTCCACAAAAAATTCAATCAAGTTAGTCAGACATAACCTTCCCTTAACAAATCCGTGCTGACTTTCCCTGATTAATCTGTGTCTTTCTAAATGTAGATTTATCCTGTCCTTCAGGATTTTTTCCAATAATTTTCCCATTACTGAGGTTAGGCTGACTGGCCTGTAATTACTCGGTCTATTCCTTTCTCCCTTCTTAAACAAAGATACCACATTAGCAGTCTTCCAGTCCTCTGGCACCACACCTGAAGCCAGATAGGATTGGAAAATGATGGTCAAAGCCTCTGCTATTTCCTCTTTTGCTTCACTTAACAACCTGGGATACATTTCATCTGGGCCTGGGGACCTATCCACTTTTAAAGCTGCTAAACCCCTTAATACCTCCCCTCTTACTATGTTTATTTCATCTAATATCTGACCCTTTAGTACTGTAGGCTCTTGTCTGGATTGAGGCTGTCCAAAGTCACTCCATTTTAGCACATTGTTCATCAAAAAAAAAAGCATTGTCCTACCTGGGTTGGATTTGTTCCATTGGTGAAAGGACAGTGTTCTGATAGGCCTGTCAACTTTCCCTTCAAACTGCAGGTAATTTTAAAGACAATATATTTGTGTCTTGCCACTGTTCTGCCCTCCAAAAACTGATACTGATCTGTTGTTGCAAATCATTAACTCTGTCATGTGGTTCTGCTGCAGATTGCATTTTCAATTGTAGTAATGATCGAAATCACACACCTTGGAGCATTCATCCACTTATCTGGGTATAGGGAGGGTTTTGTCTCTATGTAGTATAGTATAGTATAGGCAATCCCTCGTGACGAGGATGGCACTGTGATCTGCCTTGGGTCTCTCTTCCTCTGGATAGAGTGATGCTGTAGAGCATCTGGGAACAGATCACTTCTAATCTTCAGCTGGTAAGTCGGTAGGTATATTTTAATGGGTGGAAGTGCCGTACATTGGGAATTAAATCGACATGTCTGAGAAAGGTAAAGGCAATGTGTTTATAGAGCTTGCATAAATGACTAGAGCTTGGCACTTGTGGTTGGTTGTCACCTAAATATCTTAATGTGATGCTCTGTATTACCTTGATCAGTATCTGTTACATGCTTCCAGATCAGCCATGATAATGAATGGTGGAATAGGCTCGAGGGGCCGTATGGCCTACTCCTGTTCCTATTATGTTCTTATTAAATATACAGTATAGGCTGGATTTTGCTGTAGAAATAACGGTGAGGCTAATGGCGCTTACTATTATTAAAGTATGAATTGACGACTGCACGTGTATAGTTAAATACGGAAATCAGGAAGTTGCTGAACAAGTTGCCGTGCTGTTCCAGAAGCTGCGCTATACCAGTATCTCACTGAAAGACTCAGCATTGAAATACTTGGAATGATGTGAAGTTGTTGTATTAATGTGATAGATACACATTAAACTCTTCAGAAAAAGTTAGTGCTTGTCCATTCCAGTGTATGTAAATTTTTAACGGTGTGGCAAGTCTTAATTACTGCCAAACAACGTCTCTGGTACTGAAAATTAACTTTTACAAGTGTGGAGTCTCATTCCATAATAATTTAATTATTCTTGGAGATTTAAAAAAAAAATGTACATTTAAAAAAAAATTCTTGACTTTTTTTTTAAACTCTCCCTTAATCTCATCATTCTTTCCTCCTCTCTTTATGTTGTTTTCTGTACCTGATTTGACATCAGTCTACACTGCTTATTAATGTTTTTCAATCTGATTGGTTAAGGAGATGCACAGTTGCTTGACCTGATCACATAGGTTCCAGATCCTCTGTAGAGGGCACTGTGCTGTTTTGGCTCTCCCAGTAAGTTCCAGTGCAAAAACCCATAGAAAGTCTGTGGGCAAATGCAAGCATAATGAATGACTGGTGCTGTTTGTTCATCACTGAAAGCAACATCCAGTCTCAGTATGTTTTGAAAGCTGCAAAAAAAAATTCTACTCCATTTTAAAGTCCAACAACATGCATAGCTTAGTTGCTATTCTGTTTTTTTTTAAAACCTTTACTGACGGAGAAGGAAAGTGTAGAGGGAGAACTTTTTTTTGTTGAGCAGGTTCCCAGATGGCGAGTGCATTTAAACTACAACTGTAGAGACAGTGCAAAGTGGTTCATGCTTCATACTGTGAAATGCAGCCTGAATCTGGAGCAGGAAGTCTCACTCTGCTTCAGTGTCAATTCAGACCTTAACGCCTTATTTGCACTACATGTGCTTCGTGTCAGTGTCAAAAAAAATCACTTCATACCGATGCTAACTTCGCAATGTGAATGCACTCAGTAGCATATCTTCCCCTGGCCAGCAGCTCAGGATTTGTTCCTAAGGTTGTGTGAAGCTATGGCTATTCTGTAGTGCACCAGTCCTCACTGTGACCAGAAGACCTGACATGATGGTTCTCTGTAGTGTAATTTTTTTTTAATATTGTGGAATATATTTTTAAATGGGGGAGCGGGGTAAGGGAGGAAAGAAATACTCCTTGAATTGTTCTTCCCCTTTAAGGTATGACCTCTGCTATGAACAGTAGAAATGCAAGCTATTATTTCCTATGTAAACTGCAATTCTTTATTAAAAACTTTGTTACCTTTTTGATTGTAATATAAGATGGTGGTCCTGGAAGCATAATACCTTCTAAAAACACAGGTTGAAGTGGCGTATTTTAAAATCAATCTTTAATTGTGATTAGACATAATTGTTGCTGTTAAAACAGAAAGACCTTAATTAGCCTTTCCATGATTAAAGGAAAAATTACCATAGTCGTATTGATCTGATGGTGAGTAATGTGCAATATTTAATTGATAGAGACAAATAACCTTTCACGGACCTGCTGTTACAAATACAGTTCCAAATATAGTTGCAGTGATGTTGAACTAAACGTTGACCTAATTGATGTGGTTCTCTGTTGTAGGAGGATGTGAGCTGGACTTGGCACGGTTTTATCAGCTGATCAATGACATGGGTGGCATGCAGCAAGTGACTGACCTCAAGAAGTGGAATAAATTGGCAGACATGCTGCGAATCCCTAAAACTGCACAGGACAGGCTGGCCAAGTTACAAGAGGCCTACTGCCAGTTCCTACTCTCCTATGACTCCCTCTCCCAGGAAGAGCACAAGAAGCTGGAGAAAGAGGTGTTGACGGAAAAAGAGAACCTGGAGAAGAAGAAAGGGCCCTTGGAAGCACATTCAGACAACACGTATAAGTCTCAGACTCTGCCCAGGTTTGAGCCAAAAAATGGGCTGGTAAATGGTGTGGTGCATAAAAACGGCTTCCGGAATAAGCTAAAAGAAATAGACACTGAATTGAAAACAGGCAGGCGGCGACTGTTTGCTCAGGAAAAGAAGGAGAGTGAAGAGGACAATGAAGTTCTCAGTGACTTGTACAAGTGTACATACAAGGTGTGTGCATTCACATAATCTACGCCCAAATAGATTCACATTATAATATAATAGTGACTGCACAGTTGCTTGACTTCTAGAATAATATCAGTGATGTAGCTGGGTGTAAAGCAAATGTTTTGTGTTTGGCTCAAGAGCACATTCAAGATGACTCCCCTAGTGCTGGCTATGATTTTTAATACAAATGCCTGCCTGTGCACACGCAGAGTAACTGCTAAATTAGTGACAGCTATTTGACAGAGAAAAAGTTCTTGGGTGCAAGACAAATCTGAATGTCCAAAAAGTTCTTTATTAGTCTTGTGCTTTATTAGGCTTGTGGTGAACACATCATGATCATTTTTAATGTGTGCAGCAGGCATGCAAACCGGTTCTGGCAATACTCTGTTTTGTAATTTCTTTTGGGGAGGGAAGACTCGTTCGAAATGCTGATGCAGGGGAAGGGTGAGATACCCATCTTCTCTAAATAGCTGCAGTGTTGACGTCCTAACATTGCTGCTGTGCAGAGTACAAACTGTAGTTGCACTGGTGCTGGAACAACCCATCTCTCTTTCCAATCTTCCTCTTTCCCCCTCCTCCCCTTTCCCTCTTCCTTCCTTCCTCACCTCCTCCTTCCTTTCTCTCCCCCCTTTGCTCCTCCTCCCCTTCCCAGCCCCCTCAGTTTATCCTCCAGTCTCTGCCCTTCCCTTCCTCCTACCTTCCCACTCTTTCACTCACCACTTCTCCTCCCCCCACTCCCCTTCCACTCCGCTTCTTCCCCACTCCCCTTCTGTAAGCCATTAGTGTAGTTGTGCAACGAAAAGATTTGTGCATTGTGTTTAGTTTTTGTGCAGCAATTCTTGTTATTTCTCCTCTCTCCCTATAGTCACTGAGACAACATGTGCAAAAATGTTAATTGTTGGGAGTTGGTGTACTGTTGAGCCCCTGAATAGAAATGATTGTTTCAAAAATGGGTGTCTTTGGTCTGTCCGGTGTCCTAACTTATGTGATGTCCGTGTCTTTCACTGATTCAAAATTGATCAGCAAATATGAAGAATAATTCTGGCCTTTTTCTAGACACAGTTAATGTTTAGCGTGCTGGTTCTATTTTAATGTTTGTTGCTGGACCAGGAAGGCAGAGTAACTTTGGCATTTCCTGATCCGAGGTTTTTTTGCTTTCAATGTGTAGACCAGATGATAGCCTATTGGCTTAGCTCAAGGATGTTTCTCCTTTTGATGCATGTAAAGCACTTGTTGGCAGAGCTTTACAGTTTAATGACTCATTTTCAGAATTTATTGACTAATTCCCTGACATTTGATGACTGGAGTTTAAACTACCTTGCACTATCACGCTCTTTAGATTAAAGGAATGTTGTAACAAAACTAGTCATCAGCACCTTTCTAGCTAAATGATGACTGTTTTACCTGAAGATCTGATTCAGACTTTGGTACAATTTCACTTGCTCAATAACGTTCTCTGACCTCATCCAATCATCCCATTTTAAAACATAAGAAATTGAATATTCTAAGGGGCTGAAATTCAGGTCGGGGATTTTTCGGCCTGTCCCCAATTCCGCCCCGCTGCTGATGACCGGCGCAAGCGCGTCATTAAAACGCACACCACCGCTCACCCTCACCTCCAGAATACTCCGCCCGAAACTTAGGTAAAAAAAATCGTTGCCCTGCTGCACGGTGGCTGCCATTTTATTTTTTTTGCCGGCTGACTTCTATGTCGGCCGGACTATTGCTCCCTTGGATTCGGCCGGGCTGCCAACAGGTAGAAACTCTCCCTGGTGGCCCAGTGGCCGAATCTAAAAAATGCACGATTCTCTCCCCTTTAACGCAGGGGAGAGCACGTGATGACCACTGCTCCGCCGCTGTCACTCAGCGGCAGTCTCAATTCCGCCCCAACATCCGCCCCTCAGCCTGTCTTGCTGCCGTACTTCTGCCTCCACTCTGACCGACTTGCGGTCCAAGTACAAAGTCCTAAAAATCGATGGAAAGGCCGCCTCAACGCTCCTGGCGGGAAAAAAACGTTTAAAAAAAAGTAGGTGCGCCAGCTTTCTGGCAGCCCTGAATTTTGGCCCCTAAATCAGTCTCCCGATTAAGGTTACCATAATTTCCCCCATCTCTGAAGGTCAAACATCAATTTCTGTTCTGAAGAAAGGTCATCGACCTGAAACGTTAACTCTTTCTTTCTTCACAGATGCTGCCTGATCCGCTGAGATTTCCAGCATTTTTTGTTTTTATTTCAGATTCCAGCATCCGCAGTATTTTGCTTTTGTATCAATTTCTCTCTCTCGCTCGTGGCCTTGTTCTTTCACAAATGCCCTCTCTCTTTCCCTTCCTTGTGTGCCCTCTCTCTTTCCTTTGCTCGTGCACCCTCTCTCATTTCATACCTTTTATTCTTAGTTCCTGCTATCGAACGCTACCTTCTCCCCCTTCAATTAACCTTGGCCAATAATTAGTTAACTTAATGAGAGACATTGATTCATCTGTTTTTGCTACAAATGTGATCCAATTTTTATTTGCATGTGTTCGACAAACACAAGACTTGTGACTTCAATAAATAAATCCCTCTTTAGCTTTTAAACAAACTAATGGAGCATTTCCACTAATAAAAACAGAACATGCGGGAAATACTCAGCAAGTCAGGCAGCATCTGTGGAGAGAGAAACAGTGAAAGTTTCAGGTCAATGACCTTTCATCAGAACTGGAAAAAGTTGAGATATAAATAGGTTTTAAGCAACTGCAGAGGCAAGGAAATGAGGGAGAGGAGGGAAGGTCTGTGATTGGGTGGAAAGCAGGAATAATTAAAAGACAAAAGGGACGATGGTGTGAGGCAAAAGGGGATGGTAATGGGACAAATGAAGAAACAAAAAATGGGTCGAGAAGAGGTGTAAATGGGAATAGCACAATCATCAACAGCTGCCATATAAAAAAATGGGGGCAGAGGTTATGGTCTGAAGTTGTTGAACTCGATGTTGAGTCCAGAAGGCTGTGAAGTGACTAATCGGAAGATGAGGTGCTGTTCCTTGAGCTTACGTGAGCTTCATTGGAACAGTGTAAGAGGCCGAGGACAGAGAGATCAGAGCGGGAGTGGAGCGGAGAATTAAAGTGACAGGCGACCGGAAGCTCAGTCACGCTTGCTGACTGAACGGAGGTATTCTGCAAAGCGGTCACTCGATCTGTATTTGGTCTCGCCAATGTAGAGGAGATCGTATCATGAGCAGCGAATACAATATACTAAGTTGCAAGAAGTACAAGTAAATCGCTGTTTCACCTGCGAGGAATGTCTGGAGTCCTGGATGGTGGGAAGAGAGGAAGTAAAAGGGCGGGTGTTGCATCTTCTGCGTTTGCATGGGAAGGTGCCGTGGGAAAGGGAGATGTTGTTGGGGGTGATTGAGGAGTGGACCAAGGTGTTGTAGAGGGAACAGCCCCTTCTGAATGTTGAAAGGGAAGGGGAGGTGAAGATGTGTTTTGTGGTGGGATCACGCTGGAGGTGACGGAAATGGTATTTCCCCTTATTGATTGTACCTTTTTAAAGGGCGAGGGAAGCTGGCAAGCACTAATTTTGTGATTTAGCAAAATTACATAAAGCACTTAATGCTGATAACAAGCATCTTAAAATTATACATGCATTTGATTCAAAATGTTGCATTTTTTTCAATGTTCCTTGCATAAATGCAATACATTTAATATACAGAAAAAAAATCTACCAACAGTATTGGGGAACTTGCACTTTCTGTTTTATAGAACACAATGCAGGTAGAAATTTCACCTCACCTGTAACAAGGAGGTGTCGACCTCGTCAACCTTCACTAACCACATCTTCAGCCTCCTCGTTGCCTTTTTCTCTTCAGTGGTCTTGAGCTCAGCTAAACCGATCTTTAATTGGGTTGTTTTTAGATGCACCTTGTCCATTCCTAAGGGTTCTTTTTTTGTAGTCGCTCCTGCTGGTTCAGCTGATAAAGACAACATGTAGTTATGTTTTCGAGACCAGAGAATCGCAGCTTTGATCCCATGTCTGTGCTGTGTGTATGTGAAATTAGCCAGCATTCCCATTCCTGGTTGCTTGCCCACTGGTCCCAGTTGGAAAGTGTATGTTGTCACTGATGCCTCCTTTCGGTCTAGGCTCCTGCACTTGGATAATAGTCCTGGTACTTATGGATCCATATCTCAAATTTCAATATCTTTGGGACAGAAGGGGAGAAAATTGGCCCCAAAAAAGCCCCCAATACATACATAATTTGATTCTTCATGGTTTAAAAAAAAAATTTAAACATCATCAAGATTCTCTCCCCATTCTTGAAGATTAACCAAGTTTACACTTGTTCAATTTATAAACTCTTGAGAAAATTTACCTCTCCGGGGGTGAAAATTTGTGTTTCAACTCTGCGTTTTTTTTCATCCCATTCTTCCCCTAAAATGTTTAGTTATAAAAACATTTGGATTTTTAGTTCATGGTAAGATTTCTATACTTAGTTAAAGTTTGATAGCACTCTGCAATTTCCAGTTTTCTCTTTAAACATTCTGCAGGTTGCTATCCTGACGCTGTGAATTGTGTGTATATAAATTAGAAAGAAATAAGATGAGCTTAAGTATACTTGTTTATTCAGCACAGAAATAGAGAAATGCAGATGCTGGAATGTTTAGACACTGTTAATTTAAAAATAAATTCTATTTTGCCAGCAGCCGATATGTTGCCCCTTGTAGAAACTTAACACCAGGCTTGGGATCTTTTTTTTTTAAAAAGTTTGGTTGTAATAATATGTCTGCATCTAAGTTATTTAATATTGTGCTAAGAAATAATGAACTTTTATTTATATAACATGTTATCGCGTCCTTGGGATATCCCAAAGTGTTTCACATCCAAGGAATTACTTTAGAAGTGTTGATGTTGTAACCCATCTGGTTTATTTGTATTATTACATCTCAATCTGATAAAACAGCCATTTTTTCATGATTGGTTAGCCACAGAAGACTGCAGAAGTACATTATCAGCTTTATAGTTAAGTAGGGCTGCAACTGTTGCAAATTACATTAATTAGTATAATTGATTAATGCTATCTGTGTGCAACATGTAGCTTGATTTATCGTGTTGCAACCAAATATTAATGATCCCCTCTGTCTTGACTCTACTGTCGACTTCAGTATGTATTCATTTGCAGTGTTAGAATTAAAACTTTAATTGTCTGGGTGTCATTAAATGATTGGAATTTCCACGTGCAAGGCCTACATTTAAGACTTGACTGCGTCCCCAGCTCAGTGCTAGCACTCTTGCCTCAGTCAGAAAGTCATAGGTTCATGTCCCATTGCAGAGACTTGTGCACTTAATCTAGGCTGACCGTCCGGTGCAGTGAGGGAGTACTGCACTGTTGGAGATGCTATCTTTCGGATGAGACGTTAAACCGTGGTCCCATCTGCCTTCTCGGGTGAATGCAAAAAATCCCATGGCACTGTTCAAAAACAGCAGAGGAGTTCTCCCCGGTGTTCTGAAGAATATTTATCCCTCAACCAACATCACTAAAAAAACAGATTATGTGGTCATTATCACAATGCTGTTTGTGCCTATATAACAAGTGAGCAATGTTCTCTATAAGCTGCGTGGCCAGCTCTCTGCCAGTCCCGCACAGCCTGGGACCGGCTTTTTCAATGCTAAGTTTCGCGCATGCGTGAAACTGTAAATGGGCCGCGCACCCAAAAAAAAGAGCGAATATTGCAAATGACTAAACTTCATTGGTTTTGAAGTGTTTTGGGTATCCTGAGGTTGTGAAAGGTGCAGTATAAATGCAAGTTCTATTTTTCTTATGTACGTGAAATTAATGTTTTTAGAAATTTATTTACGTTTATTAATATGGGCAAATAAGTGCAATTAATTCAGATTCAATATCTCTACTGCCCTGAAAATTTCTCTGTTGGATTTTTACAATAGTAGTAGTATTTGTGTGATAAATGTAGGATAATGCAGGAATGGTTGTTAATTAATTCTGACTTCTGTTTCATTATTGGAAAGGTTACATAACACTATACAACAAGAACATTATGATAATGGGTAAGACTGGCAATCCAGGCAATCGAGATTGTTACTGGGGAAACCGGTTCCACCTTATGTTAGAGAACCTCTGCTCTGGTGTCCTTTTCGTGAAGTGCCTCAGCTTACGCCTCCTGTTTATTCCCTGGTTGAGTGGCATCAATTAGGTTTTCAACTAGGTAACAACATTGATAATGCCTTGCTTAAAGACACCAATGACTGCTCCCTGTCCTTCCTCATCCTACCTGACCCCTCTGCCACCTTTGAAAACATTGGCCATTGCCTCCCCTCCATGATTCGATTCTGTGGTATCGTGCTTTTGTGATTCCAGTCCATTTGTCCCTGTTCAACCATTTGTCCCTATTCATCTACATGCTACTGCTTGGTGACTTTGTCCAGAAGGGTCAACTTCCATATAAAAGCTGATGACACTCAACTTTACCACCACTATTGACTCCAAGGCCATTACAATACTATTGACTGCTTGTCTGAATCAAATTCTGGATTAATTTTAATTATGCATTCCACATCATCAAAACTGAAGCCATCCTGTTCTGCTTCTACCAGCACCAATGTGCAGCTGACCAACTCATTTCAGCCTCCTTCCTGCTCCCTGAGCCTGAGTCTGGAGGTGCACAATCTTGCTGTTCTATTCAACAAATGAGCTGAGCTTCCCACCTCACATAGGATCAATCACCATGCACTTTCGCCTGCCTGGTTACGCTCAATCTCGCTCCTTCACTGCTGAAAACCTCAACTGTACCATCATCACTTTGGCTTTCAATTTCCCAATTGCTCTGCTCATTGGCATTTCTGCTTCCACTCATCACAAACTGCAGCTAATCCAGAACTCTTCAGTCCAGGTTCCCTATTAAGCTCCATCTTCATCTACCCACTGGTGCTCCAGCAAATTTATTTCAAGATCCTTGATCAAATTTTCAAAAGCATAAAAGTGAAGATCTAAGAGTATGTAGCCAGAGGGATGGAGCTTTTATCCCACCAATAATATTGTGTGCTCGCAGTACTGCAGTGAGAACATGGTGACTTTGGGCAAGATATAAAGGAAGGCAACTACATTGATACCAGGAGTTAGCACTTGAGCTGTGACTCAAAACTAAGGAAACTGGGAATGTCCTGCTGGAGAGAAGGATGCTCAGGAGAATTTAATGATATTTTTAAGATTTTAAATTCAACTCGAATAAACGATTTGGCATAATCGTAAATTGTGTGACCGGGGATATAAAATCGAGCTTGGAAGAGGGAAGGTAAACAGACTGTTTAGATTTAACGTCATGCAGAGCATGGTATATGTGCAGAACAGACCATTAGTAAGGGCATATGATGTCAGCAAATTCAGGAGAGAGCTGGATAGTTTTTTTTGGTGAAAGAAGTGATTATGGGTTATATCGAGGGAGTAGTATATTATTTTTAAAATTTTGGAAGCAACCAGATGGACTGTAATTGTCTCTTCTAGTTCTCTCTCTTCCTACGTAATGTCTTGTTTAGCTAATCTCCAGCTACAGGTCTCAGCCCACTGACCCTCTGCTGGATCACTGTTCATTTCTTTCCTCTTTCTTTCCGCATCAGAAGCGGCTCTTCAGTCATTAGGGCATCTTTCCTTTGGAATTCTTTTCAAAATCTTGCTGCCTCTCTCGCTACCTTCAAAAGCCACCCATTGACCTATGTTTTACACCATACTATTGATGTACCCTTAAATTCTTTATTTCCATTCAGTGCCCACCGCTTCTCTGTAAGCACGCTAGGACTTTTTGTTACATGAGAAATGCTAGATATATATCTATATATGGAAGCTGTACACTTAAAAAAAAAACTTGTTATACTAACATAAGAACATGAGAAATATGAACAAGAATATGCCATACGGCCCCTCGAGCCTGCTCCCCCATTTAATATGATCATGGCTGATCTGATCTGATGGACTCAGCTCCACTTCCCCGCCCGCTCCCCATAATCCCTTGTCCTCTTATTGTTTAAGAAACTGTCTATTTTTGTCTTAAATTTATTCAATGTCCCAGTTTCCACAGCTCTCTGAGGCAGCAAATTCCACAGATTTACAACACTCAAAAGAAATTTCTCCTCATCCCTGTTTTAAATGGGAGGCCCCATATTCTAAGATCATGCCTTCTAGTTCTAGTCTCCCCCATCAGTGGGAACATCCTCTCTGCATCCACCTTGTCAAGCACCCTCATAATCTTATACGTTTCGATAAGATCATGTCTCATTCTTCTCAATTCCAATGAGTAGAGGCTAAACTGACTCAACCTTTCCTCATAAGTCAACCCCCTCATCCCCGGAATCAACCTAATGAACCTTCTCTGAACTGCCGCCAAAGCAAGTATATCCTTTCGTAAATATGGAAATCAAAACTGCATGCAGTATTCCTGATGTGGCCTCACTAATACCTTGTATAGTTGTAGCAAGACTTCCCTGCTTTTATACTCCATCCCCTTTGCAATAAAGACCAAGATACCATTGGCCTTCCTGATCACTTGCTGCACCTGCATACGATCCTTTTGTGTTTCATGCACAAGTACCCCCAGGTCCCGCGGCACTTTGCAATTTTTCTCCATTTAAATAATAACTTGCTCTTTGATTTTTTTTTCTGCCAAAGTGCATGACCTCACACTTTCCAACATTATACAAGTCCCTGACGACTACGTGTGCGGGAAGTGTATCCGCCTCCAGCTCCTGACAGACCGCGTTGCGGAATTGGAGCTGAGGGTGGATTCACTCTGGAGCATCCACGATGCTGAGAATGACGTGAATAGCACGTTTAGTGAGTTGGACTTACCGTAGGTGAAGGGTCCACAGCCAGCTAGGGAATGGAAGACCAGCAGGAAGAGCAGTGCAAGGAAGGTAGTGCAGGGGTCCCCTGCGGTCATCCCCCTGCAAAACGGATGCACCATTTTGAGTACTGTTGAGGGGGATGACTCATCAGGGGAGGGCAGCAGCAGCCAAGTTCATGGCACCATGGCTGGCTCTGCTGCACAGGAGGGCAGGAAAAAGAGTGGGAGAGCGATAGTGATAGGGGATTCGATTGTTAGGGGATTCGATTGTTAGGGGAATAGATAGGCATTTCTGCGGCTGCAACCGAGACTCCAGGATGGTATGTTGCCTCCCTGGTGCAAGGGTCAAGGATGTCTCGGAGCGGGTGCAGGACATTCTGAAAAGGGAGGGTGAACAGCCAGTTGTCGTGGTGCACATTGGTACCAAAGATATAGGTTAAAAAAAAGGGATGAAGTCCTACGAGACGAATTTAAGAAGCTAGGAGCTAAATTAAAACGTAGGACCTCAAAAGTAGTAATCTCAGGATTGCTACCAGTGCCACGTGCTGGTCAGAGTAGGAATCGCAGGATAGCTCGGATGAATACGTGGCTTGAGCAGTGGTGTGCAGCAGGGAGGGATTCAAATTCTGAGGGCATTGGAACCGGTTCTGGGGGAGGTGGGACCAGTACAAACCAGACGGTCTGCACCTAGGCAGGACCGCAACCAATGTCCTAGCGGGGAGTGTTTGCGAGTGCTGTTGGGGAGGAGTTAAACTAATATGGCAGGGGGATGGGAACCAATGCAGGGAGACCGAGGAAAACAAAAAGGAGACAAAAGCAAAAGACAGAAAGGAGATGAGTAAAAGTGGAAGGCAGAGAAACCCAAGGCAAAAGACAAAAAGGGCCACTGAATGTAAAGGAGCTGCAGGAGGGGTCAAAACTAAAAATCATGGTTTAAAAACTCGTATTAAAACACTCTACCTAAACGCACGCAGCATTCGAAATAAAGTAAATGAGTTGACGGCACAAATGATTACAAATGGGTATGATTTGGTGGCCATTACAGAAACGTGGTTGCAGGGGGGGCCAAGACTGGGAATTAAACATACAGGGGTATCTGACGATTCGGAAAGATAGATAAGAAGGGAAAGGAGGTGGGGTAGCTCTGTTAATAAAGGATGATATCAGGGCAGTTGTGAGAGACGATATTGGCTCTAATGAACAAAATGTTGAATCATTGTGGATGGAGATTAGAGATAGTAAGAAGAAAAAGTCACTGGTGGGCATAGTTTATAGGCCCCCAAATAATAACTTCACGGTGGGGCGGGTAATAATCAAGGGAATAATGGAGGCATGTGAAAAAGGAACGGCAGTAATCATGGGGGATTTTAACTTACATATCGATTGGCCAAATCAAATCGCACGGGGTAGCCTGGAGGAGGAATTCATAGAATGCATACGGGATTGTTTCTTAGAACAGTATGTTACAGAACCTACAAGGGAGCAAGCTATCTTAGATCTGGTCCTGTGAAATGAGACAGGAATAATAACGATCTCCTAGTAAAAGATCCTCTCGGAATGAGTGATCACAGTATGGTTGAATTTGTAATACAGATTGAGGGTGAGGAAGTAGTGTCTCAAACGAGCATACTATGCTTAAACAAAGGGGACTACAGTGGGATGAGGGCAGAGTTGGCTAAAGTAGACTGGAAACACAGACTAAATGGTGGCACAATTGAGGAATAGTGGAGGACTTTTAAGGAGCTCTTTCATAGTGCTCAACAAAAATATATTCCAGTGAAAAAGAAGGGCGGTAAGAGAAGGGATAACCAGCCGTGGATAACCAAGGAAATAAAGGAGAGTATCAAATTAAAAACCAATGCGTATAAGGTGGCCAAGGTTAGTGGGAAACTAGAGGATTGGGAAAATTTTAAACAACAGCAAAGAATGACTAAGAAAGCAATAAAGAAAGGAAAGATAGATTACGAAGGTAAACTTGCGCAAAACATAAAAACGGATAGTAAAAACTTTTACAGATATATAAAACTGAAAAGAATGACTAAAGTAAATGTTGGTCCCTTAGAAGATGAGAAGGGGGATTTAATAATGGGAAATGTGGAAATGGCTGAGACCTTAAACAGTTAGTTTGCTTCGGTGTTCACAGTGGAAGACACAAAAACCATGCCAGAAATTGCTGGTCACAGGAATGTGGGAAGGGAGGACCTTGAGACAATCACTATCACTAGCGGGGTAGTGCTGGACAGGCTAATGGGACTCAAGGCAGACAAGTCCCCTGGTCCTGATGAAATGCATCCCAGGGTATTCAAAGAGATGGCGGAAGTTATAGCAGATGCATTCGTTATAATCTACCAAAATTCTCTGGACTCTGGGGAGGTACCAGCGGATTGGAAAGCAGCTAATGTAACTCCTCTGTTTAAAAAAGGGGGCAGACAAAAGGCAGGTAACTATAGGCCGGTTAGTTTAACATCTGTAGTGGGGAAAATGCTTGAAACTATCATTAAGGAAGAAATAGCGGGACATCTAGATAGGAATAGTGCAATCAAGCAGATACAGCATGGATTCATGAAGGGGAAATCATGTTTAACTAATTTACTGGAATTCTTTGAGGATATATGAGCATGGTGGATAGAGGTGTACCGTTGGATGTGGTGTATTTAGATTTCCAAAAGGCATTCGATAAGGTGCCACACAAAAGGTTACTGCAGAAGATAAAAGTACGCGGAGTCAGAGGAAATGTATTAGCATGGATAGAGAATTGACTGGCTAACAGAAAGCAGAGAGTCGGGATAAATGGGTCCTTTTCGGGTTGGAAATTGGTGGTTAGTGGTGTGCCATAGGGATCGGTGCTGGGACCACAACTGTTTACAATATACATATGACCTGGAAGAGGGGACAAAGTGTAGTGTAACAAAATTTGTAGATGACACAAAGATTAGTGGGAAAGCGGGTTGTGTAGAGGAGACAGAGAGGCTGCAAAGAGATTTAGATAGGTTCAGCGAATGGGCTAAGGTTTGGCAGATGGAATACAATGTCGGAAAGTGTGAGGTCATCCCCTTGGGGAAAAAAAACAGTAAAAGGGAATATTATTTGAATGGGGAGAAATTACAACATGCTGCGGTGCAGAGGGACCTGGGGGTCCTTGTGCATGAATCCCAAAAAGTTAGTTTGCAGGTGCAACAGGTAATCAGGAAGGCGAATGGAATGTTGGCCTTCATTGCGAGAGGGATGGAGTACAAAAGCAGGGAGGTCCTGCTGCAACTGTACAGGGTATTGGTGAGGCCGCACCTGGAGTACTGCGTGCAGTTTTGGTCACCTTACTTAAGGAAGGATATACTAGCTTTGGAGGGGGTACAGAGACGATTCACTAGGCTGATCCCGGAGATGAGGGGGTTACCTTATGATGATAGATTGAATAGACTGGGTCTTTACTCATTGGAGTTCTGAAGGATGAGGGGTGATCTTATAGAAACATTTAAAATAATGAAAGGGATAGACAAGATAGAGGCAGAGAGGTTGTTTCCACTGGTCGGGGAGACTAGAACTAGGGGGCACAGCCTCAAAATATGGGGGAGCCAATTTAAAAACGAGTTGAGAAGGAATTTCTTCTCCCAGAGGGCATGTTCTTATGTTCTTATACTCCATCTACCAAATTTTTGCCCACTTACTTAGCCTGCCTATGTCCTTTTGCAGATTTTTTGTGTCCTGCTCACACACTGCTTTTCCTCCCATCTTTGTATCGTAAGTAAACTTGGCTACGTTACACTCAGTCCCTTCTTCCAAGTTGTTAATATAGATTGTAAATAGTTGGGGTCCCAGCACTGATCCCTGCGGCACCCCACTAGTTACTGGTTGCCAACCAGAGAATGAACCATTTATCCCAACTCTCTGTTCTCTGTTAGTTAGCCAATCCTATATCCATGTTAAAAATTACCCCCAACTGCATGTCTCCAAGTACTGTACTTCACACAATGAATTACTTTTGAAGTGCACTGACTGTTCTGTAAGAAAGGAAAAGAAAGAACTTGCATTTATGTAGTGCCTTTCATGACATCGCAAAGAACTTTACACCAATGAAGTACTTTTCTATTGTATTCACTGTAGTACTGCAGGGAAACGTGGCAGCCAATTTGTGCACAGCATGTTGCGACAAACACCAGTGCCCAGATAATCTGTTTCGGTTTTGTTGGTTGAGGGATAAATGTTGGCCAAGACACTGGGAGAACTCCTCTGTTTAAATAATGCCATGGGATCTTTTACGGTCACCTGAGAGGGCAGACAGGTGGTTTAACGTCTCATCCAAAAGACAGCACTGCCGACAGTACTGCATTGCGAAGGTCGGTAATGGTGGTGCCCCTTTTTGAACAACTGATGGTGAAGGTGCTCCCACAATGCAGTAAGGAGTGCCAGGATTTTGACCCAGCGAAGGAATGGCAATATTATGTCCAAGTCACGATGGTGTGTGATTTGGAGGTGCTGGTGTTCCCATGCACCTGCTGCCCTTGTCCTTCTAGGTGGTGGAGGTCATGAGTTTGGGAGGTGTTGTCGATTGCTAGGCCAATCAATGATGTTTCAGAGTGCCTGACAACCTATCATGATTTGTGGTGCCCCGGGAAACTACACTATATTTGCTTGGATCTCGAAATTGATTTATATTTTTTCATGTGCAGGGACGATCTGTATCACTGACTACATTTTATCGGACAGCTAGAAACACGATGAACATGTGCTTTAGCAAGGAGCCCTCGGCAGCTGAAGTGGAGGTAGGCGTCTGAAGCTGTACATCAAACTTAACACATCACCATATTAACAGTTTGGTTTATGTTTTAATGTGTGATTAAGGATTTCAGCAACATATCTGAAAAGGGTAGACTAATCAGAGGAATGGAGATCCCTTCTGTTCCTGTTGGATATAAATATCCTGTATCCATGGATGCAGTACAAGGTGGCACCGAGCTGGAAAGTGGGGGGGGGGGGGGTGGGTTGTTGGGTTGGGGAAGAGATTTTACCAGTGCGAAATAGGATTTACATCTGGATTGATCAGTAACAATAGAAATTTAATATATGTGAAAATGGGAGGTATGTGTACTCCATGGATGGATAGAACTTGCTGATGCTGAACAAGACCATGGAGTGTTGGGGTGCATTTACACTGCAAGTTTAATGTCTGCGCAAAGCAATTTCTGCTTTGTACTGATGGTAAAATTGTTTTGCAAATCTAGATTCAGAGATAAGTGCAAAGCGGAATGAGATCTCTAACGGCAGCAGACTGGCACTACTTTAGATTGATGACAGGCGGAGCATAAATCCAGTGCTGCTCCAAAACTGGTTTATGAAGTGCTCAGTGGCTCGGGCACCTTTTAAACCAACTTGACCTTAATTTGCAAATTTAGAGAGCAACAATTCTCCTCTTACTGCTCTAAAGTATTTATATTTCTAACTGTTGGCAGACAGCTTTGCATCTCAGACCAGTAGCTGCAAGGTAAATACGTCCTTGGTTCACTCATCAGTCACAACAACATGAGTCGGAAATAAATGAAATGGACAGGATGCTAGGTTATCTGGAGTTCAAATCCCAGAAGTCATGCTGAAGCTGTGCAGTACCCTGGTCCAACCATGCCAGGGGTACTGCATACAGTTCTGGTTCTTATGCCATCCTGGCCCAGAGAAGGTCAATCTGGTGTTAGAGGGATAAACTTGGAAGGTATGATAAGCTGACAGTCTTGAGCCTCCAAAAGAAATATCTCAGAAGGAACCTTACGGAGCATATGAAATACTTTAAACATCGATAAATTCAAAATTTTATTTTCACATATGCAAGTAGAACGAAGGACAGATATCAGGAAATTCTTACAAAAGATGGAAACAGTTGGAATAAATTGTCGGGAAGGATTGTCAAGGCCAGGACATTGAACTCATTGTCGAACGATCTAGATGCCATATACAGTTGCGGGGGGGGGGGGGGGGGGGTCTGTATTCTAGAAGAATGAAATTAAATGGGTCAAAGAGCCAAACCTTTTGTGACCTGTCAGGGAGGTTATCATTTAGCAATAAATGAAGTGTATATGATGATTTAATTTACAATGTTATATCCAGAAAATCATGGCAATTATTGAATGCAATTCTTGGTTCTCCTGTTTCTAATGCATTTTGCCTTTGTTGGGTTTTTCTATGATACCGTTATTCTTTTGGTCTGCATGTTACAATTTTTATTGGATCAGACCTATATCAACATGAATTCATATTAAAATACATGTCTTGACTTGGAACACTGGAGTTGAAATTGGACCTTATTGGTCTTCTATTTTTACCCAGTCTCTACAATGTGTAACCATTTTCCAGTTAACAGCTGTACAAAGCTCAAGGGAACTTAGAGGGAATCCTTTAGTTTGTTTTTTACTTTTAACCACCAGGCATGCTGCCGCTCAGTATCTGAATAGACATACTGCGTCTTTTTTTTAACAACCTACTTCAAACAAAGATTTGTTCACACACAGCCAGTTTCCTTGACAAACCCAAGGAAACACCTTGAATAAGTTTCATGCAATGGGTAGGCTACTGTACAATCTAACTGTTCCCTTGGTCAATGAATAGCTATAATGCATTTTTTGGTACAAAATCCATGGTTTCATGATGTATATTCCCCACTTTTTTGCGTCTTGCTGTGCCATGTACTGACATTTGTGAAGAGAGAGAAGTAGCCTTCCAAGCCATTGCAATTTTGAGATAGGCAGGTAGGAGATGCAAAGGAGATTGGTTTTGTCTGTGGAGCAAAACGTGGGCTGGAAATGGAAGCTACTATGGCTTGTTCAGTGCCTTTCCATGACTGCATGGCTGAATTTAACTTTGTAGGTGCAAGACTGTGGTTCTTAAGTTGTGTCTTGGCATCCTTTGATGTATAGCTGTACATTAACTTCCCTTCTCTCTTCATTGTAACTACAGCAAGAATACTGGAGAGCCGTGGAGCAGAAAGATTCCCATGTAGCCGTACATTCTGGGAAAGTAGACACAAAAGCACATGGGAGTGGGTTTCCTGTGGGGAAATCCGAACCTTTTTCAAGGTAATACCTCTCTTATGAATGGCAGGTTACAATAGAAGTCATGAGAGCAAGATGATCACATGTACAACTCTGCCAGCTCACGTTTATCATATAGAGCCATGATGCTATCTTGGACAGAGACCAGGGAACAGATTAATTCCTTCTTTCTTGGTTAGGAATGTTTTTATCTTGTGGGGAGGGAAAGTTTCTAAAACAATAGTTTTTCATATTTGTTTTCTACAACAGGCATGGCTGGAATCTCACAGTCCTTCCTAATAATTCAGGGTCCATCCTGCGACATTTTGGTGCTTTGTCAGGTAAGAAGTGTACAGTAAATGAGAACTTTTTTGCGGGGGGGGCTGGGGGGTGGAAGAGAGAGAGGAGTTGCTATTTTGTAATTGAGTAATGGACCTTTCACATCTTTTGGGAAGTTTATTATTTGAAAGGAATAGGCATTGGGTTAGATGTCAAAGTATTTATTTTCGCAGTTCCCTTGGAACAAACTTGTATAAGAGAAAAAAATGTGATAAGGGATAAGGGAATGGAGTTCCTAGCATGTATACAGGACTCCTTTCTAATCCAGAATGTAAGAAGCCCAACAAGGGAGGGTTTGCTACTGGATCTGGTAATGGGGAATGAACCAGAGCAGCGAAGAGAAGTAAAAGTGGGAAACATCTTGGCAATAGTGACCATAATATAATGCAGTTTAGGAGAATTGAGAAGGAGATAAGCATAACAAATACCAGGACCAGATTGGAGAAAAGCTGATCTTGAGGGGCTGAGAATAGAACTTGGAAAATTAAATGGACAAATAATGTAGAACAGCAATGGGAAACGGTGTTCGACAGAGCCCAGAAAAACATGTATTTTGCTCAAAAACTAGAACAAGCTAAACACGAATGTGACACTATCAATGAATGAAGACACGAGAAAAATTAAGGGTTAGGAAAAGGACATACACTAAGTAAATGGACAACAAGACAAGGGAGAATACAAAGAGACTAGGAGAGAAGTCAGAAACACAATTGGGAAGGCAAAGAGCAACAATGAAATTAAATTATCATGGAAGATAAAACAAAATATCAAAATATTCCACAGGCACATAAATTTTAAAAAAAAGAAAGTCAGGATAAAATTACAGGCAGCGATAGCAAAATGGCAAAAAATTAAATCATTATTTTGCTCCAGTATTTACCAGCGGAATTGATCAAGTGAAGATGATGAGATTAGAAATGATATAACCGCATTTAAAATAAAAAGAAGAAATATTAAATAAACCAATCAAACTCAGAGGATAAAACCCCTGGTGCAGACAGATTGCATCTGCGCATTCTAAAATCATCTAGAGAAGAGATAGCAGATACACTATTAAGCTTATTTAATACTTCATTAGAAAAAGATGTAGTGCCAGAGGCCTGGTGAATATCTAACGTTATACCTATATTTAAGAAGGAAGATAGAACGTGTCCAGGGAACTATAGACGAGTCAGCTTAACATAAGATAAATAATGAAATCCTTACTAAATGAGAAAATAGAAAAACATCTAGACACCAAAAATATAATTATGAATAGTCAACATGGATTTCAAAACGGAACGTTTTGCTTGACCAAGCTCAGTTTTTTGAAGAGGTAAGAGAGAGTAGACAAGGTGAATGCGGTAGATGGAATTAATATATCTAGCTTTCCAAAAGGTCTTCGATAAGGTACCATACAACAGACAAATGAATAAGGTCAGAGCATGTGGAGTCAGGAGAAATTTAGCAGAGTGGATAGCTGGCTGAAAGACAGAAAGCCGAGAGAAGGGGTAATGGGTAGCTATGCAGAGTGGCAGAAGGTGGGATGTGGTGGTCCACAAAGATCAGTGCTGGGGTCCTATTCACAATTTATATTAATGATTAAAACTTGGGAATCATAAACACAATTTCTAAATTTGCAGACGACACAAAATTGGGAGTGATAGTCAACACTGAGGAGGACTGCAACAAATTACAAGAAGATATTAATAAACTTTCCGAATGGGCATATAATTGGCAAATCAATTAATAGAATAAAAGGAACAGGAGGTGGGGTAGCATTGCTGGTTAAGGAGGAGATTAATGCAATAGTTAGGAAGGACATTAGCTTGGATGATGTGGAATTTATATGGGTAGAGCTGCAGAACACCAAAGGGCAAAAAACGTTAGTGGGAGTTGTGTACAGACCTCCAAACAGTAGTAGTGATGTTGGGGAGGGCATCAAACAGGAAATTAGGGGTGCATGCAATAAAGTTGCAGCAGTTATAATGGGTGACTTTAATATGCACATAGATTGGGCTAACCAGACTGGAAGCAATGCGGTGGAGGAGGATTTCCTGAAGTGCATAAGGGATGGTTTTCTAGACCAATATGTCGAGGAGCCAACTGGGGGGAGGCCATCTTAGACTGGGTGTTGTGTAATGAGAGAGGATTAATTAGCAATCTCGTTGTGCGAGGCCCCTTGGGGAAGAGTGACCATAATATGGTGGAATTCTGCATTAGGATGGAGAATGAAACAGTTAATTCAGAGACCATGGTCCAGAACTTAAAGAAGGCTAACTTTGAAGATATGAGGCGTGAATTGACTAGGATAGATTGGTGAATGATACTTATGGGGTTGACTGTGGATGGGCAATGGCAGACATTTAGAGACCGCATGGATGAACTGCAACAATTGTACATTCCTGTCTGGCATAAAAATAAAAAAGGGAAGGTGGCTCAACCGTGGCTATCTAGGGAAATCAGGGATAGTATTAAAGCCAAGGAAGTGGCATACAAATTGGCCAGAAATAGCAGCGAACCCGGGGACTGGGAGAAATTTAGAACTCGGCAGAGGAGGACAAAGGGTTTGATTAGGGCAGGGAAAATGGAGTACGAGAAGAAGCTTGTAGGGAACATTAAGACGGATTGCAAAAGTTTCTATAGATATGTAAAGAGAAAAAGGTTAGTAAAGACAAACGTAGGTCCCCTGCAGTCAGAATCAGGGGAAGCCATAACGGTGAACAAAGAAATGGCAGACCAATTGAACAAGTACTTTGGTTCGGTATTCACTAAGGAGGACACAAACAACCTTCCAGATATAAAAGGGGTCAGAGGGTCTAGTAAGGAGGAGGAACTGAGGGAAATGCTTATTAGTCAGGAAATTGTGTTGGGGAAATTGATGGGATTGAAGGCCGATAAATCCCAGGTCCTGGTGGACTGCATCCCAGAGTACTTAAGGAGGTGGCCTTGGAAATATCGGATGCATTGACAGTCATTTTCCAACATTCCATTGACTCTGGATCAGTTCCTATGGAGTGGAGGGTAGCCAATGTAACCCCACTTTTTAAAAAAGGAGGGAGAGAGAAAACAGGGAATTATAGACCGGTCAGCCTGACATCGGTAGTGGGTAAAATGATGGAATCAATTATTAAGGATGTCATAGCAGTGCATTTGGAAAGAGGTGACATGATAGGTCCAAGTCAGCATGGATTTGTGAAAGGGAAATCATGCTTGACAAATCTTCTGGAATTTTTTGAGGATGTTTCCAGTAGAGTGGACAAGGGAGAACCAGTTGATGTGGTATATTTGGACTTTCAGAAGGCTTTCGACAAGGCCCCACACAAGAGATTAATGTGCAAAGTTAAAGCACATGGGATTGGGGGTAGTGTGCTGACATGGATTGAGAACTGGTTGTCAGACAGGCAGCAAAGAGTAGGAGTAAATGGGGACTTTTCAGAATGGCAGGCAGTGATTAGTGGGGTACCGCAAGGTTCTGTGCTGGGGCCCCAGCTGTTTACACTGTACATTAATGATTTAGACGAGGGGATTAAATGTAGTATCTCCAAATTTGCGGATGACACTAAGTTGGGCGGCAGTGTGAGCTGCGAGGAGGATGCTCTGAGGCTGCAGAGCGACTTGGATAGGTTAGGTGAGTGGGCAAATGCATGGCAGATGAAGTATAATGTGGATAAATGTGAGGTTATCCACTTTGGTGGTAAAAACAGAGAGACAGACTATTATCTGAATGGTGACAGATTAGGAAAAGGGGAAGTGCAACGAGACCTGGGTGTCATGGTACATCAGTCATTGAAGGTTGGCATGCAGGTACAGCAGGCGGTTAAGAAAGCAAATGGCATGTTGGCCTTCATAGCGAGGGGATTTGAGTACAGGGGCAGGGAGGTGTTGCTACAGTTGTACAGGGCCTTGGTGAGGCCACACCTGGAGTATTGTGTACAGTTTTGGTCTCCTAACCTGAGGAAGGACATTCTTGCTATTGAGGGAGTGCAGCGAAGGTTCACCAGACTGATTCCCGGGATGGCGGGATTGACCTATCAATAAAGACTGGATCAACTGGGCTTGTATTCACTGGAGTTCAGAAGAATGAGAGGGGACCTCATAGAAACGTTTAAAATTCTGACGGGGTTAGACAGGTTTGATGCAGGTAGAATGTTCCCAATGTTGGGGCAGTCCAGAACCAGGGAACACAGTCTAAGGATAAGGGGTAAGCCATTTAGGACCGAGATGAGGAGAAACTTCTTCACCCAGAGTGTGGTGAACCTGTGGAATTCTCTACCACAGATAGTTGTTGAGGCCAATTCACTAAATATATTCAAAAAGGAGTTAGATGAAGTCCTTACTACTAGGGGGATCAAGGGGTATGGCGAGAAAGCAGGAATGGGGTACTGAAGTTGCATGTTCAGCCATGAACTCATTGAATGGCGGTGCAGGCTAGAAGGGCCGAATGGCCTACTTCTGCACCTATTTTCTATGTTTCTAACTTAGATAAGTGTGAGGTATTACATTTTGGTAAGAAAATAAGGAGCTCACATATTATTTAGAAAATAAGAATCTAAATTGGTTAGAGGCACAAGTGCTAGTACAAATACACAAATCACTAAAAGTTGAGATGCAGGTCACTAAGGCCATAACAAGCAAATCAAGCACTACGGTTTATTTCTAGAGGGATGGAATTGAATTGAAAAGTAGAGAAATTATGTTATTGAACTTTGGTTAGACCACATTTGGAGTACTGTGTACAGTTCTGGTCGCCATATTATAAAATGGATATAGAGGCACTGGAGAGGATGCAAATGAAGATTTACAAGGATGATGCCAGAGTTGCAAGGTTATACCCATCAGGACAGGATATACAAGCTGGCTCTCTTGAAAGGAGAGGGCTGAGGGGTGACCTAATAGAGATCTTTAAAGTTATGAAAGGTTTTGATAGAGAAGTGTGTTTCCACGTGGGGAGGAGGAAAACTAGAGGCCATCAATATAAGATAGTCACCAAGAAAAAAAATAGGGAACTCAGAAGAAATTTCTTTACCCAGAGAGTGGTGAGAATGTGGATCTTGCTACCACAGGGAATAGTTGAGGCAAATAGTATAAAGCAATTTAAGGATAAGCATTTGAGGAAGAAGGGAATAGAGAGTAAAGCTGATAGTTCGATGAGGAAGAATGGGAGGAGGCTCAAGTGGATCAAAAACGCTGGTATGAACTGGTTGGGACGATTAGCTTTTTTCTGTGCTTTATATTCTATCTAATGGGGGTCGCTACAGTCCTTGAAAAGGTAATTTGATCATTTCTATTACCAAAGTGGTTTATTAGTTTAGGTTGTGATACATTATCAGTAACTGCTGTCTCCTGAAGTTTGATTGCCGCAAGAAGTTGGAGAAGAATTTATCTGCTTTTTTTTCCTGAATTGGCCACCGCTATTATCCTATCCCAGGAGAAAGTATTGCTACACGTGGGAGAACAGTTTGTGATGTTGGATGGGGCGAGCTTGTTGGTTGTTTCTTGCTGTTCTTTTTGTATGTTTGAACACTTACAGACTTTTGCCAGGCCAAATTGTATTGGATCAACAAGCTGGACTTGAAGAACTATGGGCTCTGATTGATATACTGCAGCCTGTTTTAGGCTTCTGAAGAAAATGCTAATCTGTATGTCCTGGTTATACTTCCAATTTATTTTCTCTCATTCTATCTAGGAGTGACGATTCCTTGGCTAAATATTGGCATGGTTTTCACTACCTCATGCTGGTCACGAGACCAAAACCACCTTCCATACATAGACTACTTACACACTGGTGCTGATTGCATTTGGTAAGTTTCTGTCCCGGGTAGGGGGCGGGGGGCTCTCACTTGCTTAACCCCACTTTCAGCAGAGCAGGTTTGGATCAACAACTGGGTCTGGATTTAAATTTGGCTGCTCATCCTATTCCGTCACCCAACACACACACAGGTCAATTTTAGTTCAGATACACCTCTTGCTTTAATGTTGCCTTGTGGGGTACCAGCTCAAGAAAGAATTTTGTTGGGAGCATTTATGGAGTTGTGATTTGAATTTTCATTCCAGAGAACCGAATCAGAATAACCCCATTGTCCCAAATGGTGCATGTCTTTTTTTGTTAAGATTCGGATTCCCTCTGAATTGAATTCACCTGCCCTATTTAGACTTGATCTTTTTAAAAATAAAAATCCCAGTTAGCTGTAGATTTGGATTCTATTTGAATCCATCGCCTCAGTGTAAATGGAGCTTCTGTGGCTGGACCTCACTAGTCAGCATTTGGTCATCAAGTATCACCAAGTACTTTATTGTTAAGATAATAGTTCTTTTTAATTCTTCCACCAGATTGAACTGAAGACCTGCTTCACTGACACAGAAGTGAGTTAAACCTTTTGTCCATATCCTTAAATTACCTTTAAAATTGCTTTAATCAAATGACCAGTTAGGCAGCATGGACAGAACTTAGCATATCTGTGTCAGACAGGCAGAGTATTCAGCACTTAAAGGGCGGCTAAAACTAGATACAACTTGCTATTAGTTTAAATCATGAACTTGATTTCCCCTTCACCACCCCACTCCCCCTCCCCAGTTTCAATTTTTCTGCGCTGTTTTTAATTGTCTTTTTTTTGCAATCTGCTTATTGGTGGCTCACTGGAGTTGACACCGTTTTGTCTTAATTCAGTGCATCTTGAGATGCATGTGGGTGGACAGAGGCTTCCTGGTCAGACCTGACGCCATAATCGAAGCGTTCGATAAAGTTCAATGCTGTGAAGGTTTGTGGATTTGAGTATTGTGCCATCCTAGTCAGATGCAATGCAGCAAACCCAGGTATTTTTATAAATCCTTGAAATGAGATTGCAATGTAAATTTTTTTTCTTCAGCAAGTTTTTAAAGTTGAGATGCTCCTTAATTGTGCTACTTATATTTTGAGCAGCTTCGGTAACCTGTTAAACTGAATGGAAACATTCAGATTTTTATGAAAGTATTATTGATCGCATGTTTGGCATAACCTTCAAGGAATGCAAACTGCTGTCTGTTCTAGCATACTCGCCAACTTTGAAGAGACAAACCCCCTTAGATTCGCCCCAAGCAGATGAACATGCCATTAAACAAAAACTGACAAGCTTGAAATGAGTTCAGTAAGCACTGGTCTTGTTGACCTTTGACCTGTTCCAATCAATTGATGGAGACCATGGTCTCCTTCTACTGACCACTACTTAGAAGAATGTCAGCTAGCTTTCAGAAACATGACCTGAACACATCCAATGCACTTTGTAACCAATTGATTTTGGCATTAAAAACACACGCATATGTTTGGTAATGGAATACCTGGTTGTTCCAGCAATTCTTCTGTGAATGGCACGACAGTTACATATGTTGGCTTTTTTACTTTTTTGATGTGCAACATAAACCTTTCTATGTGTCTCTCTAAGAATATACACAGGTAATCTATTTGGTCCAGTTCCTGCTCTGTGGGGGGTGGGGCACTGCTACTAGATGCAATTCTAGCGGGAAAAAAATTGAGATGGCTCAAGTTCTCTTGATAACCATGGAAAGTTGATGGATCTGATCTGATTCTGTTGGAGTGTTAATTTGGAATACAAATATTTATTAAAAATACAGTTTTAAATAGTTGCTATTCATTCTGAACATATTGGAAAATGACAAGCAATGTAATGGCAACACTTAACGCATTGAGAAAAAAAACAAATCAGCCAGAGCAACCATGGTTATGTGCAATTTCTGACGATCAGTCAGGCATCTTTGAAATTCATATATGTTTGAAATAACAAACCTTTTAATTCAGGAGAAATGGCATTTAATTTCTATTGCGTGTATTGGTTGGTGAAATTTGGAAACAAAATTCTGGTTCTTTTGGCCGTTGCCATGTCAAACCTTTTGGGTTATATTGTACAATTTTGCATAAAATTAATGGAGGACTCAATCAATTAAGTAATAAATCCTATTCCAGCTTCTGCAGTGAACAGTCGGTTAACTGCATGTGTTGTTTGAGGCCACGTCAACTCATTAACAAATATGAAAAACACTTTGAAATCTAGGCATATTTATAACCTACCAATACCATATTTTAAATTTGAAAGCAAACTTAATTGGGCAAATTCTATCTAACTAGTGTATACAAAAATTTCCCAAATAGCCATTCATGTGTTAGCCCAGGCAGTTGGGAAGTTATTTGATTGAGCGGGATGGGGGGGGAGATAAAGAAATGGGGGGAGGCACGTTGTAGCTGAATCCAACTGTGTCCTCACCCAACATTGGTCATTGGTTAGCAATTAGAAGTGAGAGCCATGTTTGGCTCCCCCCCCCCCACCCCCCCCTCCCTATTTTCTGAGTACGGAGGCCAGTATTAGCAATGCCCTTGCTGCAGCCCCAGCTGAGCTAAGTAATTCAGTGCAGATCAGGGATTGAATTTGGGAATGTCATCGTCTGCATGGCTCAATTACACACCAACTAAGGCAAATCTGGTGGCCAATTTTTAACAAAATGCTAATTCTCCAGCTGCACTCCAGTGGGAGGTGAGAGTTAATCTGGAATGAAACTAAGCAAAGAAACGCGTTTTTTTTATCAAGTCTCGGAGATTCAGAGAAGATTGTAATCCTTGTCTGGAGGCCATACGGTGATCCTCCACAGAGAATATTTTGAAACTAGAAAAGGGATGGTGAGTATTTTCCTATAGATATGTGGATAAAGGTCATTGGAGGACTTTCTCCTGGATCATTTCTGTAATGTTAAAGTAGCTGTTTAATGGTATATTTCGTAAGCTTTCTCCACCTATTGAGAAGTTTAAGCTTTCTCAGCCTATTGAGAAGTTTAAGCTTTCTTAGCTTATTGAGAAAACTGTGTTTGTGTGTGTGTGTGTGTGTGTTGGGGTCAGGGAGAAGACAAAAATAAAATTGTGTGACAATTCCTCAATTACAGTCGCGAAACTTGTCTTTTGGAAACTCTGGGCTAGCTGTCACTTGTTTGGTTATTCTGCAAACTCTCCACAGGTTAAATAGAAACTCTGCTGCTCTGAAAATGTAATCACTGCACCATTGCAAGCTGCAGTCCAGATTTTGTAAGACTGCAGAATGGGCATGCAATTAGGAACTGGTGCCTTTTATGTCCTGTTGCCTGCAAATTTTGGACCGTGACATTTTCAGCTATCTTCCTTTCTCCAGGTATTGTATTCCTGCTGAGGAGAAGAGCAAACTTGATGAAGTGGTGCATACCCTGCTGCAAGCTAATGGCACGTCAGGGCTGGACATGCTTGAAAGTAATATAATGGTAAGATCAAAACTATGTGTATATATGAGAATAAGATGGCTAGCAACTGCAGTCCTTGTAACCGGGGCATTCTGATATAGACTGATAGTTATAGATCCTGATTCTCCCCTTTTCCTAGTTTTTGTCATATTAAATAGATAGCTAGGGGAGGGAAAAAGAAAGGATTTTTTTCCTGTATGTCCATCCCACGTCACTGAAATCCAAGGAAGGAATGAATTTGATGATGTCTGGTAGGCTGCTCTAACTTAGTCTACAATCAAGTTATAGGCACCAGGAGGGGAGGGCTATGGGTAATAAAATAGGCATTAACAACAAAAAATGTAGTCCCTTGTTCCCCTTTGAACTTCTGTTGAAGTACGCAACGTCAGTTATCAATATATGAACCGAGAAATTACTACCAATGTTACCACATACTGATGAGATGTTCCTCCTGGCCAGGGATGGAATTGAGGTGATGTAAAGTACCAGAGTTTAAAATTTATCTCTCTCTCTCTCTCTCTCTCTCTCTCTTCCTCCAGTCTCTCACTCCACACATCTTTCCTTCTTTCCTTCTTTCCTTCTTTCCTTCTTTCCTTCTTTCCTTCTTTCCTTCTTTCTTTCTTTCTCTTTCCTTCTTTCTTTCTTTCTTTCTTTCTTTCTCTTTCCTTCTTTCTTTCTTTCTTTCTCTTTCCTTCTTTCTTTCTTTCTCTTTCCTTTCCTTTCTTTCTTTCTCTTTCCCTTTCTTTCCCTTTCTTTCTTTCCCTTCTTTTTCTTTCTTTCTTTCTCTCCTCGCCCTCGCACCCCCCCCACCCCCCGGCGCTCGCCCTCGCGACCCCCGCCCTCGCGACCCCCACCCCCGCTCGCCCTCACGACCCCCGCGACCCCCCCCCCCCGCTCGCCCTCGTGACCCCCCCCACCCCCGCACGCCCCCGCGACCCCCCCCACCCCCGCACGCCCCCGCGACCCCCCCACCCCCGCTCGCTCTCGCAACCCCCCACCCCCGCTCGCTCTCGCAACCCCCCCACCCCCGCTCGCTCTCGTGACCCCCCCACTCGCTCCCGCGACCCCCCACCCCCGCTCGCTCTCGCGACCCCCCCACCCCCGCTCGCTCTCGCGACCCCCCACCCCCGCTCGCTCTCGCGACCCCCCGCTCGCCCTCGTGACCCCCCCGCTCGCCCTCGCGACCCCCCCACTCGCCCCCGCGACCCCCCCCCAACCCCCGCTCGCCCTCGCGACCCGCCCCCGCTCGCCCTCGCGACCCACCCCCGCTCGCCCTCGCGACCCCCCCCCACCCCCGCTCTCCCTCGCGACCCCCCCCCCACCCCCGCTCTCCCTCGCGACCCCCCCCACCCCCGCTCGCCCTCGCGACCCCCCCCCACCCCCGCTCTCCCTCGCGACCCCCCCCACCCCCGCTCTCCCTCGCGACCCCCCCCCACCCCCGCTCTCCCTCGCGACCCCCCCCACCCCCGCTCGCCCTCGCGACCCCCCCCACCCCCGCTCTCCCTCGCGACCCCCCCCACCCCCGCTCTCCCTCGCGACCCCCCCCACCCCCGATCTCCCTCGCGACCCCCCCCCCCCACCCCCGCTCGCCCTCGCGACCCCCCCCCCCACCCCCGCTCGCCCTCGCGACCCCCCCCCACCCCCGCTCGCCCTCGCGACCCCCCCCACCCCCGCTCGCCCTCGCGACCCCCCCCACCCCCGCTCGCCCTCGCGACCCCCCCCACCCCCGCTCTCCCTCGCGACCCCCCCCACCCCCGCTCTCCCTCGCGACCCCCCCCCCACCCCCGCTCTCCCTCGCGACCCCCCCCCCACCCCCGCTCGCCCTCGCGACCCCCCCCACCCCCGCTCTCCCTCGCGACCCCCCCCACCCCCGCTCTCCCTCGCGACCCCCCCCCACCCCCGCTCGCCCTCGCGACCCCCCCCACCCCCGCTCTCCCTCGCGACCCCCCCCACCCCCGCTCTCCCTCGCGACCCCCCCCCACCCCCGCTCTCCCTCGCGACCCCCCCCCCCACCCCCGCTCGCCCTCGCGACCCCCCCCACCCCCGCTCTCCCTCGCGACCCCCCCCACCCCCCGCTCTCCCTCGCGACCCCCCCCACCCCCGCTCGCCCTCGCGACCCCCCCCACCCCCGCTCTCCCTCGCGACCCCCCCCACCCCCGCTCTCCCTCGCGACCCCCCCCACCCCCGCTCGCCCTCGCGACCCCCCCCACCCCCGCTCGCCCTCGCGAC